>NC_068920.1:2603584-2927236 GCF_023091745.1 Budorcas taxicolor
CTCGTGTGAAAGCCTCGAGGGAAAGCCACAGATCCCTTGATCCACGTGACAGGAAGCGTGACACTACTGCTGCAGATCGGGAGGAAGGGGCACGTGCATGCCCCCACTCAACACGAGGCCTGACTCCTCTGGGGAGACTCAGAAGCACAAAAAGATCCATGGCAACACAGGGGAGGAATCCTCAGGTTCCGGGCCCCGACTTCACCCAAGGTCTTAGGCCCCGGCATGGACGGGAGAGGAATCCCGAGATGGCCCCTAGCAACTCGCATGGCGACTGGCCTTTCCTGAGGCCACCAGAGCGGGTCCCTGAGGTCCCCGTGGTAACTCGAGAAGACCTGCTGCAACTCGAGAAAATCCAGGAGGCTCTCCCCTCCAGGCGAAATGAGGCCCAATTCCGCTGAGCCGTCTCGAGGCTGATCACACCTCACCTCTGGAACTTCGAAAGGGTCCTTCACACCCTTGGTGCAAATCAAGAAGATCCCCGACATACCCGTCTGCACTCGAGAGGAAACACGAGGGTCCCACCCACATCTAGAGGAGCCCCTTGTCCGCCTCGTAGCTCGAGATGAGGGATCCTTTCCCTGCTTCGTCGGGAAAGAGTTCCCGGCAAGCCCATCGCATCTGAAGAGGAGGCCCTCTCAACAGGAACGGCGAGAGGAACTCCAGGGTTGTGCCACCATTGCAAAAGTCCCCAGATGTCTCAGTCCATTCCAGAGGAACCTGTTTTCCCTTCACCGGCTCATCTTTCACGCCGAGGATCGACTCACACCATGGTGGCACGTGGCACAGCCCTGTGGGACTGCCTCGAGGGAAAGCTTCGAGGGAAAGTCACAGATCCCTTGATCCAAGTGTCAGGAATTCTGACACTACTGCTGCAGCTCGGGAGGAAAGCGCACGTGCATGCCCCCACTCGAGACGAGGCCTGACTCCCCTGGGGAGACTCATAAGCACCCCAAGATCCATGGCAACACTGGAGAGGAATCCTCAGGTCTCGGCCCCGACTCCACACCAGGTCTTAGGCCCCGGCATGGACGGGAGAGGAATCCCGAGATGGCCCCTAGCAACTCGCATGGGGACTGGCCTTTCCTGAGGCCACCAGAGCGGGTCCCTGAGGTCCCCGTCGTAACTCGAGAAGACCTGCCGGAACTCGAGAAAATCCAGGAGGTTCTCCCGTCCAGGCGAGATGAGGCCCATTTCCGCTGAGGCGTCTCGAGGCTGATCACACCTCAACTCTGGAACTTCGAAAGGGTCCTTCACACCCTTGGTGCAAATCAAGAAGTTCCCCGACATACCCGTCTGCACTCGAGAGGAGACACGAGGGTCCAGCCCACATCCAGAGGAGCCCCATTTCCGCCTAGTAGCTCGAGATGAGGGATCCTTTCCCTGCTTCGTCGGGAAAGAGTTGCCGGCGTTCCCGTCGCATCTCAAGAGGAGGCCCTCTCAACAGGAACGGCGAAAGGAACTCCAGGGTAGGGCCACCATTCCAAGAGTCCCCCAGATGTCTCAGTCCATTCCGGAGGAAGCTATTTTCCCTTCTCCGGCTCGTCTTTCACACCGAGGATCGACTCACACCAAGGCGACACGGGACACAGCCCTGTGGGAAAGCCTCCTGGGAAAGACTCGAGGGAAAGCTGCAGATCCCTTGATCCACGAGACAGGAAGCGTGACACTACTGCTGCAGCTCGGGAGGAAAGTGCACGTGCATGCCCCCCCTCGAGACAAGGCTTGACTACCCTGGGGAGACTCAGAAGCACCCCAAGATCCATGGCAACACTGGAGAGGAATCCTCAGGTTCCGGCCGGACTCCACACCAGGTCTTAGGCCCCGGCATGGACGGGAGAGGAATCCCGAGATGGCCCCTAGCAACTCGCATGGGGACTGGCCTTTCCTGAGGCCACCAGAGCGGGTCCCTGAGGTCCCCATCATAACTCGAGAAGACCTGCCGCAACTCGAGAAAATCCAGGAGGTACTCCCCTCCAGGCGAGATGAGGCCCATTTCTGCTGAGGCGTCTCGAGGCTGATCAAACCTCACCTCTGGAACTTCAAAAGGGTCCTTCACACCCTTGGTGCAAATCAAGAAGTTCCCTGACATACCCGTCTCCACTCGAGAGCAAACACGAGGGTCCCGCCCATATCCAGAGGAGCCCCGTTTCCCGCCTCGTAGCTCTAGGTGAGGGATCCTTTCCCTGCTTCGTCGGGAAAGAGTTCCCGGGCTTCCCGTCGCATCTCAAGAGGAGGCCCTCTCAACAGCAACGGCGAGAGGAACTCCAGGGTCGTGCCACCATTCCAAGAGTCCCCCAGATGTCTCAGTCCATTCCAGAGGAACCTTTGTTCCCTTCCCCGGCTCGTCTTTCACGCGGAGGATCGACTCACAAAAAGGTGGCACGTGGCACAGCGCTATGGGAAAGCCTCCTGGGAAAGCCTCGAGGGAAAGCCACAGATCCCTTGATCCATGTGACAGGAAGCGTGACACTACTGCTGCAGATCGGGAGGAAGGCGCACGTGCATGCCCCCCACTCAACACGAGGCCTGACTCCTCTGGGGAGAATCAGAAGCACCCAAAGATCCATGGCAACACAGGGGAGGAATCCTCAGGTTCCGGCCCCGACTTCACCCAAGGTCTTAGGCCCCAGCATGGACGGGAGAGGAATCCCGAGATGGCCCCTAGCAACTCTCATGGGGACTGGCCTTTCCTGAGGCCACCAGAGCGGGTCCCTGAGGGTCCCCGTGGTAATTCGAGAAGACCTGCCGCAACTCGAGAAAATCCAGGAGGTACTCCCCTCCAAGCGAGATGAGGCCCATTTCTGCTGACGCGTCTCGAGGCTGATCACACCTCACCTCTGGAACTTCGAAAGGGTCCTTCACACCCTTGGTGCAAATCAAGAAGATCCCCGACATACCCGTCTGCACTCGAGAGGAAACACGAGGGTCCCACACACATCCAGAGGAGCCCCGTGTCCGCTTCGTAGCTCGAGATGAGGGATCCTTTCCCTGATTCGTCAGGAAAGAGTTCCCGGCCTTCCCGTCGCATCTAAAAAGGAGGCCTTCTCAACAGGAACGGCGAGAGGAACTCGAGGGTTGTGCCACCATTACAAGAGTCCCCCAGATGTCTCAGTCCATTCCAGAGAAACATATTTTCCCTTCACCGGCTCGTCTTTCACGCCAAGGATCGACTCACACCAAGGTGGCACGTGGCACAGCCCTGTGGGAAAGCCTCGTGCAAAAGCCTCGAGGGGCAGCCTCGAGGGAAAGCCACAGATCCCTTGATCCACGTGAGAGGAAGCGTGACACTACAGCTGCAGCTCGGGAGGAAAGCGCACGTGCATGCCCCCTCTCTAGAAGAGGCCTGACTCCCCTGGGGAGACTCAGAGGCACCCCAAGATCACGGCAACACGGGAGAGGTATCTTCAGTTTCCGGCAACGACTCCACACAAGGTCTTAGGCCCCGGCATCAACGGGAGAGGAATCCCGAGATGGCCCCTAGCAACTCGCATGGGGACTGGCCTTTCCTGAGGCCACCAGAGTGGGTCCCTGAGGTCCCCGTGGTAACTCGAGAAGACCTGCCGCAACTCGAGAAAATCCAGGAGGCTCTCCCCTCCAGGCGAGATGAGGCCCAATTCCGCTGAGGCGTCTCGAGGCTGATCACACCTCACCTCTGGAACTTCGAAAGGGTCCTTCACACCCTTGGTGCAAATCAAGAAGTTCCCCGACATACCCGTCTCCACTCGAGAGGAAACACGAGGGTCCCGCCCACATCCAGAGGAGCCCCTGTTCCGCCTCGTACCTCGAGATGAGGGATCCTTTCCCTGCTTCTTCGGGAAAGAATTGCCAGCGTTCCCGTCGCATCTCAAGAGGAGGCCCTCTCAACAGGAACGGCGAGAGGAAGTCCAGGGTCGGGCCACCATTCCAAGAGTCCCCCAGATGTCTCAGTCCATTCCGGAGGAAGCTATTTTCCCTTCACCGTCTCGTCTTTCACGCCGAGGATCGAATCACACCAAGGCGGCATGGGACACAGCCCTGTGGGAAAGCCTCGTGGGAAAGCATCGAGGGAAATCTGCAGATCCCTTGATCCACGTGCCAGGAAGCATGACATTACTGCTGCAGCTCGGGAGGAAAGCGCACGTGCATGCCCCCACTCGAGACGAGGCCTGACTCCCCTGGGGAGACTCAGAAGCACCGCAAGATCCATGGCAACACTGGAGAGGAATCCTCAGGTTCCGGCCCCGACTTCACCCAAGGTCTTAGGCCCCGGCATGGACGGGAGAGGAATCCCGAGATGGCCCCTAGCAACTCGCATGGCGACTAGCCTTTCCTGAGGCCACCAGAGCGGGTCCCTGTGGTCCCCGTGGTAACTCGAGAAGACCAGCTGCAACTCGAGAAAATCCAGGAGGCTCTCCCCTCCAGGCGAAATGAGGCCCAATTCCGCTGAGCCGTCTCGAGGCTGATCACACCTCACCTCTGGAACTTCGAAAGGGTCCTTCACACCCTTGGTGCAAATCAAGAAGATCCCCGACATACCCGTCTGCACTCGAGAGGAAACACGAGGGTCCCACCCACATCTAGAGGAGCCCCTTGTCCGCCTCGTAGCTCGAGATGAGGGATCCTTTCCCTGCTTCGTCGGGAAAGAGTTCCCGGCAAGCCCATCGCATCTGAAGAGGAGGCCCTCTCAACAGGAACGGCGAGAGGAACTCCAGGGTTGTGCCACCATTGCAAAAGTCCCCAGATGTCTCAGTCCATCCCAGAGGAACCTGTTTTCCCTTCACCGGCTCATCTTTCACGCCGAGGATCGACTCACACCATGGTGGCACGTGGCACAGCCCTGTGGGACTGCCTCGAGGGAAAGCTTCGAGGGAAAGTCACAGATCCCTTGATCCAAGTGTCAGGAATTCTGACACTTACTGCTGCAGCTCGGGAGGAAAGCGCACGTGCATGCCCCCACTCGAGACGAGGCCTGACTCCCCTGGGGAGACTCATAAGCACCCCCAAGATCCATGGCAACACTGGAGAGGAATCCTCAGGTCTCGGCCCCGACTCCACACCAGGTCTTAGGCCCCGCATGGACGGGAGAGGAATCCCGAGATGGCCCCTAGCAACTCGCATGGGGACTGGCCTTTCCTGAGGCCACCAGAGCGGGTCCCTGAGGTCCCCGTCGTAACTCGAGAAGACCTGCCGGAACTCGAGAAAATCCAGGAGGTTCTCCCGTCCAGGCGAGATGAGGCCCATTTCCGCTGAGGCGTCTCGAGGCTGATCACACCTCAACTCTGGAACTTCGAAAGGGTCCTTCACACCCTTGGTGCAAATCAAGAAGTCCCCGACATACCCGTCTGCACTCGAGAGGAGACACGAGGGTCCAGCCCACATCCAGAGGAGCCCCCATTTCCGCCTAGTAGCTCGAGATGAGGGATCCTTTCCCTGCTTCGTCGGGAAAGAGTTGCCGGCGTTCCCGTCGCATCTCAAGAGGAGGCCCTCTCAACAGGAACGGCGAAAGGAACTCCAGGGTAGGGCCACCATTCCAAGAGTCCCCCAGATGTCTCAGTCAATTCCGGAGGAAGCTATTTTCCCTTCTCCGGCTCGTCTTTCACACCGAGGATCGACTCACACCAAGGCGACACGGGACACAGCCCTGTGGGAAAGCCTCCTGGGAAAGACTCGAGGGAAAGCTGCAGATCCCTTGATCCACGAGACAGGAAGCGTGACACTACTGCTGCAGCTCGGGAGGAAAGTGCACGTGCATGCCCCCCATCGAGACAAGGCTTGACTACCCTGGGGAGACTCAGAAGCACCCCAAGATCCATGGCAACACTGGAGAGGAATCCTCAGGTTCCGGCCGGACTCCACACAAGGTCTTAGTCCCCGGCATGGACGGGAGAGGAATCCCGAGATGGCCCCTAGCAACTAGCATGGGGACTGGCCTTTCCTGAGGCCACCAGAGCGGGTCCCTGAGGTCCCCATCATAACTCGAGAAGACCTGCCGCAACTCGAGAAATCCAGGAGGTACTCCCCTCCAGGCGAGATGAGGCCCATTTCTGCTGAGGCGTCTCGAGGCTGATCAAAACCTCAACTCTGGAACTTCAAAAGGGTCCTTCACACCCTTGGTGCAAATCAAGAAGTTCCCTGACATACCCGTCTCCACTCGAGAGCAAACACGAGGGTCCCGCCCATATCCAGAGGAGCCCCGTTTCCGCCTCGTAGCTCTAGATGAGGGATCCTTTCCCTGCTTCGTCGGGAAAGAGTTTCCTGGGCTTCCCGTCGCATCTCAAGAGGAGGCCCTCTCAACAGCAAACGGCGAGAGAACTCCAGGGTCGTGCCACCATTCCAAGAGTCCCCCAGATGTCTCAGTCCATTCCAGAGGAACCTTTGTTCCCTTCCCCGGCTCGTCTTTCAACGCGGAGGATCGACTCACAAAAAGGTGGCACGTGGCACAGCGCTGTGGGAAAGCCTCTGGGAAAGCCTCGGGGGAAAGCCACAGATCCCTTGATCCATGTGACAGGAAGCGTGACACTACTGCTGCAGATCGGGAGGAAGGCGCACGTGCATGCCCCCACTCAACACGAGGCCTGACTCCTCTGGGGAGAATCAGAAGCACCCAAAGATCCATGGCAACACAGGGGAGGAATCCTCAGGTTCCGGCCCCGACTTCACCCAAGGTCTTAGGCCCCAGCATGGACGGGAGAGGAATCCCGAGATGGCCCCTAGCAACTCGCATGGGGAACTGGCCTTTCCTGAGGCCACCAGAGCGGGTCCCTGAGGTCCCCGTCGTAACTCGAGAAGACCTGCCGCAACTCGAGAAAATCAAGGAGGCTCTCACCTACAGGAAAGATGAGGCCCTTTTCCGCTGGGGCGTCTCCAGGCTCATTACACCTCACCTCTGGAACTTCGAAAGGGTCCTTCACACCCTTGGTGCAAATCAAGAAGTTCCCCGACATACCTGTTTCCACTCGAGAGGAAAAACGAGAGTCCCTCCCACATCCAGAGGAGCCCCATTTCCACCTCCTAGCTCGAGATGAGGGATCCTGTCCCTGCTTCGTGGGGAAAGAGTTCCCGGCCTTCCCGTCGCATCTAAAAAGGAGGCCTTCTCAACAGGAACGGCGAGAGGAACTCGAGGGTTGTGCCACCATTCCAAGAGTCCCCCAGATGTCTCAGTCCATTCCAGAGGAACCTCTTTTCCCTTCACCGG
Source organism: Budorcas taxicolor (assembly GCF_023091745.1). NCBI lineage: Eukaryota > Metazoa > Chordata > Mammalia > Artiodactyla > Bovidae > Budorcas > Budorcas taxicolor. The sequence goes on from NC_068920.1 coordinate 2,610,762, forward strand.
CTCGTCTTTCACGCCAAGGATCGACTCACACCAAGGTGGCACGTGGCACAGCCCTGTGGGAAAGCCTCGTGGGAAAGCCTCGAGGGACAGCCTCGAGGGAAAGCCACAGATCCCTTGATCCACGTGAGAGGAAGCGTGACACTACAGCTGCAGCATGGGAGGAAAGCGCACGTGCATGCCCCCACTCAACACGAGGCCTGACTCCTCTGGGGAGACTCAGAAGCACCCAAAGATCCATTGCAACACTGGAGAGGAATCCTCAGGTCTCGGCCCCGACTCCACACCAGGTCTTAGGCCCCGGCATGGACGGGAGAGGAATCCCGAGATGGCCCCTAGCAACTCACATGGCGACTGGCCTTACCTGAGGCCACCAGAGCGGGTCCCTGAGGTCCCCGTCGTAACTCGAGAAGACCTGCCGCAACTCGAGAAAATCCAGGAGGTTCTCCCGTCCAGGCGAGATGAGGCCCATTTCCGCTGAGGCGTCTCGAGGCTGATCACACCTCAACTCTGGAACTTCGAAAGGGTCCTTCACACCCTTGGTGCAAATCAAGAAGTTCCCCGACATACCCGTCTCCACTCGAGAGGAGACACGAGGGTCCAGCCCACATCCAGAGGAGCCCCATTTCCGCCTAGTAGCTCGAGATGAGGGATCCTTTCCCTGCTTCGTCGGGAAAGAGTTGCCGGCGTTCCCGTCGCATCTCAAGAGGAGGCCCTCTCAACAGGAACGGTGAGAGGAACTACAGGGTCGTGCAACCATTCAAAGTTTCCCCCAGATATCTCAGTCCATTCCAGAGGAAACTCTTTTCCCTTCACCGGCTCGTCTTTCACGCCGAGGATCGACTCACTCCAAGGTGGCACGTGGCACAGCCCTGTGGGAAGCCTCGTGGGAAAGCCTCGAGGGAAAGCCACAGATCCCTTGATCCACGTGACAGGAAGCGTGACACTACTGCTGCAGCTCGGGAGGAAAGCGCTCTTGCATGTCCCCAATCTAGACGAGGCCTGACTCCCCTGGGGAGACTCAGAAGCACCCCAAGATCCATGGCAACACTGGAGAGGAATACTCTGGTTCCGGCCCCGACTCCACACAAGGTCTTAGGCCCCGGCATGGACGGGAGAGGAATGCTGAGTTGGCCCCTAGCAACTCGCATGGGGACTTGACTTTCCTGAGGCCATCAGAGCGGGACCCTGAGGTCCCCGTCGTACCTCGAGAAGACCTGCCGCAACTCGAGAAAATCCAGGAGGCTCTCCCAACCAGGAGAGATGAGGCCCATTTCCGCTGAGGCGTCTCGAGGCTGATCACACCTCACCTCTGGAACTTCGAAAGGGTCATTCACACCCTTGATGCAAATCAAGAGGTTCCCCGAAATACCCGTCTCCAAAGGAGAGTAAACACGATGGTCCCGCCCACATCCAGAGGAGACCCGTTTCCGCCTCGTGGCTCGAGATGAGGGATCCTTTCCCTGTATCGTCAGGCAAAAGTTTCCGGCGTTCCCGTCGCATCTCAAGAGGAGGCCCTCTAAACAGGAAAGGCGAGAGGAACTCCATGGTCGTGCAACCATTCCAAGAGTCCCCCAGATGTCTCAGACCTTTCCAGAGGAACCTCTTTTCTCTTCACCGGCTCGTCTTTCACGCCGAGGATCGACTCACAGCAAGGTGGCACGTGGCACAGCCCTGTGCGAAAGCCTCGTGGGATGGGAAAACCTCGAAGGAAAGCCTCGAGGGAAAGCCTCGAGGGAAAGCCACAGATCCCTTGATCCACGTGCCAGGAAGGGTGACACTACTGCTGCAGCTTGGGGGGAAATCACACGTGCATGCCCCCATTCGAGACGAGGCCTGACTCCCCTGGGGAGACTCAGAGGTACCCCAAGATCCATGGTAACACTGGAGAGGAATCCTCAGGTCCTGGCCCGGACTCCACACAAGGTCTAAGGCCCCGGCATGGACCGGTGAGGAATCTCGAGAGGGCCCCTAGAAACTCGCATGTGGACTGTTCTTTCCTGAGGCCACCAGAGCGGGCCTCTGAGGTCCCCGTCGTAACTCGAGAAGACCTGCCGCAACTCGAGAAAATCCAGGAGGTTCCCCCCCTCCAGGCGAGATGAGGCCCTTTTCTGCTGAGGCGTCTCGAGGTTGATCACTCCTCACCCCTGGAACTTCGAAAGGGTCCTTCACACCCTTGGTGCAAATCAAGAAGTTCCGCGACATTCCCGGTTCCACTCGAGAGGAAACACGAGGGTCCCGTCCACATCCAGAGGAGCCCCGTTTCCGCGTCGTAGCTCGAGATGAGGCATCCTTTACCTGGATCTTCGGGAAAGAGTTCCCGGCGTTCCCGTCGCATCTCAAGAGGAGGCCCTCTCAACAGGAATGGCGAGAGGAACTCCAGGGTCCTGCCACCATTCCAAGAGGCCCCCAGATGTCTCAGTCCATTCCAGAGGAACCTCTTTTCGTTTCAACGGCTCTTCTTTCATGCCGACGATCGACTCACACCAAGGTGGCACGTGGCACACCCGTTTGGGAAAGCCTCGTGCGAAAGCCTCGTGGGAAAGCCACAGATCCCTTGATCCACGTGACAGGAAGCGTGACCCTACTGCTGCAGCTCGGGAGGAAAGCGCACGTGCATGCCCCCACTCGAGACGAGGTCTGACTCCCCTTGGGATACTCAGAAGCACCCCAAGATCCATGGCAACACTGGAGAGGAATCCGCAGGTTCCTGCCCCGACTCCACACAAGGTCTTAGGCCCCGTCATGGACGGGAGAGGAATCCCGAGAGGGCCCCTAGCAACTCTTATGGTGACTGGCCTTTCCTGAGGCCACCAGAGCGGGACCCTGAGGTCCCCGTGGTAACTCGAGAAGACCTGCCGGAACTCGAGAAAATCCAGGAGGTTCTCCCGTCCAGGCGAGATGAGGCCCATTTCCGCTGAGGCGTCTCGAGGCTGATCACACCTCACCTCTGGAACTTCGAAAGGGTCTTTCACACCCTTGGTGCAAATCAAGAAGTTCCCTGACATACCCGTCTGCATTCGAGAGGAAACACGAGGGTCCCGCCCACATCCAGAGGAGCCCCGTTTCCGCCTCGTAGCTCCAGATGAGGGATCCTTTCCCTGCATCGTCGGGCAAGAGTTCCAGGCGTTCCCGTCGCATCTCAGGAGGAGGCCCTCTCAACAGGAACGTTGAGAGGAACTCCAGGGTCGTGCCACCATTCCAAGAGTCCCCCAGATGTCTCAGTCCATTCCAGAGGAACCTCTTTTCCATTCACCGGCTCGTCTTTCACGCCGAGGATCGACTCACACCAAGGTGGCACGTGGCACAGCCCTGTGGAAACCCTCGTGGGAAAGCCTCGAGGGAAAGCCTCGAGGGAAACTCACAGATCCCTTGATCCACGTGACAGGAAGCGTGACACTACTGCTGCAGCTAGGGAGGAAAGCGCACGTGCATGCCCCCACTTGAAACGAGGCCTGACTCCCCTGGGGAGAGTCAGAAGCACCCCAAGATCCATGGCAACACTGGAGAGGAATCCTCAGGTTCCGGCCCCGACTCCACACAAGGTCTTAGGCCCTGGCATCGACGTGAGAGGAATCCCGAGAGGGCCCCTAGCAACTCGCATGTGGACTGTTCTCTCCTGAGGCCACCAGAGCGGGTCCCTGATGTCCCCGTCCTAATTCGAGAAGACGTGCCGCAACTCGAGAAAATCCAGGAGGTTTTTTCCTCCAGGCGAAATGAGGCCCTTTTCTGCTGAGGCGTCTCGAGGTTGATCACACCTCACCTTTGGAACTTCGAAAGGGTCTTTCACACCCTTTGTGCAAATCCAGAAGTTCCCTGACATACCCGTCTCCACTCGAGAGGAAACACGAGGGTCCCGCCCACATCCAGAGAAGCCCCGTTTCCGCCTCGTACCTCCAGATGAGGGATCCTTTCCCTGCTTCTTCGGGAAAGAGTTCCCGGCGTTCCCATAGCATCTCATGAGGAGGCCCTCTCAACAGGAACGGCGAGAGGAACTCCAGGGTCGTGCCACCATTCCAAGAGTCCCCCAGATGTCTCAGTCCATTCCAGAGGAACCTCTTTTCCATTCACCGGCTCTTCTTTCAATCCGAGGATCGACTCACACCAATGCGGCACGTAGCACAGCCCTGTGGGAAAGCCTCGTGGGAAAGCCTCGAGGGAAAGCTTCAAGGGAAAGCCACAGATCCCTTGATCCACGTGACAGGAAGCGTGACACTACTGCTGCGGCTCGGGAGGAAAGCGCACGTGCATGCCCCCAGTCGAGACGAGGCCTGACTCCACTGGGGAGACTCAGAAGCACCCCAAGATCCATGGCAACACTGGAGAGGAATCCTCAGGTTCCGGCCCCGACTCCACACAAGGTCTTAGGCCCCGGCATGGACGGGAGAGGAATCCTGAGATGGCCCCTAGCAACTCGCATGGGGACTGGCCTTTCCTGAGGCCACCAGAGCGGGTCCCTGTGGTCCCCGTCGTAACTCGAGAAGACCTGGCGCAACTCGAGCAAATCCAGGAGGTTCTCCCCTACAGGCGAGATTAGGCCCTATTCCGCCGAGGCATCTCGAGGCTGATCACACCTCACCTCTGGAACTTCGAAAGGGTCCTTCACACCCTTGGTGCAACTCAAGAAGTTCCCCGACATACCCGTCTCCACTCGAGAGGGAACACGAGGGACACGCCCACATCCAGAGGAGCCCCGTGTCCGCCTCGTAGCTCGAGATGAGGGATCCTTTCCCTGCTTCGTCGGGAAAGAGTTCCCGGCGTTCTGGTTGCATCTCAAGAGGAGGCCCTCGAAACAGAAACGGCGAGAGGAACTCCAGGGTCGTGCCACCATTCCAAGAGTCATCCAGATGTCTCAGTCCATTCCAGTGGAAACTCTTTTCCATTCACCGGCTCGTCTTTCACGACGAGGATAGACGCACACCAAGCTGGCACGTGGCACACCCCTGTGGGAAAGCCTCGTGTGAAAGCCTCGAGGGAAAGCCACAGATCCATTGATACACGTGACAGGAAGCGTGACACTACTGCTGCAGCTCGGGAGGAATGCACTCGTGCATGCCCCCACTCGAGAAGAGGCCTGACTCCCCTGGGGAGACTCAGAAGCTCCCCAAGATCCATGGCAACACTGGAGAGGAATCCTCAGGTTCCGGCCCCGACTCCAGACAAGGTCTTAGTCCCCGGCATCGACGGGAGAGGAATCCCGAGATGGCCTCTAGCAACTCGCATGGGGACTGGCCTTTCCTGAGGCGACCAGAGCGGGTCCCTGAATTCCCCGTCGTAACTCGAGAAGACCTGCCGCAACTGGAGAAAACCCAGGATGATCTCCTCTCCAGGCGAGATGAGGCCCATTTCCGCTGAGGCGTCTCGAGGCTGATCACACCTCACCGCTAGAACTTCGAAAGGGTCCTTCACACCCTTGGTGCAAATCAAGAAGTTCCCCGACATACCCATCTCCACCCGAGATGAAACACGAGTGTCCCGCCCACATCCAGAGGAGCCCCGTTTCCGCCTCGTAGATCGAGATGAGGGATCCTTTCCCTGCTTCGTCGGGCAGGAGTTCCCGGCGTTCCCGTCGGATCTCAAGAAGAGGCCCTCTCAACGGTAACAGCGAGAGGAAATCCAGGGTCGTGCCACGGTTCCAAGAGTCCCCCAGATGTCTCAGTCTATTCCAGAGGAACCTCTTTTCCCTTCACCGGCTCGTCTTTCACGCCGAGGATCGACTCACACCAAGGTGGCACGTGGCTCAGCCCTCTGGGAAAGCCTCGTGGGAAAGCCACAGATCCCTTGATCCACGTGACAGGAAGCGTGACACTACTGCTGTGGCTCGGGAGGAAAGCGCACGTGCATGCCCTCACTCGAGACAAGGCCTGACTCACCTGGGGAGACTCAGAAGCACCCCAAGGTCCATGGCAACACTGGAGAGGAATCCTCAGGTTCCGGCCCCGACTCCACTCAAGCTCTTAGGCCCCGGCATGGACGGGAGAGGAATCCCGGGATGGTCCCCAGCAACTCGCATGGGGACTGGCCTTTCCTGAGGCCACCAGAGCGGGTTCCTGAGCTCCCCGTCGTAACTCGAGAAGACCTGCCAAAACTCGAGCAAATCCAGTAGGGTCTCCCCTCCAGGCTGATGAGGCCCATTTCCGCTGAGGCGTCTCGAGGTTGATCACACCTCACCTCTGGAACTTCGAAAGGGTCCTTCACACCCTTGGTGCAAATCAAGAAGTTCCCCGACATACCCATCTCCACTCGAGATGAAACACGAGTGTCCCGCCCACCTCTAGAGGAGCCCCGTTTGCGCCTTGTAGCTAGAGATGAGGGATCCTTTCCCTGCTTCGTCCTGAAAGAGTTTCCCGGCATTCCCGTCGGATCTCAAGAGGAGGCCCTCTCAACGGGAACGGCGAGAGGAACTCCAGGGTCGTGCCACCATTCCAAGAGTCCCCCAGATGTCTCAGTCCTTTCCAGAGGAACCTCTTTTCCCTTCACCGGCTCGTCTTTCACGCCGAGGATCGACTCACACCAAGGTGGCACGTGGCACATCCCTGTGGGAAAGCCTCGTGGGAAAGCCTCGAGGGACAGCCTCGAGGGAAAGCCACAGATCCATTGATCCACCTGCTAAGATGCGTGACACTACTGCTGCAGCTCCGGAGGAAAGCACACGTGCATGACCCCACTCGAGACAAATCCTGACTCCCCTGGGGAGTCTCAGAAGCACCCCAGGATCCATGGCAACCCTGGAGAGGAATCCTCAGGTTCCGGCCCTGACTCCACACAAGGTGTTAGGCCCCGGCATGGACGGCAGTGGAATCCCGAGATGGCCCGTAGAGACTCGCATAGGGACTGGCCTTTCCTGAAGCCACCAGAGCGGGTCCCTGAGGTCCCCGTCGTAACTCGAGAAGACCTGTCGCAACTGGAGAAATCCCAGGATGTTCTCCACTCCAGGCGAGATGTGGCCCATTTCCACTGAGGCGTCTCGAGGCTGATCACACCTCACCTCTGGAACTTCGAAAGGGTCCCTCACACCCTTGGTGCAAATCAAGAAGTTCCCCGACATACCCGTCTCCACTCGAGAGGAAACACGATGGTCACGCCCACATCCAGAGGAGCACCGTTTCCGCCTCCTAGCTCGAGATGAGGGATCCTTTCCCTGCTTCGTCGGGAAAGATTTCCCGGCGTTCCCGTCGCATCTCAAGAGGAGGCCATCTCAACGGGAACGGCGAGAGGAACTCCAGGGCCGTGCCACCATTCCAAGAGTCCCCCAGATGTCTCAGTCCATTCCAGAGGAACCTCTTTTCCCTTCACCGGCTCGTCTTTCACGCCGAGGATCGACTCACACCAAGGGGGCATTTGTCACAGCCCTGTGGGAAAGCCTCGTGGGAAAGCCTCGAGGGACAGCCTCGAGGGAAAGCCACAGATCCCTTGATTCACGTGCCAAGAAGCGTGATACTACTGCTGCAGCTCGGGAGGAAAGCGCACGTGCATGCCCCTACTCGAGACGAGGCCTGACTTCCCTGGGGAGACTCAGAAGCACCCCAAGATCCATGGCAACACTGGAGAGGAATCCTCAGGTTCCGGCCCCGACTCCACACAAGGTCTTAGGCCCCGGCATGGACGGGAGAGGAATCCCGAGATGTCCCCTAGCAACTCGCATGGGGTCTGGCCTTTCCTGAGGCCACCAGAGCGGGTCCCTGAGGTCCCCGTCGTAACACGAGAAGACCTGCCGCAACTCGAGGAAATCCAGGTGGTTCTCCACTCCAGGCGAGATGAGGCCCATTTCCGCTGAGGCGTCTCGAGGCTGATCACACCTCACCTCTGGAACTTTGAAAGGGACCTTCACACCCTTGGTGCAAATCAAGAAGTTCCCCGACATACCCATCTCCACCCGAGATAAAACACGAGTTTCCCGCCCACATCCAAAGGAGCCCCGTTTCCGCCTCGTAGATCGAGATGAGGGATCCTTTCCCTGCTTCGTCGGGCAAGAGTTCCCGGCGTCCCCTTCGGATCTCAAGAAGAGGCCCTCTCAACGGGAACAGCGAGAGGAACTCCAGGGTCGTGCCACGGTTCCAAGAGTCCCCCAGATGTCTCAGTCTATTCCAGAGGAACCTCTTTTCCCTTCGCCGGCTCGTCTTTCACGCCGAGGATCGACTCACACCAAGGTGGCACGTGGCTCAGCCCTCTGGGAAAGCCTCGTGGGAAAGCCACAGATCCCTTGATCCACGTGACAGGAAGCGTGACACTACTGCTGCAGCTCGAGAGGAGAGCGCACGTGCATGCCCCCACTCGAGACGAGGCCTGACTCCCCTGGGGAGACTCAGAAGCACCCCAAGATCCATGGCGACACTGGAGAGGAATCCTCAGGTTCCGGCCCCGACTCCACACAAGGTCTTAGGCCCCGGCATGGACGGGAGAGGAACCCTGAGATGGCCCCTAGCAACTCGCATGGGGACTGGCCTTTCCTGAGGCCACCAGAGCGGGTCCCTGAGGTCCCCCTCGTAACTCGAGACGACCTGCCGCAACTCGAGGAAATCCAGGTGGTTCTCCACTCCAGGCGAGATGAGGCCCATTTCCGCCGAGGCGTCTCGAGGCTGATCACACCTCACCTCTGGAACTTCGAAAGGGTCCTTCACACCATTGGTGCAAATCAAGAAGTTCCCCGACATACCCGTCTCCACTCGAGAGGGAACACGAGGGACACGCCCACATCCAGAGGAGCCCCGTTTGCGCCTCGTAGCTCGAGATGAGGGATCCTTTCCCTGCTTCATCCTGAAAGAGTTTCCCGGCATTCCCGTCGGATCTCAAGAGGAGGCCCTCTCAACCAGAACGGCGAGGGGAACTCCAGGGTCGTGCCACCATTCCAAGAGTCCCCCAGATGTCTCAGTCCTTTCCAGAGGAACCTCTTTTCCCTTCACCGGCTCGACTTTCACGCCGAGGATCGACTCACACCAAGGTGGCATGTGGCACAGCCCTGTGGGAAAGCCTCGTGGGAAAGCCTCGAGGGACAGCCTCGAGGTAAAGCCACAGATCCCTTGATCCACGTGACAAGAAGCGTGACACTACTGCTGCAGCTCCGGAGGAAGGCACACGTGCATGACCCCACTCGAGACAAGGCCTGACTCCCCTGGGGAGACTCAGAAGCACCCCAGGATCCATGGCAACACTGGAGTGGAATCCTCAGGTTCCGGCCCCGACTCCACACAAGATCTTAGTCCCGGCATGGACGGCAGTGGAATCCCGAGATGGCCCCTAGCGACTCGCATGGGGACTGGCCTTTCCTGAGGCCACCAGAGCGGGTCCCTGAGGTCCCCGTCGTAACTCGAGAAGACCTGCCGAAACTCGAGAAAATCCAAGAGGTTCTCCCCTCCAGGCGAGATGAGGCCCAATTCCGCCGAGGCGTCTCGAGGCTGATCACACCTCACCTCTGGAACTTCGAAAGGGTCCTTCACACCCTTCCTGCGAATCAAGAAGTTCCCCGACATACCCGTTTTCACTCGAGAGGAAACACGAGAGTCCCTCCCACATCCAGAGGAGCCCCGTTTTCACGTCGTAGCTCGAGATGAGGGATCCTTTCCCTGCTTCTTCGGGAAAGAGTTCCCGGCATTCCCGTCGCATCTCAAGAGGAGGCCCTCTCAACAGGAACGGCGAGAGGAACTCCAGGGTCGTGTCACCATTACAAGAGTCCCAAAGATGTCTCAGTCCATTCCAGGGGAACCTCTTTTCCCTTCACCGGCTCGCCTTTTACGCCGAGGATCGACTCACACCAAGGTGTCACGTGGCACAGCCCTGTGAGAAAGCCTCGAGGGAAAGCCTCGAGGGAAAGCCACAGATCCCTTGATCCACGTGACAGGAAGCGTGACACTACTGCTGCAGCTCGGGAGGAAACCGCACGTGCATGCCCCCACTCGAGACGAGGCCTGACTCCCCTGGGGTGACTCAGAAGCACCCCAAAATCCATGGCAAAACTGGAGAGGAATCCTAAGGTTCCGGCCACGACTCCACAGAAGGTCTTAGGCCCCGGCATGGACGGGAGAGGAATCCCGAGATGGCCCCTAGCAACTCGCATGGGGACTGGCCTTTCCTGAGGCCACCAGAGCGGGTCCCTGAGGTCCCCGTCGTAACTCGAGAAGACCTGCCGCAACTCGAGGAAATCCAGGTGGTTCCACTCCAGGCGAGATGAGGCCCATTTCTGCTGAGGTGTCTCGAGGCTGATCACACCTCACCTCTGGAACTTCGAAACGGTCCTTCACACCCTTGGTGCAAATCAAGAAGTTCCCCGACATACCCATCTCCACTCAAGATGAAACACGTGTGTCCCGCCCACATCCAGAGGAGCCCCGTTTCCGCCTCGTAACTCGAGATGAGGGATCTTTTCCCTGCTTCGTCGGGAAAGAGTTCCCTGCGTTCCCGTCGCATCTCAAGAGAAGGCCCTCTCAACAGGAACGGCGAGAGGAACTCCAGGGTCGTGCCACCATTCCAAGAGTCCCCCAGATGTCTCAGTCCATTCCAGAGGAACCTCTTTTCCCTTCACCGGCTCATCTTTCAAGCCGAGGATCGACTCACACCAATGTGGCACGTGTCACAGCCCTGTGGGAAATCCTCGTGGGAAAGCCTCGAGGGAAAACCTCGAGGGAAAGCCTCGAGGGAAAGCCACAGATCCCTTGATCCACGTGACAGGAAGCGTGACACTACTGCTGCAGCTCGGGAGGAACGCGCATGTGCATGCCCCCACTCGAGACGAGGCCTGACTCCCCTGGGGAGACTCAGAAGCACCCCAAGATCCATGGCAACACTGGAGAGGAATCCTCAGGTTCCGGCCCCGACTCCACACAAGGTCTTAGGCCCCGGCATGGACGGGAGAGGAATCCCGGGATGGTCCCCAGCAACTCGCATGGGGACTGGCCTATCCTGAGGCCACCAGAGCGGGTCCCTGAGGTCCCCGTCGTAACTCGAGAAGACCTGCCGAAAGTCGAGCAAATCCAGGAGCTTCTCCCCTCCAGGCGAGATGAGGCCCATTTCCGCTGAGGCGTCTCGAGGTTGATCACACCTCACCTCTGGAACTTCGAAAGGGTCCCTCACACCCTTGGTGCAAATCAAGAAGTTCCCCGACATACCCATCTCCACTCGAGAGGAAACACGAGTGTCCCGCCCACCTCCAGAGGAGCCCTGTTTGCGCCTCGTAGCTAGAGATGAGGGATCCTTTCCCTGCTTCGTCCTGAAAGAGTTTCCCGGCATTCACGTCGGATTTCAAGAGGAGGCCCTCTCAACGGGAACGGCGAGAGGAACTCCAGGGTCGTGCCACCATTCCAAGAACCCCCAGATGTCACAGTCCTTTCCAGAGGAACCTCTTTTCCCTTCACCGGCTCGTCTTTCATGCCGAGGATCGACTCACACCAAGGTGGCACGTGGCTCAGCCCTGTGGGAAAGCCTCGTGGGAAAGCCACAGATCCCTTGATCCACGTGACAGGAAGCGTGACACTACTGCTGCGGCTCGGGAGGAAAGGGCACGTGCATGCCCCCACTCGAGACGAGGCCTGACTCCTCTGGGGAGACTCAGAAGCACCCCAAGATCCATGGCAACACTGGAGAGGAATCCTCAGGTTCCGGCCCCGACTCCACACAAGGTCTTAGGCCCCGGCATGGACGGGAGAGGAATCCCGGGATGGTCCCCAGCAACTCGCATGGGGACTGGCCTTTCCTGAGGCCACCAGAGCGGGTCCCTGAGGTCCCCGTCGTAACTCGAGAGGACCTGGCGCAACTCGAGCAAATCCAGGAGGTTCTCCCCTCCAGGCGAGATGAGGCCCAATTCCGCCGAGGCGTCTCGAAGCTGATCACACCTCACCTCTGGAACTTCGAAAGGGTCCTTCACACACTTGGTGCAAATCAACAAGTTCCCCGACATACCCGTCTCCACTCGAGAGGAAACACGAGGGTCCCGCCCACATCCAGAGGAGCCCCGTTTCGGCCTCGTAGCTCGAGATGAGGGATCCTTTCCCTGCTTCGTCGGGAAAGAGTTGCCGGCGATCCCGTCGCATCTCAAGAGGAGGCCCTCTCAACAGGAACGGCGAGAGGGACTCCAGGGTAGTGTCACCATTCCAAGAGTCCCCCAGATGTCTCAGTCCATTCCAGAGGAACCTCTTTTCCCTTCATCGGCTCGCCTTTTACGCCGAGGATCGACTCACACAAAGGTGGCACGTTTCACAGCCCTGTGGGAAAGCGTCGAGGGACAGCCTCGAGGGAAAGCCACAGATCCCTTGATCCACGTGACAGGTACCATGACACTACTGCTGCAGCTCGGGAGGAAAGCGCACGTGCATGCCCCCACTCGAGACGAGGCCTGACTCCCCTGGGGAGACTCAGAAGCACCCCAAGATCCATGGCAACACTGGAGAGGAATCCTCAGGTTCCGGGCCCGACTCCACACAAGGACTGAGGCCCCGGCATCGACGGGAGAGGAATCCCGAGAGGTCCCCTAGCAACTCGCATGGGGACTGGCCTTTCCTGAGGCCACCAGAGCGGGTCCCTGAGGCCCCGTCGTAAGTCGAGAAGACCTGCCGCAACTCGAGAAAATGCAGGAGGTTCTCCCCTCCAGGCGAGATGAGGCCCATTTCTGCTGAGGCGTCTCGAGCCTGATCACACCTCACCTCTGGAACTTCGAAAGGGTCCTTCACACCCTTGGTGCAAATCAAGAAGTTCCCCGACATACCCGTCTCCACTCGAGAGGAGACACGAGGGTCCAGCCCACATCCAGTGGAGCCCCGTATCCGCCTAGTAGCTCGAGATGAGGGATCCTTTCCCTGCTTCGTCGGGAAAGAGTTCCCGGCGTTCCCGTCGAATCTCAAGAGGAGGCCCTCTCAACAGGAACGGCGAAAGGAACTCCAGGGTAGGGCCACCATTCCAAGAGTCCCCCAGATGTCTCAGTCAATTCCGGAGGAAGCTATTTTCCCTTCACCGGCTCGTCTTTCACACCGAGGATCGACTCACACCAAGGCGACACGGGACACAGCCCTGTGGGAAAGCCTCCTGGGAAAGCCTCGAGGGAAAGCTGCAGATCCCTTGATCCACGAGACAGGAAGAGTGACACTACTGCTGCAGCTCGGGAGGAAAGTGCACGTGCATGCCCCCCCTCGAGACAAGGCTTGACTACCCTGGGGAGACTCAGAAGCACCCCAAGATCCATGGCAACACTGGAGAGGAATCCTCAGGTTCCGGCCGGACTCCACACAAGGTCTTAGTCCCCGGCATGGACGGGAGAGGAATCCCGAGATGGCCCCTAGCAACTAGCATGGGGACTGGCCTTTCCTGAGGCCACCAGAGCGGGTCCCTGAGGTCCCCATCATAACTCGAGAAGACCTGCCGCAACTCGAGAAAATCCAGGAGGTACTCCCCTCCAGGCGAGATGAGGCCCATTTGTGCTGAGGCGTCTCGAGGCTGATCAAACCTCAACTCTGGAACTTCAAAAGGGTCCTTCACACCCTTGGTGCAAATCAAGAAGTTCCCTGACATACCCGTCTCCACTCGAGAGCAAACACGAGGGTCCCGCCCATATCCAGAGGAGCCCCGTTTCCGCCTCGTAGCTCTAGATGAGGGATCCTTTCCCTGCTTCGTCGGGAAAGAGTTCCCGGGCTTCCCGTCGCATCTCAAGAGGAGGCCCTCTCAACAGCAACGGCGAGAGGAACTCCAGGGTCGTGCCACCATTCCAAGAGTCCCCCAGATGTCTCAGTCCATTCCAGAGGAACCTTTGTTCCCTTCCCCGGCTCGTCTTTCACGCGGAGGATCGACTCACAAAAAGGTGGCACGTGGCACAGCGCTGTGGGAAAGCCTCCTGGGAAAGCCTCGAGGGAAAGCCACAGATCCCTTGATCCATGTGACAGGAAGCGTGACACTACTGCTGCAGATCGGGAGGAAGGCGCACGTGCATGCCCCCACTCAACACGAGGCCTGACTCCTCTGGGGAGAATCAGAAGCACCCAAAGATCCATGGCAACACAGGGGAGGAATCCTCAGGTTCCGGCCCCGACTTCACCCAAGGTCTTAGGCCCCGGCATCAACGGGAGAGGAATCCCGAGATGGCCCCTAGCAACTCGCATGGGGACTGGCCTTTCCTGAGGCCACCAGAGCGGGTCCCTGAGGTCCCCGTGGTAACTCGAGAAGACCTGCCGCAACTCGAGAAAATCCAGGAGGCTCTCCCCTCCAGGCGAGATGAGGCCCAATTCCGCTGAGGCGTCTCGAGGCTGATCACACCTCACCTCTGGAACTTCGAAAGGGTCCTTCACACCCTTGGTGCAAATCAAGAAGTTCCCCGACATACCCGTCTCCACTTGAGAGGAAACACGAGGGTCCCGCCCACATCCAGAGGAGCCCCTGTTCCGCCTCGTACCTCGAGATGAGGGATCCTTTCCCTGCTTCTTCGGGAAAGAATTGCCAGCGTTCCCGTCGCATCTCAAGAGGAGGCCCTCTCAACAGGAACGGCGAGAGGAAGTCCAGGGTCGGGCCACCATTCCAAGAGTCCCCCAGATGTCTCAGTCCATTCCGGAGGAAGCTATTTTCCCTTCACCGTCTCGTCTTTCACGCCGAGGATCGAATCACACCAAGGCGGCATGGGACACAGCCCTGTGGGAAAGCCTCGTGGGAAAGCATCGAGGGAAATCTGCAGATCCCTTGATCCACGTGCCAGGAAGCGTGACATTACTGCTGCAGCTCGGGAGGAAAGCGCACGTGCATGCCCCCACTCGAGACGAGGCCTGACTCCCCTGGGGAGACTCAGAAGCACCGCAAGATCCATGGCAACACTGGAGAGGAATCCTCAGGTTCCGGCCCCGACTTCACCCAAGGTCTTAGGCCCCGGCATGGACGGGAGAGGAATCCCGAGATGGCGCCTAGCAACTCGCATGGCGACTAGCCTTTCCTGAGGCCACCAGAGCGGGTCCCTGAGGTCCCCGTGGTAACTCGAGAAGACCTGCTGCAACTCGAGAAAATCCAGGAGGCTCTCCCCTCCAGGCGAAATGAGGCCCAATTCCGCTGAGCCGTCTCGAGGCTGATCACACCTCACCTCTGGAACTTCGAAAGGGTCCTTCACACCCTTGGTGCAAATCAAGAAGATCCCCGACATACCCGTCTGCACTCGAGAGGAAACACGAGGGTCCCACCCACATCTAGAGGAGCCCCTTGTCCGCCTCGTAGCTCGAGATGAGGGATCCTTTCCCTGCTTCGTCGGGAAAGAGTTCCCGGCAAGCCCATCGCATCTGAAGAGGAGGCCCTCTCAACAGGAACGGCGAGAGGAACTCCAGGGTTGTGCCACCATTGCAAAAGTCCCCAGATGTCTCAGTCCATCCCAGAGGAACCTGTTTTCCCTTCACCGGCTCATCTTTCACGCCGAGGATCGACTCACACCATGGTGGCACGTGGCCCAGCCCTGTGGGACTGCCTCGAGGGAAAGCTTCGAGGGAAAGTCACAGATCCCTTGATCCAAGTGTCAGGAATTCTGACACTACTGCTGCAGCTCGGGAGGAAAGCGCACGTGCATGCCCCCACTCGAGACGAGGCCTGACTCCCCTGGGGAGACTCAGAAGCACCCCAAGTTCCATGGCAACACTGGAGAGGAATCCTCAGGTCTCGGCCCCGACTCCACACCAGGTCTTAGGCCCCGGCATGGACGGGAGAGGAATCCCGAGATGGCCCCTAGCAACTCGCATGGGGACTGGCCTTTCCTGAGGCCACCAGAGCGGGTCCCTGAGGTCCCCGTCGTAACTCGAGAAGACCTGCCGGAACTCGAGAAAATCCAGGAGGTTCTCCCGTCCAGGCGAGATGAGGCCCATTTCCGCTGAGGCGTCTCGAGGCTGATCACACCTCAACTCTGGAACTTCGAAAGGGTCCTTCACACCCTTGGTGCAAATCAAGAAGTTCCCCGACATACCCGTCTCCACTCGAGAGGAGACACGAGGGTCCAGCCCACATCCAGAGGAGCCCCATTTCCGCCTAGTAGCTCGAGATGAGGGATCCTTTCCCTGCTTCATCGGGAAAGAGTTGCCGGCGTTCCCGTCGCATCTCAAGAGGAGGCCCTCTCAACAGGAACGGCGAAAGGAACTCCAGGGTAGGGCCACCATTCCAAGAGTCCCCCAGATGTCTCAGTCAATTCCGGAGGAAGCTATTTTCCCTTCTCCGGCTCGTCTTTCACACCGAGGATCGACTCACACCAAGGCGACACGGGACACAGCCCTGTGGGAAAGCCTCCTGGGAAAGACTCGAGGGAAAGCTGCAGATCCCTTGATCCACGAGACAGGAAGCGTGACACTACTGCTGCAGCTCGGGAGGAAAGTGCACGTGCATGCCCCCCCTCGAGACAAGGCTTGACTACCCTGGGGAGACTCAGAAGCACCCCAAGATCCATGGCAACACTGGAGAGGAATCCTCAGGTTCCGGCCGGACTCCACACAAGGTCTTAGTCCCCGGCATGGATGGGAGAGGAATCCCGAGATGGCCCCTAGCAACTAGCATGGGGACTGGCCTTTCCTGAGGCCACCAGAGCGGGTCCCTGAGGTCCCCATCATAACTCGAGAAGACCTGCCGCATCTCGAGAAAATCCAGGAGGTACTCCCCTCCAGGCGAGATGAGGCCCATTTCTGCTGAGGCGTCTCGAGGCTGATCAAACCTCACCTCTGGAACTTCAAAAGGGTCCTTCACACCCTTGGTGCAAATCAAGAAGTTCCCTGACATACCCGTCTCCACTCGAGAGCAAACACGAGGGTCCCGCCCATATTCAGAGGAGCCCCGTTTCCGCCTCGTAGCTCTAGATGAGGGATCCTTTCCCTGCTTCGTCGGGAAAGAGTTCCCGGGCTTCCCGTCGCATCTCAAGAGGAGGCCCTCTCAACAGCAACGGCGAGAGGAACTCCAGGGTCGTGCCACCATTCCAAGAGTCCCCCAGATGTCTCAGTCCATTCCAGAGGAACCTTTGTTCCCTTCCCCGGCTCGTCTTTCACGCGGAGGATCGACTCACAAAAAGGTGGCACGTGGCACAGCGCTGTGGGAAAGCCTCCTGGGAAAGCCTCGAGGGAAAGCCACAGATCCCTTGATCCATGTGACAGGAAGCGTGACACTACTGCTGCAGATCGGGAGGAAGGCGCACGTGCATGCCCCCACTCAACACGAGGCCTGACTCCTCTGGGGAGAATCAGAAGCACCCAAAGATCCATGGCAACACAGGGGAGGAATCCTCAGGTTCCGGCCCCGACTTCACCCAAGGTCTTAGGCCCCAGCATGGACGGGAGAGGAATCCCGAGATGGCCCCTAGCAACTCTCATGGGGACTGGCCTTTCCTGAGGCCACCAGAGCGGGTCCCTGAGGTCCCCGTGGTAATTCGAGAAGACCTGCCGCAACTCGAGAAAATCCAGGAGGTACTCCCCTCCAAGCGAGATGAGGCCCATTTCTGCTGAGGCGTCTCGAGGCTGATCACACCTCACCTCTGGAACTTCGAAAGGGACCTTCACACCCTTGGTGCAAATCAAGAAGATCCCCGACATACCCGTCTGCACTCGAGAGGAAACACGAGGGTCCCACACACATCCAGAGGAGCCCCGTGTCCGCTTCGTAGCTCGAGATGAGGGATCCTTTCCCTGATTCGTCAGGAAAGAGTTCCCGGCCTTCCCGTCGCATCTAAAAAGGAGGCCTTCTCAACAGGAACGGCGAGAGGAACTCGAGGGTTGTGCCACCATTACAAGAGTCCCCCAGATGTCTCAGTCCATTCCAGAGAAACATATTTTCCCTTCACCGGCTCGTCTTTCACGCCAAGGATCGACTCACACCAAGGTGGCACGTGGCACAGCCCTGTGGGAAAGCCTCGTGCAAAAGCCTCGAGGGGCAGCCTCGAGGGAAAGCCACAGATCCCTTGATCCACGTGAGAGGAAGCGTGACACTACAGCTGCAGCTCGGGAGGAAAGCGCACGTGCATGCCCCCTCTCTAGAAGAGGCCTGACTCCCCTGGGGAGACTCAGAGGCACCCCAAGATCACGGCAACACGGGAGAGGTATCTTCAGTTTCCGGCAACGACTCCACACAAGGTCTTAGGCCCCGGCATCAACGGGAGAGGAATCCCGAGATGGCCCCTAGCAACTCGCATGGGGACTGGCCTTTCCTGAGGCCACCAGAGCGGGTCCCTGAGGTCCCCGTGGTAACTCGAGAAGACCTGCCGCAACTCGAGAAAATCCAGGAGGCTCTCCCCTCCAGGCGAGATGAGGCCCAATTCCGCTGAGGCGTCTCGAGGCTGATCACACCTCACCTCTGGAACTTCGAAAGGGTCCTTCACACCCTTGGTGCAAATCAAGAAGTTCCCCAACATACCCGTCTCCACTCGAGAGGAAACACGAGGGTCCCGCCCACATCCAGAGGAGCCCCTGTTCCGCCTCGTACCTCGGGATGAGGGATCCTTTCCCTGCTTCTTCGGGAAAGAATTGCCAGCGTTCCCGTCGCATCTCAAGAGGAGGCCCTCTCAACAGGAACGGCGAGAGGAAGTCCAGGGTCGGGCCACCATTCCAAGAGTCCCCCAGATGTCTCAGTCCATTCCGGAGGAAGCTATTTTCCCTTCACCGTCTCGTCTTTCACGCCGAGGATCGAATCACACCAAGGCGGCATGGGACACAGCCCTGTGGGAAAGCCTCGTGGGAAAGCATCGAGGGAAATCTGCAGATCCCTTGATCCACGTGCCAGGAAGCGTGACATTACTGCTGCAGCTCGGGAGGAAAGCGCACGTGCATGCCCCCACTCGAGACGAGGCCTGACTCCCCTGGGGAGACTCAGAAGCACCGCAAGATCCATGGCAACACTGGAGAGGAATCCTCAGGTTCCGGCCCCGACTCCACACAAGGTCTTAGGCCCCGGCATGGACGGGAGAGGAATCCCGAGATGGCCCCTAGCAACTCGCATGGGGACTGGCCTTTCCTGAGGCCAACGGAGCGGGTCCCTGAGGTCCCCGTCGTAACTCGAGAAGACCTGCCGCAACTCGAGAAAATCAAGGAGGCTCTCACCTACAGGAAAGATGAGGCCCTTTTCCGCTGGGGCGTCTCCAGGCTCATTACACCTCACCTCTGGAACTTCGAAAGGGTCCTTCACACCCTTGGTGCAAATCAAGAAGTTCCCCGACATACCTGTTTCCACTCGAGAGGAAAAACGAGAGTCCCTCCCACATCCAGAGGAGCCCCATTTCCACCTCCTAGCTCGAGATGAGGGATCCTGTCCCTGCTTCGTGGGGAAAGAGTTCCCGGCCTTCCCGTCGCATCTAAAAAGGAGGCCTTCTCAACAGGAACGGCGAGAGGAACTCGAGGGTTGTGCCACCATTCCAAGAGTCCCCCAGATGTCTCAGTCCATTCCAGAGGAACCTCTTTTCCCTTCACCGGCTCGTCTTTCACGCCAAGGATCGACTCACACCAAGGTGGCACGTGGCACAGCCCTGTGGGAAAGCCTCGTGGGAAAGCCTCGAGGGACAGCCTCGAGGGAAAGCCACAGATCCCTTGATCCACGTGAGAGGAAGCGTGACACTACAGCTGCAGCATGGGAGGAAAGCGCACGTGCATGCCCCCTCTCTAGAAGAGCCCTGACTCCCCTGGGGAGACTCAGAGGCACCCCAAGATCCATGGCAACACTGGAGAGAAATCCTCAGATTCCGGCCCCGACTCCACACATGGTCTTAGGAACTGGGATGAATGGGAGAGGAATCCCGAGAGGGCCCCTAGCAACTCGCATGGGGACTGGCCTCTTCTGAGGCCACCAAAGCGGGTCCCTGAGGTCCCCGTCGTAACTCGAGAAGACCTGCCCCAACTGGAGAAATCCCAAGATGTTCTCCCCTCCAGGCGAGATTAGGCCCATTTCCGCTGAGGCGTCTCGAGGCTGATCACACCTCACCTCTGGAACTTCGAAAGGGTCTTTCACACCCTTGATGCAAATCAAGAAGTTCCCCGACATACCCGTCTCCACTCGAGAGGAAACACGAGGGTCCTGCCCACATCCAGAGAAGCCCCGTTTCCGCCTCGTAGCTCGAGATGAGGGATCCTTTCCCTGCTTCGTCGGGAAAGAGTTCCCGGCGTTCCCGTCGCATCTCAAGAGGAGGCCCTCTCAACAGGAACGGCGAGAGGAACTCCTGGGTCGAGCCACCATTCCAAGAGTCGACCAGATGTCTCAGTCCTTTCGAGTGGAACCTCTTTTCCCTTCACCGGCTCGTCTTTCACGACGAGGATCGATGCACACCAAGGTGGCACGTGGCACACCCCTGTGGGAAAGCCTCGTGGGAAAGCCTCGAGGGACAGCCTCGAAGGAAAGCCACAGATCCCTTGATCGACGTGAGAGAAAGCGTGACACCACTGCTGCAGCTCGGAATGAAAGCGCACGTGCATGCCCCCCTCGAGATGAGGCCTGATTTCCCTGGGGAGGCTCAGAAGCACCCCAAGATCCATGGCAACACTGGAGAGGAATCCTCAAGTTCCGGCCCCGACTCCACAAAAGGTCTTAGGCCCCGGCATCGACGGGAGAGGAATCCCGAGATGGCCCCTAGCAACTCGCATGGGGACTGGCCTTTCCTGAGTCCACCAGAGCCGGTCCCTGAGGTCCGCATCGTAACACGAGAAGACCTGCCACAACTCGAGAAAATCCAGGAGGTTCTCCCATCCAGGCGAGATGAGGCCCATTTCCGCTCAGGCGTCTCGAGGCTGATCACACCTCACCTCTGGAACATCGAAAGGGTCCTTCACACCCTTGGTGCAAATCAAGAGGTTCCGCGACATACCCGTCTCCACTCGAGAGGAAACACGAGGGTCCCGCCCACATTCAGAAGTGCCCCGTTTCCGCCTCGTAGCTCGAGATGAGGGATCCTTTCCCTGCTTCGTCGGGAAAGAGTTCCCGGCGTTCCCATCGCAACTCAAGAGGAGGCCCTCTCAACAGGAACGGCGAGAGGAACTCCTGGGTCGTGCCACCATTCCAAGAGTCCCCCAGATGTCTCAGTCCTTTCCAGTGGAACCTCTTTTCCCTTCACCGGCTCGTCTTTCACGACTAGGATCGATGCACACCAAGGTGGCACGTGGCACAGCCCTGTGGGAAAGCCTCTTGGGAAAGCCTCGAGGGACAGCCTCGAGGGAAAGCCACAGATCCCTTGATCCATGTGACAGGAAGCGTGACACTACTGCTGAAGATCGGGAGGAAAGCGCACGTGCATGCCCCCACTCAACACGAGGCCTGACTCCTCTGGGGAGACTCAGAAGCACCCAAAGATCCATGGCAACACTGGAGAGGAATCCTCAGGTCTCGGCCCCGACTCCACACCAGGTCTTAGGCCCCGGCATGGACGGGAGAGGAATCCCGAGATGGCCCCTAGCAACTCACATGGCGACTGGCCTTACCTGAGGCCACCAGAGCGGGTCCCTGAGGTCCCCGTCGTAACTCGAGAAGACCTGCCGCAACTCGAGAAAATCCAGGAGGTTCTCCCGTCCAGGCGAGATGAGGCCCATTTCCGCTGAGGCGTCTCGAGGCTGATCACACCTCAACTCTGGAACTTCGAAAGGGTCCTTCACACCCTTGGTGCAAATCAAGAAGTTCCCCGACATACCCGTCTCCACTCGAGAGGAGACACGAGGGTCCAGCCCACATCCAGAGGAGCCCCATTTCCGCCTAGTAGCTCGAGATGAGGGATCCTTTCCCTGCTTCGTCGGGAAAGAGTTGCCGGCGTTCCCGTCGCATCTCAAGAGGAGGCCCTCTCAACAGGAACGGTGAGAGGAACTACAGGGTCGTGCAACCATTCAAAGTTTCCCCCAGATATCTCAGTCCATTCCAGAGGAACCTCTTTTCCCTTCACCGGCTCGTCTTTCACGCCGAGGATCGACTCACTCCAAGGTGGCACGTGGCACAGCCCTGTGGGAAAGCCTCGTGGGAAAGCCTCGAGGGAAAGCCACAGATCCCTTGATCCACGTGACAGGAAGCGTGACACTACTGCTGCAGCTCGGGAGGAAAGCGCTCTTGCATGTCCCCAATCTAGACGAGGCCTGACTCCCCTGGGGAGACTCAGAAGCACCCCAAGATCCATGGCAACACTGGAGAGGAATACTCTGGTTCCGGGCCCGACTCCACACAAGGTCTTAGGCCCCGGCATGGACGGGAGAGGAATGCTGAGTTGGCCCCTAGCAACTCGCATGGGGACTTGACTTTCCTGAGGCCATCAGAGCGGGACCCTGAGGTCCCCGTCGTACCTCGAGAAGACCTGCCGCAACTCGAGAAAATCCAGGAGGCTCTCCCAACCAGGAGAGATGAGGCCCATTTCCGCTGAGGCGTCTCGAGGCTGATCACACCTCACCTCTGGAACTTCGAAAGGGTCATTCACACCCTTGATGCAAATCAAGAGGTTCCCCGAAATACCCGTCTCCAAAGGAGAGTAAACACGATGGTCCCGCCCACATCCAGAGGAGACCCGTTTCCGCCTCGTGGCTCGAGATGAGGGATCCTTTCCCTGTATCGTCAGGCAAAAGTTTCCGGCGTTCCCGTCGCATCTCAAGAGGAGGCCCTCTAAACAGGAAAGGCGAGAGGAACTCCAGGGTCGTGCAACCATTCCAAGAGTCCCCCAGATGTCTCAGACCTTTCCAGAGGAACCTCTTTTCTCTTCACCGGCTCGTCTTTCACGCCGAGGATCGACTCACAGCAAGGTGGCACGTGGCACAGCCCTGTGCGAAAGCCTCGTGGGATGGGAAAACCTCGAGGGAAAGCCTCGAGGGAAAGCCTCGAGGGAAAGCCACAGATACCTTGATCCACGTGCCAGGAAGGGTGACACTACTGCTGCAGCTTGGGGGGAAATCACACGTGCATGCCCCCATTCGAGACGAGGCCTGACTCCCCTGGGGAGACTCAGAGGTACCCCAAGATCCATGGTAACACTGGAGAGGAATCCTCAGGTCCTGGCCCGGACTCCACACAAGGTCTAAGGCCCCGGCATGGACCGGTGAGGAATCTCGAGAGGGCCCCTAGAAACTCGCATGTGGACTGTTCTTTCCTGAGGCCACCAGAGCGGGCCTCTGAGGTCCCCGTCGTAACTCGAGAAGACCTGCCGCAACTCGAGAAAATCCAGGAGGTTCCCCCCTCCAGGCGAGATGAGGCCCTTTTCTGCTGAGGCGTCTCGAGGTTGATCACTCCTCACCCCTGGAACTTCGAAAGGGTCCTTCACACCCTTGGTGCAAATCAAGAAGTTCCGCGACATTCCCGGTTCCACTCGAGAGGAAACACGAGGGTCCCGTCCACATCCAGAGGAGCCCCGTTTCCGCCTCGTAGCTCCAGATGAGGGATCCTTTCCCTGCATCGTCGGGCAAGAGTTCCAGGCGTTCCCGTCGCATCTCAGGAGGAGGCCCTCTCAACAGGAACGTTGAGAGGAACTCCAGGGTCGTGCCACCATTCCAAGAGTCCCCCAGATGTCTCAGTCCATTCCAGAGGAACCTCTTTTCCATTCACCGGCTCGTCTTTCACGCCGAGGATCGACTCACACCAAGGTGGCACGTGGCACAGCCCTGTGGGAAAGCCTCGAGGGAAACTCACAGATCCCTTGATCCACGTGACAGGAAGCGTGACACTACTGCTGCAGCTCGGGAGGAAAGTGCACGTGCATGCCCCCACTTGAAACGAGGCCTGACTCCCCTGGGGAGAGTCAGAAGCACCCCAAGATCCATGGCAACACTGGAGAGGAATCCTCAGGTTCCGGCCCCGACTCCACACAAGGTCTTAGGCCCTGGCATCGACGTGAGAGGAATCCCGAGAGGGCCCCTAGCAACTCGCATGTGGACTGTTCTCTCCTGAGGCCACCAGAGCGGGTCCCTGATGTCCCCGTCCTAATTCGAGAAGACGTGCCGCAACTCGAGAAAATCCAGGAGGTTTTTTCCTCCAGGCGAAATGAGGCCCTTTTCTGCTGAGGCGTCTCGAGGTTGATCACACCTCACCTTTGGAACTTCGAAAGGGTCCTTCACACCCTTTGTGCAAATCCAGAAGTTCCCTGACATACCCGTCTCCACTCGAGAGGAAACACGAGGGTCCCGCCCACATCCAGAGAAGCCCCGTTTCCGCCTCGTACCTCGAGATGAGGGATCCTTTCCCTGCTTCTTCGGGAAAGAGTTCCCGGCGTTCCCATAGCATCTCATGAGGAGGCCCTCTCAACAGGAACGGCGAGAGGAACTCCAGGGTCGTGCCACCATTCCAAGAGTCCCCCAGATGTCTCAGTCCATTCCAGAGGAACCTCTTTTCCATTCACCGGCTCTTCTTTCAATCCGAGGATCGACTCACACCAATGCGGCACGTAGCACAGCCCTGTGGGAAAGCCTCGTGGGAAAGCCTCGAGGGAAAGCTTCAAGGGAAAGCCACAGATCCCTTGATCCACGTGACAGGAAGCGTGACACTACTGCTGCGGCTCGGGAGGAAAGCGCACGTGCATGCCCCCACTCGAGACGAGGCCTGACTCCACTGGGGAGACTCAGAAGCACCCCAAGATCCATGGCAACACTGGAGAGGAATCCTCAGGTTCCGGCCCCGACTCCACACAAGGTCTTAGGCCCCGGCATGGACGGGAGAGGAATCCTGAGATGGCCCCTAGCAACTCGCATGGGGACTGGCCTTTCCTGAGGCCACCAGAGCGGGTCCCTGTGGTCCCCGTCGTAACTCGAGAAGACCTGGCGCAACTCGAGCAAATCCAGGAGGTTCTCCCCTACAGGCGAGATTAGGCCCTATTCCGCCGAGGCATCTCGAGGCTGATCACACCTCACCTCTGGAACTTCGAAAGGGTCCTTCACACCATTGGTGCAAATCAAGAAGTTCCCCGACATACCCGTCTCCACTCGAGAGGGAACACGAGGGACACGCCCACATCCAGAGGAGCCCCGTGTCCGCCTCGTAGCTCGAGATGAGGGATCCTTTCCCTGCTTCGTCGGGAAAGAGTTCCCGGCGTTCTGGTTGCATCTCAAGAGGAGGCCCTCGAAACAGAAACGGCGAGAGGAACTCCAGGGTCGTGCCACCATTCCAAGAGTCATCCAGATGTCTCAGTCCATTCCAGTGGAAACTCTTTTCCATTCACCGGCTCGTCTTTCCCGACGAGGATCGTCGCACACCAAGGTGGCACGTGGCACAGCCCTGTGGGAAAGCCTCGTGGGAAAGCCTCGAGGGAAAGCCTCGAGGGAATGCCACAGATCCCTTGATCCACGTGACAGGAAGCGTGACACTACTGCTGCAGCTCGGGAGGAAAGCGCACGTGCATGCCGCCACTCGAGACGAGGCCTGACTCCCTTGGGGAGACTCAGAAGCACCCCAAGATCCATGGCAACACTGGAGAGGAATACTCAGGTTCCGGCCCCGACTCCACACAAGGTCTTAGGCCCCGGCATGGACGGCAGTGAAATCCCGGGATGGTCCCCAGGAACTCGCATGGGGACTGGCCTTTCCTGAGGCCACCAGAGCGGGTCCCTGAGGTCCCCGTAGTAACTCGAGAAGACCTGCCGAAACTCGAGCAAATCCAGGAAGTTCTCCCCTCCAGGCGAGATGAGGCCCATTTCTGCTGAGGCGTCTCGAGGTTGATCACACCTCACCTCTGGACCTTCGAAAGGGTCCTTCACACCCTTGGTGCAAATCAAGAAGTTCCCCGACATACCCATCCCCACTCGAGATGAAACACGAATGGCCCGCCCACATCCAGAGGAGCCCCGTTTGCGCCTCGTAGCTCGAGATGAGGGATCCTTTCCCTGCTTCGTCCTGAAAGAGTTTCCCGGCATTCTCGTCGGATCTCAAGAGGAGGCCCTCTCAACGGGAACGGCGAGAGGAACTCCAGGGTCGTGCCACCATTCCAAGATTCCCCCAGATGTCTCAGTCCATTCCAGTGGAACCTCTTTTCCCTTCACCGGCTCGTCTTTCACGACGAGGATCGACGCACACCAAGCTGGCACGTGGCACACCCCTGTGGGAAAGCCTCGTGTGAAAGCCTCGAGGGAAAGCCACAGATCCATTGATACACGTGACAGGAAGCGTGACACTACTGCTGCAGCTCGGGAGGAATGCACTCGTGCATGCCCCCATTCGAGAAGAGGCCTGACTCCCCTGGGGAGACTCATAAGCTCCCCAAGATCCATGGCAACACTGGAGAGGAATCCTCAGGTTCCGGCCCCGACTCCAGACAAGGTCTTAGTCCCCGGCATCGACGGGAGAGGAATCCCGAGATGGCCCCTAGCAACTCGCATGGGGACTGGCCTTTCCTGAGGCCACCAGAGCGGGTCCCTGAATTCCCCGTCGTAACTCGAGAAGACCTGCCGCAACTGGAGAAAACCCAGGATGATCTCCTCTCCAGGCGAGATGAGGCCCATTTCCGCTGAGGCGTCTCGAGGCTGATCACACCTCACCGCTAGAACTTCGAAAGGGTCCTTCACACCCTTGGTGCAAATCAAGAAGTTCCCCGACATACCCATCTCCACCCGAGATGAAACACGAGTGTCCCGCCCACATCCAGAGGAGCCCCGTTTCCGCCTCGTAGATCGAGATGAGGGATCCTTTCCCTGCTTCGTCGGGCAGGAGTTCCCGGCGTTCCCGTCGGATCTCAAGAAGAGGCCCTCTCAACGGTAACAGCGAGAGGAAATCCAGGGTCGTGCCACGGTTCCAAGAGTCCCCCAGATGTCTCAGTCTATTCCAGAGGAACCTCTTTTCCCTTCACCGGCTCGTCTTTCACGCCGAGGATCGACTCACACCAAGGTGGCACGTGGCTCAGCCCTCTGGGAAAGCCTCGTGGGAAAGCCACAGATCCCTTGATCCACGTGACAGGAAGCGTGACACTACTGCTGTGGCTCGGGAGGAAAGCGCACGTGCATGCCCTCACTCGAGACAAGGCCTGACTCACCTGGGGAGACTCAGAAGCACCCCAAGGTCCATGGCAACACTGGAGAGGAATCCTCAGGTTCCGGCCCCGACTCCACTCAAGCTCTTAGGCCCCGGCATGGACGGGAGAGGAATCCCGGGATGGTCCCCAGCAACTCGCATGGGGACTGGCCTTTCCTGAGGCCACCAGAGCGGGTTCCTGAGCTCCCCGTCGTAACTCGAGAAGACCTGCCGAAACTCGAGCAAATCCAGTAGGGTCTCCCCTCCAGGCGAAATGAGGCCCATTTCCGCTGAGGCGTCTCGAGGTTGATCACACCTCACCTCTGGAACTTCGAAAGGGTCCTTCACACCCTTGGTGCAAATCAAGAAGTTCCCCGACATACCCATCTCCACTCGAGATGAAACACGAGTGTCCCGCCCACCTCTAGAGGAGACCCGTTTGCGCCTTGTAGCTAGAGATGAGGGATCCTTTCCCTGCTTCGTCCTGAAAGAGTTTCCCGGCCTTCCCGTCGGATCTCAAGAGGAGGCCCTCTCAACGGGAACGGCGAGAGGAACTCCAGGGTCGTGCCACCATTCCAAGAGTCCCCCAGATGTCTCAGTCCTTTCCAGAGGAACCTCTTTTCCCTTCACCGGCTCGTCTTTCACGCCGAGGATCGACTCACACCAAGGTGGCACGTGGCACATCCCTGTGGGAAAGCCTCGTGGGAAAGCCTCGAGGCACAGCCTCGAGGGAAAGCCACAGATCCGTTGATCCACCTGCTAAGATGCGTGACACTACTGCTGCAGCTCCGGAGGAAAGCACACGTGCATGACCCCACTCGAGACAAATCCTGACTCCCCTGGGGAGTCTCAGAAGCACCCCAGGATCCATGGCAACACTGGAGAGGAATCCTCAGGTTCCGGCCCTGACTCCACACAAGATCTTAGTCCCGGCATGGACGGCAGTGGAATCCCGAGATGGCCCCTAGCGACTCGCATGGGGACTGGCCTTTCCTGAGGCCACCAGAGCGGGTCCCTGAGGTCCCCGTCGTAA
The DNA here is from genome assembly GCF_023091745.1 of Budorcas taxicolor. Taxonomy (NCBI): domain Eukaryota; kingdom Metazoa; phylum Chordata; class Mammalia; order Artiodactyla; family Bovidae; genus Budorcas; species Budorcas taxicolor. Next base: position 2,638,636 of record NC_068920.1, read on the forward strand.
CTCGAGAAGACCTGCAGCAACTCGAGAAAATCCAGGAGGTTCTCCCCTCCAGGCGAGATGAGGCCCAATTCCGCCGAGGCGTCTCGAGGCTGATCACACCTCACCTCTGGAACTTCGAAAGGGTCCTTCACACCCTTCCTGCGAATCAAGAAGTTCCCCGACATACCCGTTTTCACTCGAGAGGAAACACGAGGGTCCCTCCCACATCCAGAGGAGCCCCGTTTTCACGTCGTAGCTCGAGATGAGGGATCCTTTCCCTGCTTCTTCGGGAAAGAGTTCCCGGCATTCCCGTCGCATCTCAAGAGGAGGCCCTCTCAACAGGAACGGCGAGAGGAACTCCAGGGTCGTGTCACCATTACAAGAGTCCCAAAGATGTCTCAGTCCATTCCAGGGGAAACTCTTTTCCCTTCACCGGCTCGCCTTTTACGCCGAGGATCGACTCACACCAAGGTGTCACGTGGCACAGCCCTGTGAGAAAGCCTCGAGGGAAAGCCTCGAGGGAAAGCCACAGATCCCTTGATCCACGTGACAGGAAGCGTGACACTACTGCTGCAGCTCGGGAGGAAAGCGCACGTGCATGCCCCCACTCGAGACGAGGCCTGACTCACCTGGGGTGACTCAGAAGCACCCCAAAATCCATGGCAACACTGGAGAGGAATCCTAAGGTTCCGGCCACGACTCCACACAAGGTCTTAGGCCCCGGCATGGACGGGAGAGGAATCCCGAGATGGCCCCTAGCAACTCGCATGGGGACTGGCCTTTCCTGAGGCCACCAGAGCGGGTCCCTGAGGTCCCCGTCGTAACTCGAGAAGACCTGCCGCAACTCGAGGAAATCCAGGTGGTTCCACTCCAGGCGAGATGAGGCCCATTTCTGCTGAGGTGTCTCGAGGCTGATCACACCTCACCTCTGGAACTTCGAAACGGTCCTTCACACCCTTGGTGCAAATCAAGAAGTTCCCCGACATACCCATCTCCACTCAAGATGAAACACGTGTGTCCCGCCCACATCCCGACGAGCCCCGTTTCCGCCTCGTAGCTCGAGATGAGGGATCTTTTCCCTGCTTCGTCGGGAAAGAGTTCCCTGCGTTCCCGTCGCATCTCAAGAGAAGGCCCTCTCAACAGGAACGGCGAGAGGAACTCCAGGGTCGTGCCACCATTCCAAGAGTCCCCCAGATGTCTCAGTCCATTCCAGAGGAACCTCTTTTCCCTTCACCGGCTCATCTTTCAAGCCGAGGATCGACTCACACCAATGTGGCACGTGTCACAGCCCTGTGGGAAATCCTCGTGGGAAAGCCTCGAGGGAAAACCTCGAGGGAAAGCCTCGAGGGAAAGCCACAGATCCCTTGATCCACGTGACAGGAAGCGTGACACTACTGCTGCAGCTCGGGAGGAACGCGCATGTGCATGCCCCCACTCGAGACGAGGCCTGACTCCCCTGGGGAGACTCAGAAGCACCCCAAGATCCATGGCAACACTGGAGAGGAATCCTCAGGTTCCGGCCCCGACTCCACACAAGGTCTTAGGCCCCGGCATGGACGGGAGAGGAATCCCGGGATGGTCCCCAGCAACTCGCATGGGGACTGGCCTATCCTGAGGCCACCAGAGCGGGTCCCTGAGGTCCCCGTCGTAACTCGAGAAGACCTGCCGAAAGTCGAGCAAATCCAGGAGCTTCTCCCCTCCAGGCGAGATGAGGCCCATTTCCGCTGAGGCGTCTCGAGGTTGATCACACCTCACCTCTGGAACTTCGAAAGGGTCCCTCACACCCTTGGTGCAAATCAAGAAGTTCCCCGACATACCCATCTCCACTCGAGAGGAAACACGAGTGTCTCGCCCACCTCCAGAGGAGCCCCGTTTGCGCCTCGTAGCTCGAGATGAGGGATCCTTTCCCTGCTTCGTCCTGAAAGAGTTTCCCGGCATTCACGTCGGATTTCAAGAGGAGGCCCTCTCAACGGGAAGGGCGAGAGGAACTCCAGGGTCGTGCCACCATTCCAAGAACCCCCAGATGTCACAGTCCTTTCCAGAGGAACCTCTTTTCCCTTCACCGGCTCGTCTTTCATGCCGAGGATCGACTCACACCAAGGTGGCACGTGGCTCAGCCCTGTGGGAAAGCCTCGTGGGAAAGCCACAGATCCCTTGATCCACGTGACAGGAAGTGTGACACTACTGCTGCGGCTCGGGAGGAAAGGGCACGTGCATGCCCCCACTCGAGACGAGGCCTGACTCCTCTGGGGAGACTCAGAAGCACCCCAAGATCCATGGCAACACTGGAGAGGAATCCTCAGGTTCCGGCCCCGACTCCACACAAGGTCTTAGGCCCCGGCATGGACGGGAGAGGAATCCCGGGATGGTCCCCAGCAACTCGCATGGGGACTGGCCTTTCCTGAGGCCACCAGAGCGGGTCCCTGAGGTCCCCGTCGTAACTCGAGAGGACCTGGCGCAACTCGAGCAAATCCAGGAGGTTCTCCCCTCCAGGCGAGATGAGGCCCAATTCCGCCGAGGCGTCTCGAAGCTGATCACACCTCACCTCTGGAACTTCGAAAGGGTCCTTCACACACTTGGTGCAAATCAACAAGTTCCCCGACATACCTGTCTCCACTCGAGAGGAAACACGAGGGTCCCGCCCACATCCAGAGGAGCCCCGTTTCGGCCTCGTAGCTCGAGATGAGGGATCCTTTCCCTGCTTCGTCGGGAAAGAGTTGCCGGCGATCCCGTCGCATCTCAAGAGGAGGCCCTCTCAACAGGAACGGCGAGAGGGACTCCAGGGTAGTGTCACCATTCCAAGAGTCCCCCAGATGTCTCAGTCCATTCCAGAGGAACCTCTTTTCCCTTCATCGGCTCGCCTTTTACGCCGAGGATCGACTCACACAAAGGTGGCACGTTTCACAGCCCTGTGGGAAAGCGTCGAGGGACAGCCTCGAGGGAAAGCCACAGATCCCTTGATCCACGTGACAGGTACCGTGACACTACTGCTGCAGCTCGGGAGGAAAGCGCACGTGCATGCCCCCACTCGAGACGAGGCCTGACTCCCCTGGGGAGACTCAGAAGCACCCCAAGATCCATGGCAACACTGGAGAGGAATCCTCAGGTTCCGGGCCCGACTCCACACAAGGACTGAGGCCCCGGCATCGACGGGAGAGGAATCCGGAGAGGTCCCCTAGCAACTCGCATGGGGACTGGCCTTTCCTGAGGCCACCAGAGCGGGTCCCTGAGGCCCCGTCGTAAGTCGAGAAGACCTGCCGCAACTCGAGAAAATGCAGGAGGTTCTCCCCTCCAGGCGAGATGAGGCCCATTTCCGCCGAGGCGTCTCGAGGCTGATCACACCTCACCTCTGGAACTTCGAAAGGGTCCTTCACACCATTGGTGCAAATCAAGAAGTTCCCCGACATACCCGTCTCCACTCGAGAGGGAACACGAGGGACACGCCCACATCCAGAGGAGCCCCGTTTCCGCCTCGTAGATCGAGATGAGGGATCCTTTCCCTGCTTCGTCGGGCAAGAGTTCCCGGCGTCCCCTTCGGATCTCAAGAAGAGGCCCTCTCAACGGGAACAGCGAGAGGAACTCCAGGGTCGTGCCACGGTTCCAAGAGTCCCCCAGATGTCTCAGTCTATTCCAGAGGAACCTCTTTTCCCTTCACCGGCTCGTCTTTCACGGCGAGGATCGACTCACACCAAGGTGGCACGTGGCTCAGCCCTCTGGGAAAGCCTCGTTGGAAAGCCACAGATCCCTTGATCCACGTGACAGGAAGCGTGACACTACTGCTGCAGCTCGAGAGGAGAGCGCACGTGCATGCCCCCACTCGAGACGAGGCCTGACTCCCCTGGGGAGACTCAGAAGCACCCCAAGATCCATGGCGACACTGGAGAGGAATCCTCAGGTTCCGGCCCCGACTCCACACAAGGTCTTAGGCCCCGGCATGGATGGGAGAGGAATCCTGAGATGGCCCCTAGCAACTCGCATGGGGACTGGCCTTTCCTGAGGCCACCAGAGCGGGTCCCTGAGGTCCCCCTCGTAACTCGAGACGACCTGCCGCAACTCGAGGAAATCCAGGTGGTTCTCCACTCCAGGCGAGATGAGGCCCATTTCCGCCGAGGCGTCTCGAGGCTGATCACACCTCACCTCTGGAACTTCGAAAGGGTCCTTCACACCATTGGTGCAAATCAAGAAGTTCCCCGACATACCCGTCTCCACTCGAGAGGGAACACGAGGGACACGCCCACATCCAGAGGAGCCCCGTTTGCGCCTCGTAGCTCGAGATGAGGGATCCTTTCCCTGCTTCGTCCTGAAAGAGTTTCCCGGCATTCCCGTCGGATCTCAAGAGGAGGCCCTCTCAACCAGAACGGCGAGAGGAACTCCAGGGTCGTGCCACCATTCCAAGAGTCCCCCAGATGTCTCAGTCCTTTCCAGAGGAACCTCTTTTCCCTTCACCGGCTCGTCTTTCACGCCGAGGATCGACTCACACCAAGGTGGCATGTGGCACAGCCCTGTGGGAAAGCCTCGTGGGAAAGCCTCGAGGGACAGCCTCGAGGTAAAGCCACAGATCCCTTGATCCACGTGACAAGAAGCGTGACACTACTGCTGCAGCTCCGGAGGAAGGCACACGTGCATGACCCCACTCGAGACAAGGCCTGACTCCCCTGGGGAGACTCAGAAGCACCCCAGGATCCATGGCAACACTGGAGAGGAATCCTCAGGTTCCGGCCCCGACTCCACACAAGATCTTAGTCCCGGCATGGACGGCAGTGGAATCCCGAGATGGCCCCTAGCGACTCGCATGGGGACTGGCCTTTCCTGAGGCCACCAGAGCGGGTCCCTGAGGTCCCCGTCGTAACTCGAGAAGACCTGCAGCAACTCGAGAAAATCCAGGAGGTTCTCCCCTCCAGGCGAGATGAGGCCCAATTCCGCCGAGGCGTCTCGAGGCTGATCACACCTCACCTCTGGAACTTCGAAAGGGTCCTTCACACCCTTCCTGCGAATCAAGAAGTTCCCCGACATACCCGTTTTCACTCGAGAGGAAACACGAGGGTCCCTCCCACATCCAGAGGAGCCCCGTTTTCACGTCGTAGCTCGAGATGAGGGATCCTTTCCCTGCTTCTTCGGGAAAGAGTTCCCGGCATTCCCGTCGCATCTCAAGAGGAGGCCCTCTCAACAGGAACGGCGAGAGGAACTCCAGGGTCGTGTCACCATTACAAGAGTCCCAAAGATGTCTCAGTCCATTCCAGGGGAACCTCTTTTCCCTTCACCGGCTCACCTTTTACGCCGAGGATCGACTCACACCAAGGTGTCACGTGGCACAGCCCTGTGAGAAAGCCTCGAGGGAAAGCCTCGAGGGAAAGCCACAGATCCCTTGATCCACGTGACAGGAAGCGTGACACTACTGCTGCAGCTCGGGAGGAAAGCGCACGTGCATGCCCCCACTCGAGACGAGGCCTGACTCCCCTGGGGTGACTCAGAAGCACCCCAAAATCCATGGCAACACTGGAGAGGAATCCTAAGGTTCCGGCCACGACTCCACAGAAGGTCTTAGGCCCCGGCATGGACGGGAGAGGAATCCCGAGATGGCCCCTAGCAACTCGCATGGGGACTGGCCTTTCCTGAGGCCACCAGAGCGGGTCCCTGAGGTCCCCGTCGTAACTCGAGAAGACCTGCCGCAACTCGAGGAAATCCAGGTGGTTCCACTCCAGGCGAGATGAGGCCCATTTCTGCTGAGGTGTCTCGAGGTTGATCACACCTCACCTCTGGAACTTCGAAACGGTCCTTCACACCCTTGGTGCAAATCAAGAAGTTCCCCGACATACCCATCTCCACTCAAGATGAAACACGTGTGTCCCGCCCACATCCCGACGAGCCCCGTTTCCGCCTCGTAGCTCGAGATGAGGGATCTTTTCCCTGCTTCGTCGGGAAAGAGTTCCCTGCGTTGCCGTCGCATCTCAAGAGAAGGCCCTCTCAACAGGAACGGCGAGAGGAACTCCAGGGTCGTGCCACCATTCCAAGAGTCCCCCAGATGTCTCAGTCCATTCCAGAGGAACCTCTTTTCCCTTCACCGGCTCATCTTTCAAGCCGAGGATCGACTCACACCAATGTGGCACGTGTCACAGCCCTGTGGGAAATCCTCGTGGGAAAGCCTCGAGGGAAAACCTCGAGGGAAAGCCTCGAGGGAAAGCCACAGATCCCTTGATCCACGTGACAGGAAGCGTGACACTACTGCTGCAGCTCGGGAGGAACGCGCATGTGCATGCCCCCACTCGAGACGAGGCCTGACTCCCCTGGGGAGACTCAGAAGCACCCCAAGATCCATGGCAACACTGGAGAGGAATCCTCAGGTTCCGGCCCCGACTCCACACAAGGTCTTAGGCCCCGGCATGGACGGGAGAGGAATCCCGGGATGGTCCCCAGCAACTCGCATGGGGACTGGCCTATCCTGAGGCCACCAGAGCGGGTCCCTGAGGTCCCCGTCGTAACTCGAGAAGACCTGCCGAAAGTCGAGCAAATCCAGGAGCTTCTCCCCTCCAGGCGAGATGAGGCCCATTTCCGCTGAGGCGTCTCGAGGTTGATCACACCTCACCTCTGGAACTTCGAAAGGGTCCCTCACACCCTTGGTGCAAATCAAGAAGTTCCCCGACATACCCATCTCCACTCGAGAGGAAACACGAGTGTCCCGCCCACCTCCAGAGGAGCCCCGTTTGCGCCTCGTAGCTCGAGATGAGGGATCCTTTCCCTGCTTCGTCCTGAAAGAGTTTCCCGGCATTCACGTCGGATTTCAAGAGGAGGCCCTCTCAACGGGAAGGGCGAGAGGAACTCCAGGGTCGTGCCACCATTCCAAGAACCCCCAGATGTCACAGTCCTTTCCAGAGGAACCTCTTTTCCCTTCACCGGCTCGTCTTTCATGCCGAGGATCGACTCACACCAAGGTGGCACGTGGCTCAGCCCTGTGGGAAAGCCTCGTGGGAAAGCCACAGATCCCTTGATCCACGTGACAGGAAGTGTGACACTACTGCTGCGGCTCGGGAGGAAAGGGCACGTGCATGCCCCCACTCGAGACGAGGCCTGACTCCTCTGGGGAGACTCAGAAGCACCCCAAGATCCATGGCAACACTGGAGAGGAATCCTCAGGTTCCGGCCCCGACTCCACACAAGGTCTTAGGCCCCGGCATGGACGGGAGAGGAATCCCGGGATGGTCCCCAGCAACTCGCATGGGGACTGGCCTTTCCTGAGGCCACCAGAGCGGGTCCCTGAGGTCCACGTCGTAACTCGAGAGGACCTGGCGCAACTCGAGCAAATCCAGGAGGTTCTCCCCTCCAGGCGAGATGAGGCCCAATTCCGCCGAGGCGTCTCGAAGCTGATCACACCTCACCTCTGGAACTTCGAAAGGGTCCTTCACACACTTGGTGCAAATCAACAAGTTCCCCGACATACCCGTCTCCACTCGAGAGGAAACACGAGGGTCCCGCCCACATCCAGAGGAGCCCCGTTTCGGCCTCGTAACTCGAGATGAGGGATCCTTTCCCTGCTTCGTCGGGAAAGAGTTGCCGGCGATCCCGTCGCATCTCAAGAGGAGGCCCTCTCAACAGGAACGGCGAGAGGGACTCCAGGGTAGTGTCACCATTCCAAGAGTCCCCCAGATGTCTCAGTCCATTCCAGAGGAACCTCTTTTCCCTTCATCGGCTCGCCTTTTACGCCGAGGATCGACTCACACAAAGGTGGCACGTTTCACAGCCCTGTGGGAAAGCGTCGAGGGACAGCCTCGAGGGAAAGCCACAGATCCCTTGATCCACGTGACAGGTACCGTGACACTACTGCTGCAGCTCGGGAGGAAAGCGCACGTGCATGCCCCCACTCGAGACGAGGCCTGACTCCCCTGGGGAGACTCAGAAGCACCCCAAGATACATGGCAACACTGGAGAGGAATCCTCAGGTTCCGGGCCCGACTCCACACAAGGACTGAGGCCCCGGCATCGACGGGAGAGGAATCCGGAGAGGTCCCCTAGCAACTCGCATGGGGACTGGCCTTTCCTGAGGCCACCAGAGCGGGTCCCTGAGGCCCCGTCGTAAGTCGAGAAGACCTGCCGCAACTCGAGAAAATGCAGGAGGTTCTCCCCTCCAGGCGAGATGAGGCCCATTTCTGCTGAGGCGTCTCGAGCCTGATCACACCTCACCTCTGGAACTTCGAAAGGGTCCTTCACACCCTTGGTGCAAATCAAGAAGATCCTCGACATACTCGTCTCCACTCGAGAGGAAACACGAGGGTCTCGCCCACATCCAGAGGAGCCCCGTTTCCGCCTCGTACCTCGAGATGAGGGATCCGTTCCCTGCCTCGTCGGGAAAGAGTTCCCTAGTATCCCATCGCATCTAAAGAGGAGGCCCTCTCCACAGGAACGGCGAGAGGAACTTCATGGTCGTCCCACCATTCCAAGAGGCCCCCAGATGTCTCAGTCCTTTCCAGAGGAACCTCTTTTCCCTTCACTGGCTCGTCGTTCACGCCGAGGATCGACTCACACCAAGGAGGCACGTGGCACAGCCTTGTGGGAAATCCTCGTGGGAAAGCCACAGATCCCTTGATCCACGTGACAGGAAGCGTGACACTACTGCTGCAGCTCGGGAGGAAAGCGCACGTGCATGCCCCCACACGAGGCGAGGCCTGACTCCCCTGGGGAGACTCAGAGGCACCCCAAGATCCATGCCAACACTGGAGAGGAATCCTCACGTTCCGGCCCCAACTCCAGACAAGGTCTTAGGCCCCGGCATCAACTGGAGAGGAATCCCGAGAGGGCCCCTAGCAACTCGCATGGGGACTGGCCTATCCTGAGGCCACCAGAGCGGGTCCATGAGGTCCCCGTCGTACCTCGAGAAGACCTGCCGCAACTCCAGAAAATCCAGGAGGTTCTCCCCTCGAGGCGAGAGGAGGCCCATTTCCGCTGAGGCGTCTCGAGGCTAATCACACCTCACCTCTGGAACTTCGAAAGAGTCCATCACACCCTTGGTGCAACTCAAGAAGTTCCCCGACATACCCGTCTCCTCTCGAGAGGAAACACGAGGGTCCCGCCCACATCCAGGGGAGCCCCGTTTCCGCCTCGTAGCTTGAGATGAGGGATCCTTTCCCTGCGTCTTCGGGAAAGAGTTCCCGGCGTTCCCGTCGCAGCTCAAGGGGAGGGCCTCTCAACAGGAACGGCTAGAGGAACTCCATGGTCGTGCCACCATTCCAAGAGTCCCCCAGATGTCTTGGTCCATTCCAGAGGAACCTCTTTTCCCTTCACCGGCTAGACTTTCACGCCGAGGATCGGCTCACACCAAGGTGGCACGTGGCACAGCCCTGTGGGAAAGCCTCGTGAGAAAGCCTCGAGGGAAAGCCTTGAGGGAAAGCCACAGATCCCATGACCCACGTGCTAGGAAGCGTGACACTACTGCTGCAGCTCGGGAGGAAAGCGCACGTGCATGTCCCCACTCAAGACGAGGCCTGACTCCCCTGGGGAGACTCAGAGGCACCCCAAGATACATGTCATCACTGGAGAGGAATCCTCAGGTTCCGGCCCCGACTCCACACAAGGCCTTAGGCCCCGGCATCGACGGGAGAGGAATCCCGAGATGGCCCCTAGCTACTCGCATGGGGACTGGCCTTTCCTGAGGCCACCAGAGCGGGTCCCTGAGGTCCCGGTCGTAATTCGAGAAGACCTGCAGCAACTCGAGAAAATCCAGGAGGTTCTCCCCTCGAGGCGAGAGGAGGCCCATTTCCCCTGAAGCTTCTCGAGGCTAGTCACACCTCACCTCTGGAACTTCGAAAGGGTCCTTCACACCCTTGTGGAACTCAAGAAGCTCCCCGACATACCCGTCTCCATTCGAGAGGAAACACGTGGGTCCTTCCCACATCCAGGGGATCCCCGTTTCCGCCTCGTAGCTCGAGATGAGGGATCATTTCCCTGCTTCATCGGCAAAGAATTCCCGGTGTTCCCGTCCCATCTCAAGAGGAGGCCCTCTCAACAGGAATGGCGAGAGGAACTCCAGGGTCGTGCCACCATTCCAAGAGTGCCCCAGATGTCTCAGTCCATTCCAGAGGAACCTCTTTTCCCTTCACCGGCTCGTCTTTCACGCCGAGGATCGACTCACACCAAGGTGGCACGTGGCACAGCCCTGTGGGAAAGCCTCGTGGGAAAGACTCGAGGGAAAGCCTCGAGGGAAAGCCACAGATCCCTTGATCCACGTGCCAGGAAGCGTGACACTAATGCTGCTGCTCGGGAGGAAAGTGCACGTGCATGCCCCCACTCGAGACGAGGCCTGACTCCCCTGCGGAGACTCAGAGGGACCCCAAGATCCATGTAAACACTGGAGAGGAATTCTCAGGATCCGGCCCCGACTCCACACGAGGCCTTAGGCCCCGGCATTGACGGGAGAGGAATCCCCAGAAGGCCCCTAGCAACTCGCATGGGGACTGGCCTTTCCTGAGGCCACCAGAGCGGGTCCCTGAGGTCCCCGTCGTAACTCGAGAAGACCTGCCGCAACTCGAGAAAATCCAGGAGGTACTCCCCTCCAGGCGAGATGAAGCCCATTTCCGCTGAGGCGTCTCGAGGCTGATCACACCTCACCTCTGGAACTTCGAAAGGGTCCTTCCCACCCTTGGTGCAACTCAAGAAGTTCCCCGACATACCCGTCTCCACTCGAGAGGAAACACGAGGGTCCCGCCCACATCCAGAGGAGCCCCGTTTCCGCCTCGTTGCTCGAGATGAGGGATCCTTTCCCTGCTTCGTCGGCAAGAATTCCCGGTGTTCCCGTCGCATCTCAAGAGGAGGCCCTCTCAACAGGAACGTTGAGAGGAACTCCAGGGTCGTGCCACCATTCCAAGAGTCCCCCAGATGTCTCAGTCCATTCCAGAGGAACCTCTTTTCCCTTCACTGGCTCTGCTTTCACGCTGAGGATCGACTCACAACAAGGTGGTACCTGGCACAACCCTGTTGGAAAGCCTGGAGGGAAAGCCAGATCTTGATCCACGTGCAAGGAAGCGTGACACTACTGCTGTAGCTCGGGAGGAAAACGCACGAGCATGCCCCCACTCGAGACGAGGCCTGACTCCCCTGGGGAGACTCAGAGACACCCCAAGATCCACGTCAACACTGGAGAGGAATGCTCAGGTTCCGGCCCCGACTCTACACGAGGTCTTATGCTCCGGCCCGGCATCCGCGGAAGAGGAATCCCGAGGTGGCCCCTAGCTACTCGCATGGGGACTGGCCTTTCCTGAGGCCACCAGAGCGGGTCCCTGAGGTCCCCGTCGTAACTCAAGAAGACCTGCCGCAACTCGAGGAAATCCAGGAGGCTCTCCCCTACAGGCGAAATGAGGCACCTTTCCGCTGAGGCGTCTTGAGGCTAATCACACCTCACCTCTGGAACTTCCAAAGGGTCTTTCACACCCTTGGTGCAACTCAAGAAGTTCCCCGACATACCCGTCTCCACTCGAGAGGAAACAGGAGGGTCCCGCCCACATCAAGAGGAGACCCGTTTCTGCCTAGTAGCTCAAGATGAGGGATCCTTTCCTTGCTTCGTCGGGAAAGAAATCCCGGCGTTCCCGTCGCATCTCAAGAGGAGGCCCTCTCAACAGGAACGGCGAGAGGAACTCCAGGGTCGTGCCACCATTCCAAGAGTCCCCCAGATGTCTCAGTCCATTCCAGAGGAACCTCTTTTCCCTTCACCGGCTAGACTTTCACGCCGAGAATCGACTCACACCAAGGTGGCACGTGGCACAGCCCTGTGGGAAAGCCTCGTGAGAAAGCCTCGAGGGAAAGCCTTGAGGGAAAGCCACAGATCCCATGATCCACGTGCTAGGAAGCGTGACACTACTGCTGCAGCTCGCGAGGACAGCGCACGTGCATGTCCCCACTCAAGACGAGGCCTGACTCCCCTGGGGAGACTCAGAGGCACCCCAAGATACATGTCATCACTGGAGAGGAAGCCTCAGGTTTCGGCCCCGACTCCACACAAGGTCTTATGCCCCGGCATGGACGGGAGAGGAATCCCGAGATGGCCCCTAGCAACTCGCATGGGGACTGGCCTTTCCTGAGGCCACCAGAGCGGGTCCATGAGGTCCCCGTCGTACCTCGAGAAGACCTGCCGCAACTCGAGAAAATCCAGGAGGTTCTCCCCTCCAGGCGAGATGAGGCCCATTTCTGCTGAGGCGTCTCGAGCCTGATCACACCTCACCTCTGGAACTTCGAAAGGGTCCTTCACACCCTTGGTGCAAATCAAGAAGATCCTCGACATACTCGTCTCCACTCGAGAGGAAACACGAGGGTCCCGCCCACATCCAGAGGAGCCCCGTTTCCGCCTCGTACCTCGAGATGAGGGATCCGTTCCCTGCCTCGTCGGGAAAGAGTTCCCTAGTATCCCATCGCATCTAAAGAGGAGGCCCTCTCCACAGGAACGGCGAGAGGAACTTCATGGTCGTCCCACCATTCCAAGAGGCCCCCAGATGTCTCAGTCCTTTCCAGAGGAACCTCTTTTCCCTTCACTGGCTCGTCGTTCACGCCGAGCATCGACTCACACCAAGGAGGCACGTGGCACAGCCTTGTGGGAAATCCTCGTGGGAAAGCCACAGATCCCTTGATCCACGTGACAGGAAGCGTGACACTACTGCTGCAGCTCGGGAGGAAAGCGCACGTGCATGCCCCCACACGAGGCGAGGCCTGACTCCCCTGGGGAGACTCAGAGGCACCCCAAGATCCATGCCAACACTGGAGAGGAATCCTCACGTTCCGGCCCCGACTCCAGACAAGGTCTTAGGCCCCGGCATCGACTGGAGAGGAATCCCGAGAGGGCCCCTAGCAACTCGCATGGGGACTGGCCTATCCTGAGGCCACCAGAGCGGGTCCATGAGGTCCCCGTCGTACCTCGAGAAGACCTGCCGCAACTCCAGAAAATCCAGGAGGTTCTCCCCTCGAGGCGAGAGGAGGCCCATTTCCGCTGAGGCGTCTCGAGGCTAATCACACCTCACCTCTGGAACTTCGAAAGAGTCCATCACACCCTTGGTGCAACTCAAGAAGTTCCCCGACATACCCGTCTCCTCTCGAGAGGAAACACGAGGGTCCCGCCCACATCCAGGGGAGCCCCGTTTCCGCCTCGTAGCTTGAGATGAGGGATCCTTTCCCTGCGTCTTCGGGAAAGAGTTCCCGGCGTTCCCGTCGCAGCTCAAGGGGAGGGCCTCTCAACAGGAACGGCGAGAGGAACTCCATGGTCGTGCCACCATTCCAAGAGTCCCCCAGATGTCTCAGTCCATTCCAGAGGAACCTCTTTTCCCTTCACTGGCTCTGCTTTCACGCTGAGGATCGACTCACAACAAGGTGGTACGTGGCACAATCCTGTGGGAAAGCCTCGAGGGAAAGCCAGACATCCCTTGATCCACGTGCAAGGAAGCGTGACACTACTGCTGTAGCTCGGGAGGAAAACGCACGAGCATGCCCCCACTCGAGACGAGGCCTGACTCCCCTGGGGAGACTCAGAGGCACCCCAAGATCCATGTCAACACTGGAGAGGAATGCACAGGTTCCGGCCCCGACTCTACACGAGGTCTTATGCTCCGGCCCGGCATCCGCGGAAGAGGAATCCCGAGGTGGCCCCTAGCTACTCGCATGGGGACTGGCCTTTCCTGAGGCCACCAGAGTGGGTCCCAGAGGTCCCCCTCGTAACTCGAGAAGACCTGCCGCAACTCGAGGAAGTCCAGGAGGCTCTCCCCTACAGGCGAAATGAGGCCCATTTCCGCTGCGGTGTCTGGGGCTAATCACACCTCACTTCTGGAACTTCGAAAGGGTCCTTCACACCCTTGGTGCAAATCAAGAAGTTCCCCGACATACCCATCTCCACTCAAGATGAAACACGAGTGTCCCGCCCACATCCAGAGGAGCCCCGTTTCCGCCTCGTAGCTCGAGATGAGGGATCCTTTCCCTGCTTCGTCAGGAAAGATTTCCCGGCTTTCCCGTCGCATCTCAAGAGAAGGCCCTCTCAACAGGAACGGCGAGAGGAACTCCAGGGTCGTGCCACCATTCCAAGAGTCCCCCAGATGTCTCAGTCCATTCCAGAGGAACCTCTTTTCCTTTCACCGGCTCGTCTTTCAAGCCAAGGATCGACTCACACCAATGTGGCACGTGTCACAGCCCTGTGGGAAATCCTCGTGGGAAAGCCTCGAGGGAAAGCCTCGAGGGAAAGCCTCGAGGGAAAGCCACAGATCCCTTGATCCACGTGACAGGAAGTGTGACACTACTGCTGATGCTCGGGAGGAAAGCGCACGTGCATGCCCCCACGCCAGACGAAGCCTGACTCCCCTGGGGAGACTCAGAAGCACCCCAAGACCCATGGCAACACTGGAGAGGAATCTTCAGGTTCCGGCCCCGAATCCATACAAGGACTGAGGCCCCGGACTGGACGGCAGAGGAATCCCGAGAGGTCCCCTAGCAACTCGCAAGGGGACTGGCCTTTCCTGAGGCCACGAGATCGGGTCCCCGAGGTTCCCGTCGTAACTCGAGAACACCTGCTGCAACTCGAGAAAATCCAGGAGGTGCTCCCCTCCAGTAGATATAAGGCCCACTTCCGATGAGGCGTCTCGAGGCTGATCACACCTCACCTCTGGAACTTCGAATGGGTCTTTCACACCCTTGGTGCAACTCAAGAAGTTCCCCGACATACCCGTCTCGACTCGAGAGGAAACACGAGGGTCCCGCCCACATCCAGAGGAGCCCCGTTTCCGCCTCGTAGCTCGAGATGAGGGATCCTTTCCCTGCTTCGTAGGGAATGAATTCCCGGCGTTCCCGTCGCATCTCAAGAGGAGGCCCTCTCCACAGGAACGGCGAGAGGAACTTCATGGTCGTCCCACAATTCCAAGAGGCCCCCAGATGTCTCAGTCCTTTCCAGAGGAAACTCTTTTCCCTTCACTGGCTCGTCTTTCACGCCGAGGATCGACTCACACCAAGGAGGCACGTGGCACAGCCTTGTGGGAAATCCTCGTGGGAAAGCCACAGATCCCTTGATCCACGTGACAGGAAGCGTGACACTACTGCTGCAGCTCGGGAGGAAAGCGCACGTGCATGCCCCCACACGAGGCGAGGCCTGACTCCCCTGGGGAGACTCAGAGGCACCCCAAGATCCATGCCAACACTGGAGAGGAATCCTCACGTTCCGGCCCCGACTCCAGACAAGGTCTTAGGCCCCGGCATCGACTGGAGAGGAATCCCGAGAGGGCCCCTAGCAACTCGCATGGGGACTGGCCTATCCTGAGGCCACCAGAGCGGGTCCATGAGGTCCCCGTCGTACCTCGAGAAGACCTGCCGCAACTCGAGAAAATCCAGGAGGTTCTCCCCTCCAGGCGAGATGAGGCCCATTTCCGCTGAGGCGTCTCGAGGCTAATCACACCTCACCTCTGGAACTTCGAAAGAGTCCATCACACCCTTGGTGCAACTCAAGAAGTTCCCCGACATACCCGTCTCCTCTCGAGAGGAAACACGAGGGTCCCGCCCACATCCAGGGGAGCCCCGTTTCCGCCTCGTAGCTTGAGATGAGGGATCCTTTCCCTGCGTCTTCGGGAAAGAGTTCCCGGCGTTCCCGTCGCAGCTCAAGGGGAGGGCCTCTCAACAGGAACGGCGAGAGGAACTCCATGGTCGTGCCACCATTCCAAGAGTCCCCCAGATGTCTCAGTCCATTCCAGAGGAACCTCTTTTCCCTTCACCGGCTAGACTTTCACGCCGAGGATCGACTCACACCAAGGTGGCACGTGGCACAGCCCTGTGGGAAAGCCTCGTGAGAAAGCCTCGAGGGAAAGCCTTGAGGGAAAGCCACAGATCCCATGATCCACGTGCTAGGAAGCGTGACACTACTGCTGCAGCTCGGGAGGAAAGCGCACGTGCATGTCCCCACTCAAGACGAGGCCTGACTCCCCTGGGGAGACTCAGAGGCACCCCAAGATACATGTCATCACTGGAGAGGAATCCTCAGGTTCCGGCCCCGACTCCACACAAGGCCTTAGGCCCCGGCATCGACGGAAGAGGAATCCCGAGAGGGCCCCTAGCTACTCGCATGGGGACTGGCCTTTCCTGAGGCTACCAGAGCGGGTCCCTGAGGTCCCCGTCGTAATTCGAGAAGACCTGCAGCAACTCGAGAAAATCCAGGAGGTTCTCACCTCGAGGCGAGAGGAGGCCCATTTCCCCTGAAGCTTCTCGAGGCTAGTCACACCTCACCTCTGGAACTTCGAAAGGGTCCTTCACACCCTTGTGGAACTCAAGAAGTTCCCCGACATACCCGTCTCCATTCGAGAGGAAACACGTGGGTCCTTCCCACATCCAGGGGATCCCCGTTTCCGCCTCGTAGCTCGAGATGAGGGATCATTTCCCTGCTTCGTCGGCAAAGAATTCCCGGTGTTCCCGTCCCATCTCAAGAGGAGGCCCTCTCAACAGGAACGGCGAGAGGAACTCCAGGGTCGTGCCACCATTCCAAGAGTGCCCCAGATGTCTCAGTCCATTCCAGAGGAACCTCTTTTCCCTTCACCGGCTCGTCTTTCACGCCGAGGATCGACTCACACCAAGGTGGCACGTGGCACAGCCCTGTGGGAAAGCCTCGTGGGAAAGCCTCGAGGGAAAGCCTCGAGGGAAAGCCACAGATCCCTTGATCCACGTGCCAGGAAGCGTGACACTAATGCTGCTGCTCGGGAGGTAAGCGCACGTGCATGCCCCCACTCGAGACGAGGCCTGACTCCCCTGGGGAGACTCAGAGGCACCCCAAGATCCATGTCAACACTGGAGAGGAATGCACAGGTTCCGGCCCCGACTCTACACGAGGTCTTATGCTCCGGCCCGGCATCCGCGGAAGAGGAATCCCGAGGTGGCCCCTAGCTACTCGCATGGGGACTGGCCTTTCCTGAGGCCACCAGAGTGGGTCCCTGAGGTCCCCCTCGTAACTCGAGAAGACCTGCCGCAACTCGAGGAAGTCCAGGAGGCTCTCCCCTACAGGCGAAATGAGGCCCATTTCCGCTGCGGTGTCTGGGGCTAATCACACCTCACTTCTGGAACTTCGAAAGGGTCCTTCACACCCTTGGTGCAAATCAAGAAGTTCCCCGACATACCCATCTCCACTCAAGATGAAACACGAGTGTCCCGCCCACATCCAGAGGAGCCCCGTTTCCGCCTCGTAGCTCGAGATGAGGGATCCTTTCCCTGCTTCGTCAGGAAAGATTTCCCGGCTTTCCCGTCACATCTCAAGAGCAGGCCCTCTCAACAGGAACGGCGAGAGGAACTCCAGGGTCGTGCCACCATTCCAAGAGTCCCCCAGATGTCTCAGTCCATTCCAGAGGAACCTCTTTTCCTTTCACCGGCTCGTCTTTCAAGCCGAGGATCGACTCACACCAATGTGGCACGTGTCACAGCCCTGTGGGAAATCCTCGTGGGAAAGCCTCGAGGGAAAGCCTCGAGGGAAAGCCTCGAGGGAAAGCCACAGATCCCTTGATCCACGTGACAGGAAGTGTGACACTACTGCTGATGCTCGGGAGGAAAGCGCACGTGCATGCCCCCACGCCAGACGAAGCCTGACTCCCCTGGGGAGACTCAGAAGCACCCCAAGACCCATGGCAACACTGGAGAGGAATCTTCAGGTTCCGGCCCCGAATCCATACAAGGACTGAGGCCCTGGACTGGACGGCAGAGGAATCCCGAGAGGTCCCCTAGCAACTCGCAAGGGGACTGGCCTTTCCTGAGGCCACGAGATCGGGTCCCCGAGGTTCCCGTCGTAACTCGAGAACACCTGCTGCAACTCGAGAAAATCCAGGAGGTGCTCCCCTCCAGTAGATATAAGGCCCACTTCCGATGAGGCGTCTCGAGGCTGATCACACCTCACGTCTGGAACTTCTAATGGGTCTTTCACACCCTTGGTGCAACTCAAGAAGTTCCCCGACATACCCGTCTCCACTCGAGAGGAAACACGAGGGTCCCGCCCACATCCAGAGGAGCCCCGTTTCCGCCTCGTAGCTCGAGATGAGGGATCCTTTCCCTGCTTCGTAGGGAATGAATTCCCGGCGTTCCCGTCGCATCTCAAGAGGAGGCCCTCTCCACAGGAACGGCGAGAGGAACTTCATGGTCGTCCCACCATTCCAAGAGGCCCCCAGATGTCTCAGTCCTTTCCAGAGGAAACTCTTTTCCCTTCACTGGCTCGTCTTTCACGCCGAGGATCGACTCACACCAAGGAGGCACGTGGCACAGCCTTGTGGGAAATCCTCGTGGGAAAGCCACAGATCCCTTGATCCACGTGACAGGAAGCGTGACACTACTGCTGCAGCTCGGGAGGAAAGCGCACGTGCATGCCCCCACACGAGGCGAGGCCTGACTCCCCTGGGGAGACTCAGAGGCACCCCAAGATCCATGCCAACACTGGAGAGGAATCCTCACGTTCCGGCCCCGACTCCAGACAAGGTCTTAGGCCCCGGCATCGACTGGAGAGGAATCCCGAGAGGGCCCCTAGCAACTCGCATGGGGACTGGCCTATCCTGAGGCCACCAGAGCGGGTCCATGAGGTCCCCGTCGTACCTCGAGAAGACCTGCCGCAACTCGAGAAAATCCAGGAGGTTCTCCCCTCCAGGCGAGATGAGGCCCATTTCCGCTGAGGCGTCTCGAGGCTAATCACACCTCACCTCTGGAACTTCGAAAGAGTCCATCACACCCTTGGTGCAACTCAAGAAGTTCCCCGACATACCCGTCTCCTCTCGAGAGGAAACACGAGGGTCCCGCCCACATCCAGGGGAGCCCCGTTTCCGCCTCGTAGCTTGAGATGAGGGATCCTTTCCCTGCGTCTTCGGGAAAGAGTTCCCGGCGTTCCCGTCGCAGCTCAAGGGGAGGGCCTCTCAACAGGAACGGCGAGAGGAACTCCATGGTCGTGCCACCATTCCAAGAGTCCCCCAGATGTCTCAGTCCATTCCAGAGGAACCTCTTTTCCCTTCACTGGCTCTGCTTTCACGCTGAGGATCGACTCACAACATGGTGGTACGTGGCACAATCCTGTGGGAAAGCCTCGAGGGAAAGCCAGACATCCCTTGATCCACGTGCAAGGAAGCGTGACACTACTGCTGTAGCTCGGGAGTAAAACGCACGAGCATGCCCCCACTCGAGACGAGGCCTGACTCCCCTGGGGAGACTCAGAGGCACCCCAAGATCCATGTCAACACTGGAGAGGAATGCACAGGTTCCGGCCCCGACTCTACACGAGGTCTTATTCTCCGGCCTGGCATCCGCGGAAGAGGAATCCCGAGGTGGCCCCTAGCTACTCGCATGGGGACTGGCCTTTCCTGAGGCCACCAGAGTGGGTCCCTGAGGTCCCCCTCGTAACTCGAGAAGACCTGCCGCAACTCGAGGAAGTCCAGGAGGCTCTCCCCTACAGGCGAAATGAGGCCCATTTCCGCTGCGGTGTCTGGGGCTAATCACACCTCACTTCTGGAACTTCGAAAGGGTCCTTCACACCCTTGGTGCAACTCAAGAAGTTCCCCGACATACCCGTCTCCACTCGAGAGGAAACATGAGGGTCCCGCCCACATCCAGAGGAGCCCCGTTTCCGCCTCGTAGCTCGAGATGAGGGATCCTTTCCCTGCTTCGTAGGGAATGAATTCCCGGCGTTCCCGTCGCATCTCAAGAGGAGGCCCTCTCCACAGGAACGGCGAGAGGAACTTCATGGTCGTCCCACCATTCCAAGAGGCCCCCAGATGTCTCAGTCCTTTCCAGAGGAAACTCTTTTGCCTTCACTGGCTCGTCTTTCACGCCGAGGATCGACTCACACCAAGGAGGCACGTGGCACAGCCTTGTGGGAAATCCTCGTGGGAAAGCCACAGATCCCTTGATCCACGTGACAGGAAGCGTGACACTACTGCTGCAGCTCGGGAGGAAAGCGCACGTGCATGCCCCCACACGAGGCGAGGCCTGACTCCCCTGGGGAGACTCAGAGGCACCCCAAGATCCATGCCAACACTGGAGTGGAATCCTCACGTTCCGGCCCCGACTCCAGACAAGGTCTTAGGCCCCGGCATCGACTGGAGAGGAATCCCGAGAGGGCCCCTAGCAACTCGCATGGGGACTGGCCTATCCTGAGGCCACCAGAGCGGGTCCATGAGGTCCCCGTCGTACCTCGAGAAGACCTGCCGCAACTCGAGAAAATCCAGGAGGTTCTCCCCTCCAGGCGAGATGAGGCCCATTTCCGCTGAGGCGTCTCGAGGCTAATCACACCTCACCTCTGGAACTTCGAAAGAGTCCATCACACCCTTGGTGCAACTCAAGAAGTTCCCCGACATACCCGTCTCCTCTCGAGAGGAAACACGAGGGTCCCGCCCACATCCAGGGGAGCCCCGTTTCCGCCTCGTAGCTTGAGATGAGGGATCCTTTCCCTGCGTCTTCGGGAAAGAGTTCCCGGCGTTCCCGTCGCAGCTCAAGGGGAGGGCCTCTCAACAGGAACGGCGAGAGGAACTCCATGGTCGTGCCACCATTCCAAGAGTCCCCCAGATGTCTCAGTCCATTCCAGAGGAACCTCTTTTCCCTTCACCGGCTAGACTTTCACGCCGAGGATCGACTCACACCAAGGTGGCACGTGGCACAGCCCTGTGGGAAAGCCTCGTGAGAAAGCCTCGAGGGAAAGCCTTGAGGGAAAGCCACAGATCCCATGATCCACGTGCTAGGAAGCGTGACACTACTGCTGCAGCTCGGGAGGAAAGCGCACGTGCATGTCCCCACTCAAGACGAGGCCTGACTCCCCTGGGGAGACTCAGAGGCACCCCAAGATACATGTCATCACTGGAGAGGAAACCTCAGGTTCCGGCCCCGACTCCACACAAGGCCTTAGGCCCCGGCATCGACGGAAGAGGAATCCCGAGAGGGCCCCTAGCTACTCGCATGGGGACTGGCCTTTCCTGAGGCTACCAGAGCGGGTCCCTGAGGTCCCCGTCGTAATTCGAGAAGACCTGCAGCAACTCGAGAAAATCCAGGAGGTTCTCACCTCGAGGCGAGAGGAGGCCCATTTCCCCTGAAGCTTCTCGAGGCTAGTCACACCTCACCTCTGGAACTTCGAAAGGGTCCTTCACACCCTTGTGGAACTCAAGAAGCTCCCCGACATACCCGTCTCCATTCGAGAGGAAACACGTGGGTCCTTCCCACATCCAGGGGATCCCCGTTTCCGCCTCGTAGCTCGAGATGAGGGATCATTTCCCTGCTTCGTCGGCAAAGAATTCCCGGTGTTCCCGTCCCATCTCAAGAGGAGGCCCTCTCAACAGGAACGGCGAGAGGAACTCCAGGGTCGTGCCACCATTCCAAGAGTGCCCCAGATGTCTCAGTCCATTCCAGAGGAATCTCTTTTCCCTTCACCGGCTCGTATTTCACGCCGAGGATCGACTCACACCAAGGTGGCACGTGGCACAGCCCTGTGGGAAAGCCTCGTGGGAAAGCCTCGAGGGAAAGCCTCGAGGGAAAGCCACAGATCCCTTGATCCACGTGCCAGGAAGCTTGACACTAATGCTGCTGCTCGGGAGGTAAGCGCACGTGCATGCCCCCACTCGAGACGAGGCCTGACTCCCCTGCGGAGACTCAGAGGGACCCCAAGATCCATGTCAACACTGGAGAGGAATTCTCAGGATCCGGCCCCGACTCCACACGAGGCCTTAGGCCCCGGCATCGACGGGAGAGGAATCCCCAGAAGGCCAGTAGCAACTCGCATGGGGACTGGCCTTTCCTGAGGCCACCAGAGCGGGTCCCTGAGGTCCCCGTCGTAACTCCGGAAGACCTGCCGCAACTCGAGAAAATCCAGGAGGTACTCCCCTCCAGGCGAGATGAAGCCCATTTCCTCTGAGGCGTCTCGAGGCTGATCACACCTCACCTCTGGATCTTCGAAAGGGTCCTTCCCACCCTTGGTGCAACTCAAGAAGTTCCCCGACATACCCGTCTCCACTCGAGAGGAAACACGAGGGTCCCGCTCACATCCAGAGGAGCCCCGTTTCCGCCTCGTTGCTCGAGATGAGGGATCCTTTGCCTGCTTCATCGGCAAAGAATTCCCGGTGTTCCCGTCGCATCTCAAGAGGAGGCCCTCTCAACAGGAACGTTGAGAGGAACTCCAGGGTAGTGCCACCATTCCAAGAGTCCCCCAGATGTCTCAGTCCATTCCAGAGGAACCTCTTTTCCCTTCACTGGCTCTGCTTTCACGCTGAGGATCGACTCACAACAAGGTGGTACGTGGCACAATCCTGTGGGAAAGCCTCGAGGGAAAGCCAGACATCCCTTGATCCACGTGACAGCAAGCGTGACACTACTGCTGCAGCTCGGGAGGAAAGCGCACGTGCATGCCCCCACTCGAGACGAGGCCTGACTCAACTGGGGAGACTCAGAAGCACCCCAAGATCCATGGTAACACTGGAGAGGAATCCTCAGGTTCCGGCCCCGACTCCACACAAGGTCTTAGGCCCCGGCATGTACGGGAGTGGAATCCCGAGTTGGCCCCTAGCAACTCGCATGGGGACTGGCCTTTCCTGAGGCCACCAGAGCGGATCCCTGATGTCCCCGTCATAACTCGAGAAGACCTGCCGCAACTCGAGAAAATCCAGGAGGTTCTCCCCTCCAGGCGAAATGAGGCCCATTTCCGCTGCGGTGTCTTGGGGCTGATCACACCTCACTTCTTGAACTTCGAAAGGGTCCTCACACCCTTGGTGCAACTCAAGAAGTTCCCCGACATACCTGTCTCCCCTCGAGAGGAAACACGAGGGTCCGGCCCACATCCAGAGGAGCCTCGTTTCACCTCGTAGCTCGACATGAGGGATCCTTTCCCTGCTTCGTCGGGAAAGATTTGCCAGCATTCCCGTCGGTTCTCAAGAGGAGGCCCTCTCAACAGGAACGGCGAGAGGAACTCCAGGGTCGTGCCACAATACCAAGAGTCCCCCAGATGTCTCAGTCCATTCCAGAGGAACCTCTTTTCCATTCACCGGCTCGTCTTTCACGCCAAGGATCGACTCACACCAAGGTGGCACGTGGCACAGCCCTGTGGGAAAGCCTCGTGGGAAATCCTCGAGGGAAAGCCACAGATCCCTTGATCCACTTGACAGGAAGCGTGACCCTACTGCTGCAGCTCGGGAGGAAAGTGCACGTGCATGACCCCACTCGAGACGAGGCCTGACTCCCCTGGGGAGACTCAGAGGCACCCCAAGATCCATGTCAACACTGGAGAGGAATCCTCAGGTTCCGGCCACGACTCCACACAAGGTCTTAGGCCCTGGCATCAATGGGAAAGGAATCCCGAGATGGCCCCTATCAACTGGCATGGCGACTGGCCTTTCCTGATACCTCCAGAGCGGGTCCCTGAGATCCCTGTCATAACTCGAGAAGACCTGCCACAACTCGAGAAACTCCAGGAGGTTCTCCCCTCCAGGCGAGATGAGGCCCCTTTCCGCTGAGGCGTCTCGTGGCTAATCACACCTCACCTCTGGAATTCTAAAGGGTCTTTCACACCTTTGGTGCAACTCAAGAAGTTCCCCGACATACCCGTCTCCACTCGAGAGGAAACAGGAGGGTCCCGCCCACATCAAGAGGAGACCCGTTTCCGCCTCGTAGCTCAAGATGAGGGATCCTTTCCCTGCTTGGTCGGGAAAGAAATCCCGGCGTTCCCGTCGCATCTCAAGAGGAGGCCCTCTCAACAGGAAAGGCGAGAGGAACTCCAGGGTCGTGCCACCATTCCAAGAGTCCCCCAGATGTCTCAGTCCATTCCAGAGGAACCTCTTTTCCCTTCACCGGCTCCTCTTTCACGGCGAGGATCGACTCACACCAAGGTTGCACGTGGCACAGCCCTGTGGGAAAGCCTCGTGGGAAAGCCTCGAGGGATAGCCCCGAGGCAAAGCCACAGATCCCTTGATTCACGTGCCAAGAAGCGTGACACTACTGCTGCAGCTCGGGAGGAAAGCGCACGTGCATGCCCCCACTCGACACGAGGCCTGACTCCCCAGGGGAGACTGAAAGGCACCCCAAGATCCATGTCAACACTGGAGAGGAATCCTCAGGTTCCGGCCCCGACTCCACACAAGGTCTTATGCCCCGGCATCGACGGGAAAGGAATCCCTAGATGGACCCTAGCAACTCGCATGGGGACTGGCCTTTCCTGAGGCCACCAGAGCGGGTTCCGTAGGTCCCCGTCATAACTCGAGAAGACCTGCCGCAACTCGAGGAAATCCAGGAGGTTCTCCCCTCCTGGCGAGATGAGGCCCATTTCCGCTGAGGCATCTCGAGCCTAGTCACACCTCACGTGTGGAACTTCGAATGGGTCCTTCACACCCTTGGTGCAACTCAAGAAGTTCCCCGACATACCCGTCTCCACTCGAGAGGAGACACGAGGGTCCAGCCCACCTCCAGAGGAGCCCCGTTTGCGCCTCGTAGCTCGTGATGAGGGATCCTTTCCCTGCTTCGTCCTGAAAGAGTTTCCCGGCATTCACGTCGGATTTCAAGAGGAGGCCCTCTCAACGGGAAGGGCGAGAGGAACTCCAGGGTCGTGCCACCATTCCAAGAACCCCCAGATGTCACAGTCCTTTCCAGAGGAACCTCTTTTCCCTTCACCGGCTCGTCTTTCATGCCGAGGATCGACTCACACCAAGGTGGCACGTGGCTCAGCCCTGTGGGAAAGCCTCGTGGGAAAGCCACAGATCCCTTGATCCACGTGACAGGAAGTGTGACACTACTGCTGCGGCTCGGGAGGAAAGGGCACGTGCATGCCCCCACTCGAGACGAGGCCTGACTCCTCTGGGGAGACTCAGAAGCACCCCAAGATCCATGGCAACACTGGAGAGGAATCCTCAGGTTCCGGCCCCGACTCCACACAAGGTCTTAGGCCCCGGCATGGACGGGAGAGGAATCCCGGGATGGTCCCCAGCAACTCGCATGGGGACTGGCCTTTCCTGAGGCCACCAGAGTGGGTCCCTGAGGTCCCCGTCGTAACTCGAGAGGACCTGGCGCAACTCGAGCAAATCCAGGAGGTTCTCCCCTCCAGGCGAGATGAGGCCCAATTCCGCCGAGGCGTCTCGAAGCTGATCACACCTCACCTCTGGAACTTCGAAAGGGTCCTTCACACACTTGGTGCAAATCAACAAGTTCCCCGACATACCCGTCTCCACTCGAGAGGAAACACGAGGGTCCCGCCCACATCCAGAGGAGCCCCGTTTCGGCCTCGTAGCTCGAGATGAGGGATCCTTTCCCTGCTTCGTCGGGAAAGAGTTGCCGGCGATCCCGTCGCATCTCAAGAGGAGGCCCTCTCAACAGGAACGGCGAGAGGGACTCCAGGGTAGTGTCACCATTCCAAGAGTCCCCCAGATGTCTCAGTCCATTCCAGAGGAACCTCTTTTCCCTTCATCGGCTCGCCTTTTACGCCGAGGATCGACTCACACAAAGGTGGCACGTTTCACAGCCCTGTGGGAAAGCGTCGAGGGACAGCCTCGAGGGAAAGCCACAGATCCCTTGATCCACGTGACAGGTACCGTGACACTACTGCTGCAGCTCGGGAGGAAAGCGCACGTGCATGCCCCCACTCGAGACGAGGCCTGACTCCCCTGGGGAGACTCAGAAGCACCCCAAGATCCATGGCAACACTGGAGAGGAATCCTCAGGTTCCGGGCCCGACTCCACACAAGGACTGAGGCCCCGGCATCGACGGGAGAGGAATCCCGAGAGGTCCCCTAGCAACTCGCATGGGGACTGGCCTTTCCTGAGGCCACCAGAGCGGGTCCCTGAGGCCCCGTCGTAAGTCGAGAAGACCTGCCGCAACTCGAGAAAATGCAGGAGGTTCTCCCCTCCAGGCGAGATGAGGCCCATTTCTGCTGAGGCGTCTCGAGCCTGATCACACCTCACCTCTGGAACTTCGAAAGGGTCCTTCACACCCTTGGTGCAAATCAAGAAGATCCTCGACATACTCGTCTCCACTCGAGAGGAAACACGAGGGTCCCGCCCACATCCAGAGGAGCCCCGTTTCCGCCTCGTACCTCGAGATGAGGGATCCGTTCCCTGCCTCGTCGGGAAAGAGTTCCCTAGTATCCCATCGCATCTAAAGAGGAGGCCCTCTCCACAGGAACGGCGAGAGGAACTTCATGGTCGTCCCACCATTCCAAGAGGCCCCCAGATGTCTCAGTCCTTTCCAGAGGAACCTCTTTTCCCTTCACTGGCTCGTCGTTCACGCCGAGCATCGACTCACACCAAGGAGGCACGTGGCACAGCCTTGTGGGAAATCCTCGTGGGAAAGCCACAGATCCCTTGATCCACGTGACAGGAAGCGTGACACTACTGCTGCAGCTCGGGAGGAAAGCGCACGTGCATGCCCCCACACGAGGCGAGGCCTGACTCCCCTGGGGAGACTCAGAGGCACCCCAAGATCCATGCCAACACTGGAGAGGAATCCTCACGTTCCGGCCCCGACTCCAGACAAGGTCTTAGGCCCCGGCATCGACTGGAGAGGAATCCCGAGAGGGCCCCTAGCAACTCGCATGGGGACTGGCCTATCCTGAGGCCACCAGAGCGGGTCCATGAGGTCCCCGTCGTACCTCGAGAAGACCTGCCGCAACTCCAGAAAATCCAGGAGGTTCTCCCCTCGAGGCGAGAGGAGGCCCATTTCCGCTGAGGCGTCTCGAGGCTAATCACACCTCACCTCTGGAACTTCGAAAGAGTCCATCACACCCTTGGTGCAACTCAAGAAGTTCCCCGACATACCCGTCTCCTCTCGAGAGGAAACACGAGGGTCCCGCCCACATCCAGGGGAGCCCCGTTTCCGCCTCGTAGCTTGAGATGAGGGATCCTTTCCCTGCGTCTTCGGGAAAGAGTTCCCGGCGTTCCCGTCGCAGCTCAAGGGGAGGGCCTCTCAACAGGAACGGCTAGAGGAACTCCATGGTCGTGCCACCATTCCAAGAGTCCCCCAGATGTCTTGGTCCATTCCAGAGGAACCTCTTTTCCCTTCACCGGCTAGACTTTCACGCCGAGGATCGGCTCACACCAAGGTGGCACGTGGCACAGCCCTGTGGGAAAGCCTCGTGAGAAAGCCTCGAGGGAAAGCCTTGAGGGAAAGCCACAGATCCCATGACCCACGTGCTAGGAAGCGTGACACTACTGCTGCAGCTCGGGAGGAAAGCGCACGTGCATGTCCCCACTCAAGACGAGGCCTGACTCCCCTGGGGAGACTCAGAGGCACCCCAAGATACATGTCATCACTGGAGAGGAATCCTCAGGTTCCGGCCCCGACTCCACACAAGGCCTTAGGCCCCGGCATCGACGGGAGAGGAATCCCGAGATGGCCCCTAGCTACTCGCATGGGGACTGGCCTTTCCTGAGGCCACCAGAGCGGGTCCCTGAGGTCCCGGTCGTAATTCGAGAAGACCTGCAGCAACTCGAGAAAATCCAGGAGGTTCTCCCCTCGAGGCGAGAGGAGGCCCATTTCCCCTGAAGCTTCTCGAGGCTAGTCACACCTCACCTCTGGAACTTCGAAAGGGTCCTTCACACCCTTGTGGAACTCAAGAAGCTCCCCGACATACCCGTCTCCATTCGAGAGGAAACACGAGGGTCCTTCCCACATCCAGGGGATCCCCGTTTCCGCCTCGTAGCTCGAGATGAGGGATCATTTCCCTGCTTCATCGGCAAAGAATTCCCGGTGTTCCCGTCCCATCTCAAGAGGAGGCCCTCTCAACAGGAACGGCGAGAGGAACTCCAGGGTCGTGCCACCATTCCAAGAGTGCCCCAGATGTCTCAGTCCATTCCAGAGGAACCTCTTTTCCCTTCACCGGCTCCTCTTTCACGCCGAGGATCGACTCACACCAAGGTGGCACGTGGCACAGCCCTGTGGGAAAGCCTCGTGGGAAAGACTCGAGGGAAAGCCTCGAGGGAAAGCCACAGATCCCTTGATCCACGTGCCAGGAAGCGTGACACTAATGCTGCTGCTCGGGAGGAAAGTGCACGTGCATGCCCCCACTCGAAACGAGGCCTGACTCCCCTGCGGAGACTCAGAGGGACCCCAAGATCCATGTAAACACTGGAGAGGAATTCTCAGGATCCGGCCCCGACTCCACACGAGGCCTTAGGCCCCGGCATTGACGGGAGAGGAATCCCCAGAAGGCCCCTAGCAACTCGCATGGGGACTGGCCTTTCCTGAGGCCACCAGAGCGGGTCCCTGAGGTCCCCGTCGTAACTCGAGAAGACCTGCCGCAACTCGAGAAAATCCAGGAGGTACTCCCCTCCAGGCGAGATGAAGCCCATTTCCGCTGAGGCGTCTCGAGGCTGATCACACCTCACCTCTGGAACTTCGAAAGGGTCCTTCCCACCCTTGGTGCAACTCAAGAAGTTCCCCGACATACCCGTCTCCTCTCGAGAGGAAACACGAGGGTCCCGCCCACATCCAGAGGAGCCCCGTTTCCGCCTCGTTGCTCGAGATGAGGGATCCTTTCCCTGCTTCGTCGGCAAGAATTCCCGGTGTTCCCGTCGCATCTCAAGAGGAGGCCCTCTCAACAGGAACGTTGAGAGGAACTCCAGGGTCGTGCAACCATTCCAAGAGTCCCCCAGATGTCTCAGTCCATTCCAGAGGAACCACTTTTCCCTTCACTGGCTCTGCTTTCACGCTGAGGATCGACTCACAACAAGGTGGTACGTGGCACAACCCTGTTGGAAAGCCTCGAGGGAAAGCCAGATCTTGATCCACGTGCAAGGAAGCGTGACACTACTGCTGTAGCTCGGGAGGAAAACGCACGAGCATGCCCCCACTCGAGACGAGGCCTGACTCCCCTGGGGAGACTCAGAGACACCCCAAGATCCACGTCAACACTGGAGAGGAATGCTCAGGTTCCGGCCCCGACTCTACACGAGGTCTTATGCTCCGGCCCGGCATCCGCGGAAGAGGAATCCCGAGGTGGCCCTAGCTACTCGCATGGGGACTGGCCTTTCCTGAGGCCACCAGAGCGGGTCCCTGAGGTCCCCGTCGTAACTCGAGAAGACCTGCCGCAACTCGAGGAAATCCAGGAGGCTCTCCCCTACAGGCGAGATGAGGCCCCTTTCCGCTGAGGCGTCTTGAGGCTAATCACACCTCACCTCTGGAACTTCCAAAGGGTCCTTCACACCCTTGGTGCAACTCAAGAAGTTCCCCGACATACCCGTCTCCACTCGAGAGGAAACAGGAGGGTCCCGCCCACATCAAGAGGAGACCCGTTTCTGCCTAGTAGCTCAAGATGAGGGATCCTTTCCTTGCTTCGTCGGGAAAGAAATCCCGGCGTTCCCGTCGCATCTCAAGAGGAGGCCCTCTCAACAGGAACGGCGAGAGGAACTCCAGGGTCGTGCCACCATTCCAAGAGTCCCCCAGATATCTCAGTCCATTCCAGAGGAACCTCTTTTCCCTTCACCGGCTAGACTTTCACGCCGAGGATCGACTCACACCAAGGTGGCACGTGGCAGAGCCCTGTGGGAAAGCCTCGTGAGAAAGCCTCGAGGGAAAGCCTTGAGGGAAAGCCACAGATCCCATGATCCACGTGCTAGGAAGCGTGACACTACTGCTGCAGCTCGGGAGGAAAGCGCACGTGCATGTCCCCACTCAAGACGAGGCCTGACTCCCCTGGGGAGACTCAGAGGCACCCCAAGATACATGTCATCACTGGAGAGGAAGCCTCAGGTTTCGGCCCCGACTCCACACAAGGTCTTATGCCCCGGCATTGACGGGAAAGGAATCCCGAGATGGACCCTAGCAACTCGCATGGGGACTGGCCTTTACTGAGGCCACCAGAGCGGGTCCATGAGGTCCCCGTCGTACCTCGAGAAGACCTGCCGCTACTCGAGAAAATCCAGGAGGTTCTCCCCTCCAGGCGAGATGAGGCCCATTTCCGCTGAGGCGTCTCGAGGCTAATCACACCTCACCTCTGGAACTTCGAAAGAGTCCATCACACCCTTGGTGCAACTCAAGAAGTTCCCCGACATACCCGTCTCCTCTCGAGAGGAAACACGAGGGTCCCGCCCACATCCAGGGGAGCCCCGTTTCCGCCTCGTAGCTTGAGATGAGGGATCCTTTCCCTGCGTCTTCGGGAAAGAGTTCCCGGCGTTCCCGTCGCAGCTCAAGGGGAGGGCCTCTCAACAGGAACGGCGAGAGGAACTCCATGGTCGTGCCACCATTCCAAGAGTCCCCCAGATGTCTCAGTCCATTCCAGAGGAACCTCTTTTCCCTTCACTGGCTCTGCTTTCACGCTGAGGATCGACTCACAACAAGGTGGTACGTGGCACAATCCTGTGGGAAAGCCTCGAGGGAAAGCCAGACATCCCTTGATCCACGTGCAAGGAAGCGTGACACTACTGCTGTAGCTCGGGAGGAAAACGCACGAGCATGCCCCCACTCGAGACGAGGCCTGACTCCCCTGGGGAGACTCAGAGGCACCCCAAGATCCATGTCAACACTGGAGAGGAATGCACAGGTTCCGGCCCCGACTCTACACGAGGTCTTATGCTCCGGCCCGGCATCCGCGGAAGAGGAATCCCGAGGTGGCCCCTAGCTACTCGCATGGGGACTGGCCTTTCCTGAGGCCACCAGAGTGGGTCCCAGAGGTCCCCCTCGTAACTCGAGAAGACCTGCCGCAACTCGAGGAAGTCCAGGAGGCTCTCCCCTACAGGCGAAATGAGGCCCATTTCCGCTGCGGTGTCTGGGGCTAATCACACCTCACTTCTGGAACTTCGAAAGGGTCCTTCACACCCTTGGTGCAAATCAAGAAGTTCCCCGACATACCCATCTCCACTCAAGATGAAACACGAGTGTCCCGCCCACATCCAGAGGAGCCCCGTTTCCGCCTCGTAGCTCGAGATGAGGGATCCTTTCCCTGCTTCGTCAGGAAAGATTTCCCGGCTTTCCCGTCGCATCTCAAGAGAAGGCCCTCTCAACAGGAACGGCGAGAGGAACTCCAGGGTCGTGCCACCATTCCAAGAGTCCCCCAGATGTCTCAGTCCATTCCAGAGGAACCTCTTTTCCTTTCACCGGCTCGTCTTTCAAGCCAAGGATCGACTCACACCAATGTGGCACGTGTCACAGCCCTGTGGGAAATCCTCGTGGGAAAGCCTCGAGGGAAAGCCTCGAGGGAAAGCCTCGAGGGAAAGCCACAGATCCCTTGATCCACGTGACAGGAAGTGTGACACTACTGCTGATGCTCGGGAGGAAAGCGCACGTGCATGCCCCCACGCCAGACGAAGCCTGACTCCCCTGGGGAGACTCAGAAGCACCCCAAGACCCATGGCAACACTGGAGAGGAATCTTCAGGTTCCGGCCCCGAATCCATACAAGGACTGAGGCCCCGGACTGGACGGCAGAGGAATCCCGAGTGGTCCCCTAGCAACTCGCAAGGGGACTGGCCTTTCCTGAGGCCACGAGATCGGGTCCCCGAGGTTCCCGTCGTAACTCGAGAACACCTGCTGCAACTCGAGAAAATCCAGGAGGTGCTCCCCTCCAGTAGATATAAGGCCCACTTCCGATGAGGCGTCTCGAGGCTGATCACACCTCACCTCTGGAACTTCGAATGGGTCTTTCACACCCTTGGTGCAACTCAAGAAGTTCCCCGACATACCCGTCTCGACTCGAGAGGAAACACGAGGGTCCCGCCCACATCCAGAGGAGCCCCGTTTCCGCCTCGTAGCTCGAGATGAGGGATCCTTTCCCTGCTTCGTAGGGAATGAATTCCCGGCGTTCCCGTCGCATCTCAAGAGGAGGCCCTCTCCACAGGAACGGCGAGAGGAACTTCATGGTCGTCCCACAATTCCAAGAGGCCCCCAGATGTCTCAGTCCTTTCCAGAGGAAACTCTTTTCCCTTCACTGGCTCGTCTTTCACGCCGAGGATCGACTCACACCAAGGAGGCACGTGGCACAGCCTTGTGGGAAATCCTCGTGGGAAAGCCACAGATCCCTTGATCCACGTGACAGAAAGCGTGACACTACTGCTGCAGCTCGGGAGGAAAGCGCACGTGCATGCCCCCACACGAGGCGAGGCCTGACTCCCCTGGGGAGACTCAGAGGCACCCCAAGATCCATGCCAACACTGGAGAGGAATCCTCACGTTCCGGCCCCGACTCCAGACAAGGTCTTAGGCCCCGGCATCGACTGGAGAGGAATCCCGAGAGGGCCCCTAGCAACTCGCATGGGGACTGGCCTATCCTGAGGCCACCAGAGCGGGTCCATGAGGTCCCCGTCGTACCTCGAGAAGACCTGCCGCAACTCGAGAAAATCCAGGAGGTTCTCCCCTCCAGGCGAGATGAGGCCCATTTCCGCTGAGGCGTCTCGAGGCTAATCACACCTCACCTCTGGAACTTCGAAAGAGTCCATCACACCCTTGGTGCAACTCAAGAAGTTCCCCGACATACCCGTCTCCTCTCGAGAGGAAACACGAGGGTCCCGCCCACATCCAGGGGAGCCCCGTTTCCGCCTCGTAGCTTGAGATGAGGGATCCTTTCCCTGCGTCTTCGGGAAAGAGTTCCCGGCGTTCCCGTCGCAGCTCAAGGGGAGGGCCTCTCAACAGGAACGGCGAGAGGAACTCCATGGTCGTGCCACCATTCCAAGAGTCCCCCAGATGTCTCAGTCCATTCCAGAGGAACCTCTTTTCCCTTCACTGGCTCTGCTTTCACGCTGAGGATCGACTCACAACATGGTGGTACGTGGCACAATCCTGTGGGAAAGCCTCGAGGGAAAGCCAGACATCCCTTGATCCACGTGCAAGGAAGCGTGACACTACTGCTGTAGCTCGGGAGTAAAACGCACGAGCATGCCCCCACTCGAGACGAGGCCTGACTCCCCTGGGGAGACTCAGAGGCACCCCAAGATCCATGTCAACACTGGAGAGGAATGCACAGGTTCCGGCCCCGACTCTACACGAGGTCTTATTCTCCGGCCTGGCATCCGCGGAAGAGGAATCCCGAGGTGGCCCCTAGCTACTCGCATGGGGACTGGCCTTTCCTGAGGCCACCAGAGTGGGTCCCTGAGGTCCCCCTCGTAACTCGAGAAGACCTGCCGCAACTCGAGGAAGTCCAGGAGGCTCTCCCCTACAGGCGAAATGAGGCCCATTTCCGCTGCGGTGTCTGGGGCTAATCACACCTCACTTCTGGAACTTCGAAAGGGTCCTTCACACCCTTGGTGCAAATCAAGAAGTTCCCCGACATACCCATCTCCACTCAAGATGAAACACGAGTGTCCCGCCCACATCCAGAGGAGCCCCGTTTCCGCCTCGTAGCTCGAGATGAGGGATCCTTTCCCTGCTTCGTCAGGAAAGATTTCCCGGCTTTCCCGTCGCATCTCAAGAGAAGGCCCTCTCAACAGGAACGGCGAGAGGAACTCCAGGGTCGTGCCACCATTCCAAGAGTCCCCCAGATGTCTCAGTCCATTCCAGAGGAACCTCTTTTCCTTTCACCGGCTCGTCTTTCAAGCCGAGGATCGACTCACACCAATGTGGCACGTGTCACAGCCCTGTGGGAAATCCTCGTGGGAAAGCCTCGAGGGAAAGCCTCGAGGGAAAGCCTCGAGGGAAAGCCACAGATCCCTTGATCCACGTGACAGGAAGTGTGACACTACTGCTGATGCTCGGGAGGAAAGCGCACGTGCATGCCCCCACGCCAGACGAAGCCTGACTCCCCTGGGGAGACTCAGAAGCACCCCAAGACCCATGGCAACACTGGAGAGGAATCTTCAGGTTCCGGCCCCGAATCCATACAAGGACTGAGGCCCCGGACTGGACGGCAGAGGAATCCCAAGAGGTCCCCTAGCAACTCGCAAGGGGACTGGCCTTTCCTGAGGCCACGAGATCGGGTCCCCGAGGTTCCCGTCGTAACTCGAGAACACCTGCTGCAACTCGAGAAAATCCAGGAGGTGCTCCCCTCCAGTAGATATAAGGCCCACTTCCGATGAGGCGTCTCGAGGCTGATCACACCTCACGTCTGGAACTTCGAATGGGTCTTTCACACCCTTGGTGCAACTCAAGAAGTTCCCCGACATACCCGTCTCCACTCGAGAGGAAACATGAGGGTCCCGCCCACATCCAGAGGAGCCCCGTTTCCGCCTCGTAGCTCGAGATGAGGGATCCTTTCCCTGCTTCGTAGGGAATGAATTCCCGGCGTTCCCGTCGCATCTCAAG
Organism: Budorcas taxicolor; assembly: GCF_023091745.1. NCBI lineage: Eukaryota > Metazoa > Chordata > Mammalia > Artiodactyla > Bovidae > Budorcas > Budorcas taxicolor. The sequence continues at coordinate 2,672,748 of NC_068920.1, forward strand.
AGGAAGCCCTCTCCACAGGAACGGCGAGAGGAACTTCATGGTCGTCCCACCATTCCAAGAGGCCCCCAGATGTCTCAGTCCTTTCCAGAGGAAACTCTTTTCCCTTCACTGGCTCGTCTTTCACGCCGAGGATCGACTCACACCAAGGAGGCACGTGGCACAGCCTTGTGGGAAATCCTCGTGGGAAAGCCACAGATCCCTTGATCCACGTGACAGGAAGCGTGACACTACTGCTGCAGCTCGGGAGGAAAGCGCACGTGCATGCCCCCACACGAGGCGAGGCCTGACTCCCCTGGGGAGACTCAGAGGCACCCCAAGATCCATGCCAACACTGGAGTGGAATCCTCACGTTCCGGCCCCGACTCCAGACAAGGTCTTAGGCCCCGGCATCGACTGGAGAGGAATCCCGAGAGGGCCCCTAGCAACTCGCATGGGGACTGGCCTATCCTGAGGCCACCAGAGCGGGTCCATGAGGTCCCCGTCGTACCTCGAGAAGACCTGCCGCAACTCGAGAAAATCCAGGAGGTTCTCCCCTCCAGGCGAGATGAGGCCCATTTCCGCTGAGGTGTCTCGAGGCTAATCACACCTCACCTCTGGAACTTCGAAAGAGTCCATCACACCCTTGGTGCAACTCAAGAAGTTCCCCGACATACCCGTCTCCTCTCGAGAGGAAACACGAGGGTCCCGCCCACATCCAGGGGAGCCCCGTTTCCGCCTCGTAGCTTGAGATGAGGGATCCTTTCCCTGCGTCTTCGGGAAAGAGTTCCCGGCGTTCCCGTCGCAGCTCAAGGGGAGGGCCTCTCAACAGGAACGGCGAGAGGAACTCCATGGTCGTGCCACCATTCCAAGAGTCCCCCAGATGTCTCAGTCCATTCCAGAGGAACCTCTTTTCCCTTCACCGGCTAGACTTTCACGCCGAGGATCGACTCACACCAAGGTGGCACGTGGCACAGCCCTGTGGGAAAGCCTCGTGAGAAAGCCTCGAGGGAAAGCCTTGAGGGAAAGCCACAGATCCCATGATCCACGTGCTAGGAAGCGTGACACTACTGCTGCAGCTCGGGAGGAAAGCGCACGTGCATGTCCCCACTCAAGACGAGGCCTGACTCCCCTGGGGAGACTCAGAGGCACCCCAAGATACATGTCATCACTGGAGAGGAATCCTCAGGTTCCGGCCCCGACTCCACACAAGGCCTTAGGCCCCGGCATCGACGGAAGAGGAATCCCGAGAGGGCCCCTAGCTACTCGCATGGGGACTGGCCTTTCCTGAGGCTACCAGAGCGGGTCCCTGAGGTCCCCGTCGTAATTCGAGAAGACCTGCAGCAACTCGAGAAAATCCAGGAGGTTCTCACCTCGAGGCGAGAGGAGGCCCATTTCCCCTGAAGCTTCTCGAGGCTAGTCACACCTCACCTCTGGAACTTCGAAAGGGTCCTTCACACCCTTGTGGAACTCAAGAAGTTCCCCGACATACCCGTCTCCATTCGAGAGGAAACACGTGGGTCCTTCCCACATCCAGGGGATCCCCGTTTCCGCCTCGTAGCTCGAGATGAGGGATCATTTCCCTGCTTCGTCGGCAAAGAATTCCCGGTGTTCCCGTCCCATCTCAAGAGGAGGCCCTCTCAACAGGAACGGCGAGAGGAACTCCAGGGTCGTGCCACCATTCCAAGAGTGCCCCAGATGTCTCAGTCCATTCCAGAGGAACCTCTTTTCCCTTCACCGGCTCGTATTTCACGCCGAGGATCGACTCACACCAAGGTGGCACGTGGCACAGCCCTGTGGGAAAGCCTCGTGGGAAAGCCACAGATCCCTTGATCCACGTGCCAGGAAGCTTGACACTAATGCTGCTGCTCGGGAGGTAAGCGCACGTGCATGCCCCCACTCGAGACGAGGCCTGACTCCCCTGCGGAGACTCAGAGGGACCCCAAGATCCATGTCAACACTGGAGAGGAATTCTCAGGATCCGGCCCCGACTCCACACGAGGCCTTAGGCCCCGGCATCGACGGGAGAGGAATCCCCAGAAGGCCAGTAGCAACTCGCATGGGGACTGGCCTTTCCTGAGGCCACCAGAGCGGGTCCCTGAGGTCCCCGTCGTAACTCCGGAAGACCTGCCGCAACTCGAGAAAATCCAGGAGGTACTCCCCTCCAGGCGAGATGAAGCCCATTTCCGCTGAGGCGTCTCGAGGCTGATCACACCTCACCTCTGGATCTTCGAAAGGGTCCTTCCCACCCTTGGTGCAACTCAAGAAGTTCCCCGACATACCCGTCTCCACTCGAGAGGAAACACGAGGGTCCCGCTCACATCCAGAGGAGCCCCGTTTCCGCCTCGTTGCTCGAGATGAGGGATCCTTTGCCTGCTTCATCGGCAAAGAATTCCCGGTGTTCCCGTCGCATCTCAAGAGGAGGCCCTCTCAACAGGAACGTTGAGAGGAACTCCAGGGTAGTGCCACCATTCCAAGAGTCCCCCAGATGTCTCAGTCCATTCCAGAGGAACCTCTTTTCCCTTCACTGGCTCTGCTTTCACGCTGAGGATCGACTCACAACAAGGTGGTACGTGGCACAATCCTGTGGGAAAGCCTCGAGGGAAAGCCAGACATCCCTTGATCCACGTGACAGCAAGCGTGACACTACTGCTGCAGCTCGGGAGGAAAGCGCACGTGCATGCCCCCACTCGAGACGAGGCCTGACTCAACTGGGGAGACTCAGAAGCACCCCAAGATCCATGGTAACACTGGAGAGGAATCCTCAGGTTCCGGCCCCGACTCCACACAAGGTCTTAGGCCCCGGCATGTACGGGAGTGGAATCCCGAGTTGGCCCCTAGCAACTCGCATGGGGACTGGCCTTTCCTGAGGCCACCAGAGCGGATCCCTGAGGTCCCCGTCATAACTCGAGAAGACCTGCCGCAACTCGAGAAAATCCAGGAGGTTCTCCCCTCCAGGCGAAATGAGGCCCATTTCCGCTGCGGTGTCTTGGGGCTAATCACACCTCACTTCTTGAACTTCGAAAGGGTCCTCACACCCTTGGTGCAACTCAAGAAGTTCCCCGACATACCTGTCTCCCCTCGAGAGGAAACACGAGGGTCCGGCCCACATCCAGAGGAGCCTCGTTTCACCTCGTAGCTCGAGATGAGGGATCCTTTCCCTGCTTCGTAGGGAATGAATTCCCGGCGTTCCCGTCGCATCTCAAGAGGAGGCCCTCTCCACAGGAACGGCGAGAGGAACTTCATGGTCGTCCCACCATTCCAAGAGGCCCCCAGATGTCTCAGTCCTTTCCAGAGGAAACTCTTTTCCCTTCACTGGCTCGTCTTTCACGCCGAGGATCGACTCACACCAAGGAGGCACGTGGCACAGCCTTGTGGGAAATCCTCGTGGGAAAGCCACAGATCCCTTGATCCACGTGACAGGAAGCGTGACACTACTGCTGCAGCTCGGGAGGAAAGCGCACGTGCATGCCCCCACACGAGGCGAGGCCTGACTCCCCTGGGGAGACTCAGAGGCACCCCAAGATCCATGCCAACACTGGAGTGGAATCCTCACGTTCCGGCCCCGACTCCAGACAAGGTCTTAGGCCCCGGCATCGACTGGAGAGGAATCCCGAGAGGGCCCCTAGCAACTCGCATGGGGACTGGCCTATCCTGAGGCCACCAGAGCGGGTCCATGAGGTCCCCGTCGTACCTCGAGAAGACCTGCCGCAACTCGAGAAAATCCAGGAGGTTCTCCCCTCCAGGCGAGATGAGGCCCATTTCCGCTGAGGCGTCTCGAGGCTAATCACACCTCACCTCTGGAACTTCGAAAGAGTCCATCACACCCTTGGTGCAACTCAAGAAGTTCCCCGACATACCCGTCTCCTCTCGAGAGGAAACACGAGGGTCCCGCCCACATCCAGGGGAGCCCCGTTTCCGCCTCGTAGCTTGAGATGAGGGATCCTTTCCCTGCGTCTTCGGGAAAGAGTTCCCGGCGTTCCCGTCGCAGCTCAAGGGGAGGGCCTCTCAACAGGAACGGCGAGAGGAACTCCATGGTCGTGCCACCATTCCAAGAGTCCCCCAGATGTCTCAGTCCATTCCAGAGGAACCTCTTTTCCCTTCACCGGCTAGACTTTCACGCCGAGGATCGACTCACACCAAGGTGGCACGTGGCACAGCCCTGTGGGAAAGCCTCGTGAGAAAGCCTCGAGGGAAAGCCTTGAGGGAAAGCCACAGATCCCATGATCCACGTGCTAGGAAGCGTGACACTACTGCTGCAGCTCGGGAGGAAAGCGCACGTGCATGTCCCCACTCAAGACGAGGCCTGACTCCCCTGGGGAGACTCAGAGGCACCCCAAGATACATGTCATCACTGGAGAGGAATCCTCAGGTTCCGGCCCCGACTCCACACAAGGCCTTAGGCCCCGGCATCGACGGAAGAGGAATCCCGAGAGGGCCCCTAGCTACTCGCATGGGGACTGGCCTTTCCTGAGGCTACCAGAGCGGGTCCCTGAGGTCCCCGTCGTAATTCGAGAAGACCTGCAGCAACTCGAGAAAATCCAGGAGGTTCTCACCTCGAGGCGAGAGGAGGCCCATTTCCCCTGAAGCTTCTCGAGGCTAGTCACACCTCACCTCTGGAACTTCGAAAGGGTCCTTCACACCCTTGTGGAACTCAAGAAGTTCCCCGACATACCCGTCTCCATTCGAGAGGAAACACGTGGGTCCTTCCCACATCCAGGGGATCCCCGTTTCCGCCTCGTAGCTCGAGATGAGGGATCATTTCCCTGCTTCGTCGGCAAAGAATTCCCGGTGTTCCCGTCCCATCTCAAGAGGAGGCCCTCTCAACAGGAACGGCGAGAGGAACTCCAGGGTCGTGCCACCATTCCAAGAGTGCCCCAGATGTCTCAGTCCATTCCAGAGGAACCTCTTTTCCCTTCACCGGCTCGTCTTTCACGCCGAGGATCGACTCACACCAAGGTGGCACGTGGCACAGCCCTGTGGGAAAGCCTCGTGGGAAAGCCTCGAGGGAAAGCCTCGAGGGAAAGCCACAGATCCCTTGATCCACGTGCCAGGAAGCTTGACACTAATGCTGCTGCTCGGGAGGTAAGCGCACGTGCATGCCCCCACTCGAGACGAGGCCTGACTCCCCTGCGGAGACTCAGAGGGACCCCAAGATCCATGTCAACACTGGAGAGGAATTCTCAGGATCCGGCCCCGACTCCACACGAGGCCTTAGGCCCCGGCATCGACGGGAGAGGAATCCCCAGAAGGCCAGTAGCAACTCGCATGGGGACTGGCCTTTCCTGAGGCCACCAGAGCGGGTCCCTGAGGTCCCCGTCGTAACTCCGGAAGACCTGTCGCAACTCGAGAAAATCCAGGAGGTACTCCCCTCCAGGCGAGATGAAGCCCATTTCCGCTGAGGCGTCTCGAGGCTGATCACACCTCACCTCTGGATCTTCGAAAGGGTCCTTCCCACCCTTGGTGCAACTCAAGAAGTTCCCCGACATACCCGTCTCCACTCGAGAGGAAACACGAGGGTCCCGCTCACATCCAGAGGAGCCCCGTTTCCGCCTCGTTGCTCGAGATGAGGGATCCTTTGCCTGCTTCATCGGCAAAGAATTCCCGGTGTTCCCGTCGCATCTCAAGAGGAGGCCCTCTCAACAGGAACGTTGAGAGGAACTCCAGGGTAGTGCCACCATTCCAAGAGTCCCCCAGATGTCTCAGTCCATTCCAGAGGAACCTCTTTTCCCTTCACTGGCTCTGCTTTCACGCTGAGGATCGACTCACAACAAGGTGGTACGTGGCACAATCCTGTGGGAAAGCCTCGAGGGAAAGCCAGACATCCCTTGATCCACGTGACAGCAAGCGTGACACTACTGCTGCAGCTCGGGAGGAAAGCGCACGTGCATGCCCCCACTCGAGACGAGGCCTGACTCAACTGGGGAGACTCAGAAGCACCCCAAGATCCATGGCAACACTGGAGAGGAATCCTCAGGTTCCGGCCCCGACTCCACACAAGGTCTTAGGCCCCGGCATGTACGGGAGTGGAATCCCGAGTTGGCCCCTAGCAACTCGCATGGGGACTGGCCTTTCCTGAGGCCACCAGAGCGGATCCCTGAGGTCCCCGTCATAACTCGAGAAGACCTGCCGCAACTCGAGAAAATCCAGGAGGTTCTCCCCTCCAGGCGAAATGAGGCCCATTTCCGCTGCGGTGTCTTGGGGCTAATCACACCTCACTTCTTGAACTTCGAAAGGGTCCTCACACCCTTGGTGCAACTCAAGAAGTTCCCCGACATACCCGTCTCCACTCGAGAGGAAACACGAGGGTCCGGCCCACATCCAGAGGAGCCTCGTTTCACCTCGTAGCTCGAGATGAGGGATCCTTTCCCTGCTTCGTAGGGAATGAATTCCCGGCGTTCCCGTCGCATCTCAAGAGGAGGCCCTCTCCACAGGAACGGCGAGAGGAACTTCATGGTCGTCCCACCATTCCAAGAGGCCCCCAGATGTCTCAGTCCTTTCCAGAGGAAACTCTTTTCCCTTCACTGGCTCGTCTTTCACGCCGAGGATCGACTCACACCAAGGAGGCACGTGGCACAGCCTTGTGGGAAATCCTCGTGGGAAAGCCACAGATCCCTTGATCCACGTGACAGGAAGCGTGACACTACTGCTGCAGCTCGGGAGGAAAGCGCACGTGCATGCCCCCACACGAGGCGAGGCCTGACTCCCCTGGGGAGACTCAGAGGCACCCCAAGATCCATGCCAACACTGGAGTGGAATCCTCACGTTCCGGCCCCGACTCCAGACAAGGTCTTAGGCCCCGGCATCGACTGGAGAGGAATCCCGAGAGGGCCCCTAGCAACTCACATGGGGACTGGCCTATCCTGAGGCCACCAGAGCGGGTCCATGAGGTCCCCGTCGTACCTCGAGAAGACCTGCCGCAACTCGAGAAAATCCAGGAGGTTCTCCCCTCCAGGCGAGATGAGGCCCATTTCCGCTGAGGCGTCTCGAGGCTAATCACACCTCACCTCTGGAACTTCGAAAGAGTCCATCACACCCTTGGTGCAACTCAAGAAGTTCCCCGACATACCCGTCTCCTCTCGAGAGGAAACACGAGGGTCCCGCCCACATCCAGGGGAGCCCCGTTTCCGCCTCGTAGCTTGAGATGAGGGATCCTTTCCCTGCGTCTTCGGGAAAGAGTTCCCGGCGTTCCCGTCGCAGCTCAAGGGGAGGGCCTCTCAACAGGAACGGCGAGAGGAACTCCATGGTCGTGCCACCATTCCAAGAGTCCCCCAGATGTCTCAGTCCATTCCAGAGGAACCTCTTTTCCCTTCACCGGCTAGACTTTCACGCCGAGGATCGACTCACACCAAGGTGGCACGTGGCACAGCCCTGTGGGAAAGCCTCGTGAGAAAGCCTCGAGGGAAAGCCTTGAGGGAAAGCCACAGATCCCATGATCCACGTGCTAGGAAGCGTGACACTACTGCTGCAGCTCGGGAGGAAAGCGCACGTGCATGTCCCCACTCAAGACGAGGCCTGACTCCCCTGGGGAGACTCAGAGGCACCCCAAGATACATGTCATCACTGGAGAGGAATCCTCAGGTTCCGGCCCCGACTCCACACAAGGCCTTAGGCCCCGGCATCGATGGAAGAGGAATCCCGAGAGGGCCCCTAGCTACTCGCATGGGGACTGGCCTTTCCTGAGGCTACCAGAGCGGGTCCCTGAGGTCCCCGTCGTAATTCGAGAAGACCTGCAGCAACTCGAGAAAATCCAGGAGGTTCTCACCTCGAGGCGAGAGGAGGCCCATTTCCCCTGAAGCTTCTCGAGGCTAGTCACACCTCACCTCTGGAACTTCGAAAGGGTCCTTCACACCCTTGTGGAACTCAAGAAGTTCCCCGACATACCCGTCTCCATTCGAGAGGAAACACGTGGGTCCTTCCCACATCCAGGGGATCCCCGTTTCCGCCTCGTAGCTCGAGATGAGGGATCATTTCCCTGCTTCGTCGGCAAAGAATTCCCGGTGTTCCCGTCCCATCTCAAGAGGAGGCCCTCTCAACAGGAACGGCGAGAGGAACTCCAGGGTCGTGCCACCATTCCAAGAGTGCCCCAGATGTCTCAGTCCATTCCAGAGGAACCTCTTTTCCCTTCACCGGCTCGTCTTTCACGCCAAGGATCGACTCACACCAAGGTGGCACGTGGCACAGCCCTGTGGGAAAGCCTCGTGGGAAATCCTCGAGGGAAAGCCACAGATCCCTTGATCCACTTGACAGGAAGCGTGACCCTACTGCTGCAGCTCGGGAGGAAAGTGCACGTGCATGACCCCACACGAGACGAGGCCTGACTCCCCTGGGGAGACTCAGAGGCACCCCAAGATCCATGTCAACACTGGAGAGGAATCCTCAGGTTCCGGCCACGACTCCACACAAGGTCTTAGGCCCTGGCATCAACGGGAAAGGAATCCCGAGATGGCCCCTATCAACTGGCATGGCGACTGGCCTTTCCTGATACCTCCAGAGCGGGTCCCTGAGATCCCTGTCATAACTCGAGAAGACCTGCCACAACTCGAGAAACTCCAGGAGGTTCTCCCCTCCAGGCGAGATGAGGCCCCTTTCCGCTGAGGCGTCTCGAGGCTAATCACACCTCACCTCTGGAACTTCTAAAGGGTCTTTCACACCTTTGGTGCAACTCAAGAAGTTCCCCGACATACCCGTCTCCACTCGAGAGGAAACAGGAGGGTCCCGCCCACATCAAGAGGAGACCCGTTTCCGCCTCGTAGCTCAAGATGAGGGATCCTTTCCCTGCTTGGTCGGGAAAGAAATCCCGGCGTTCCCGTCGCATCTCAAGAGGAGGCCCTCTCAACAGGAAAGGCGAGAGGAACTCCAGGGTCGTGCCACCATTCCAAGAGTCCCCCAGATGTCTCAGTCCATTCCAGAGGAACCTCTTTTCCCTTCACCGGCTCCTCTTTCACGGCGAGGATCGACTCACACCAAGGTTGCACGTGGCACAGCCCTGTGGGAAAGCCTCGTGGGAAAGCCTCGAGGGATAGCCCCGAGGCAAAGCCACAGATCCCTTGATTCACGTGCCAAAAAGCGTGACACTACTGCTGCAGCTCGGGAGGAAAGCGCACGTGCATGCCCCCACTCGACACGAGGCCTGACTCCCCAGGGGAGACTGAAAGGCACCCCAAGATCCATGTCAACACTGGAGAGGATTCCTCAGGTTCCGGCCCCGACTCCACACAAGGTCTTATGCCCCGGCATCGACGGGAAAGGAATCCCGAGATGGACCCTAGCAACTCGCATGGGGACTGGCCTTTCCTGAGGCCACCAGAGCGGGTTCCGTAGGTCCCCGTCATAACTCGAGAAGACCTGCCGCAACTCGAGGAAATCCAGGAGGTTCTCCCCTCCTGGCGAGATGAGGCCCATTTCCGCTGAGGCATCTCGAGGCTAGTCACACCTCACGTGTGGAACTTCGAATGGGTCCTTCACACCCTTGGTGCAACTCAAGAAGTTCCCCGACATACCCGTCTCCACTCGAGAGGAAACACGAGGGTCCCGCCCACATCCAGAGGAGCCCCGTTTCCGCCTCGTAGCTCGAGATGAGGGATCCTTTCCCTGCTTGGTAGGGAATGAATTCCCGGCGTTCCCGTCGCATCTCAAGAGGAAGCCCTCTCCACAGGAACGGCGAGAGGAACTTCATGGTCGTCCCAACATTCCAAGAGGCCCCCAGATGTCTTAGTCCATTCCAGAGGAACCTCTTCTCCCTTCACTGGCTCGTCTTTCACGCCGAGGATCGACTCACACCAAGGAGGCACGTGGCAGAGCCCTGTGGGAAATCCTCATGGGAAAGCCACAGATCCCTTGATCCACGTGACAGGAAGCGTGACACTACTGCTGCAGCACGGGAGGAAAGCGCACGTGCAAGCCCCCACACGAGACGAGGCCTGACTCCCCTGGGGAGACTCAGAGGCACCGCAAGATCCATGCCAACACTGGAGAGGAACCCTCACGTTCCGGCCCCGACTCCAGACAAGGTCTTAGGCCCCGTCATCGACTGGAGAGGAATCCCGAGAGGGCCCCTAGCAACTCGCATGGGGACTGGCCTATCCTGAGGCCACCAGAGCGGGTCCATGAGGTCCCCGTCGTACCTCGAGAAGACCTGCCGCAACTCGAGGAAATCCACGAGGTTCTCCCCTCCAGGCGAGATGAGGCCCATTTCCGCTGAGGCGTCTCGAGGCTAATCACACCTCACCTCTGGAACTTCGAAAGAGTCCATCACACCCTTGGTGCAACTCAAGAAGTTCCCCGACATACCCGTCTCCTCTCGAGAGGAAACACGAGGGTCCCGCCCACATCCAGGGGAGCCCCGTTTCCGCCTCGTAGCTTGAGATGAGGGATCCTTTCCCTGCGTCTTCGGGAAAGAGTTCCCGGCGTTCCCGTCGCAGCTCAAGGGGAGGCCGTCTCAACAGGAACGGCGAGAGGAACTCCATTGTCGTGCACCATTCCAAGAGTCCCCCAGATGTCTTAGTCCATTCCAGAGGAACTTCTTTTCCCTTCACCGGCTAGACTTTCACGCCGAGGATCGACTCACACCAAGGTGGCACGTGGCACAGCCCTGTGGGAAAGCCTCGTGAGAAAGCCTCGAGGGAAAGCCTTGAGGGAAAGCCACAGATCCCTTGATCCACGTGCTAGGAAGCGTGACACTACTGCTGCAGCTCGGGAGGAAAGTGCACGTGCATGTCCCCACTCAAGACGATGCCTGACTCCACTGGGGAGACTCAGAGGCACCCCAAGATACATGTCATCACTGGAGAGGAATCCTCAGGTTCCGGCCCCGACACCACACAAGGCCTTAGGCCCCGGCATCAACGGGAGAGGAATCCCGAGATGGCCCCAGCTACTCGCATGGGGACTGGCCTTTCCTGAGGCCACCAGAGCGGGTCCCTGAGGTCCCCGTCGTAATTCGAGAAGACCTGCAGCTACTCGAGAAAATCCAGGAGGTTCTCCCCTCGAGGCGAGAGGAGGCCCATTTCCCCTGAAGCTTCTCGAGGCTAATCACACCTCACCTCTGGAACTTCGAAAGGGTCCTTCACACCCTTGTGGAACTCAAGAAGTTCCCCGACATACCCGTCTCCACTCGAGAGGAAACACGAGGGTCCTTCCCACATCCAAGGGATCCCCGTTTCCGCCTCGTAGCTCGAGATGAGGGATCATTTCCCTGCTTCGTCGGCAAAGAATTCCCGGTGTTCCAGTCCCATCTCAAGAGGAGGCCCTCTCAACAGGAACGGCGAGAGGAACTCCAGGGTCGTGCCACCATTCCAACAGTGCCCCAGATGTCTCAGTCCATTCCAGAGGAACCTCTTTTCCCTTCACCGGCTCGTCTTTCACCCCGAGGATCGACTCACACCAAGGTGGCACGTGGCACAGCCCTGTGGGAAAGCCTCGTGGGAAAGCCTCGAGGGAAAGCCACAGATCCCTTGATCCACTTGACAGGAAGCGTGACCCTACTGCTGCAGCTCGGGAGGAAATCACACGTGCATGACCCCACTCGAGACGAGGCCTGACTCCCCTGCGGAGACTCAGAGGCACCCCAAGATCCATGGCAACACTGGAGAGGAATCCTCAGGTTCCAGCCCCGACTCCACACAAGGTCTTAGGTCCTGGCATCAACGGGAAAGAATTCCCGAGATGGCCCCTAGCAACTCGCATGGGGACTGGCCTTTCCTGATTCCACCAGAGCGGGTCCCTGAGATCCCCGTCATAACTCGAGAAGACCTGCCACAACTCGAGAAACTCCAGGAGGTTCTCCCCTCCAGGCGAGATGAAGCCCCTTTCCGCTGAGGCGTCTCGAGGCTAATCACACCTCACCTCTGGAACTTCTAAAGGGTCCTTCACACCCTTGGCGCAACCCAAGAAGTTCCCCGACATACCCGTCTCCACTCGAGAGGAAACACGAGGGTCCCGCCCACATCAAGAGGAGACCCGTTTCTGCATCGTAGCTCAAGATGAGGGATCCTTTCCCTGCTTCGTCCGGAAAGAAATCCCGGCGTTCCCGTCGCATCTCAAGAGGAGGCCCTCTCAACAGGAAAGGCGAGAGGAACTCCAGGGTCGTGCCACCATTCCAAGAGTCCCCCAGATGTCTCAGTCCTTTCCAGAGGAACCTCTTTTCCCTTCCCCGGCTCCTCTTTCACGGCGAGGATCGACTCACACCAAGGAGGCACCTGGCACAGCCCTGTGGGAAAGCCTCGTGGGAAAGCCTCGAGGGAAAGCCTCGAGGGAAAGCCACAGATCCCTTGATCCACGTGGCAGGAATCGTGACCCTACTGCTGCAGCTCGGGAGGAAAGCGCACGAGCATGACCCCACACGAGACGAGGCCTGACTCCCCTGGGGAGACTCAGAGGCACCCCAAGATCCATGTCAACACTGGAGAGGTATTCTCAGGTTCCGGCCCCGACTCCACACATGGTCTTAGGCCCCGGCATCGACGGGAGAGGAATCCCGAGATGGCCCTAGCAACTAGCATGGGGACTGGCTTTTCCTGAGGCCACCAGAGCGGGTCCCTGAGGTCCCCGTCATAACTCGAGAAGACCTGCTGTAATTCGAGAAACTCCAGGAGTTTCTCCCCTGCAGGCGAGATGAGGCCCATTTCCGCTGAGGCGTTTCGAGGCTAATCACACCTCACCTCTGGAACTTCGAAAGGATCCTTCACACCAATGATGCAACTCAAGAAGATCCCCGACATAACCGTCTCCACTCGAGAGGAAACACGAGGGTCCCGCCCGCATCCAGAAGAGCCCCGTTTCTGGCTCGTAGCTCGAGATGAGGTATCCTTTCCCTGCTTCCTCGGGATAGAATTCCCGGCGTTCCCGTCCCATCTCAATAGGAGGCCCTCTCAACAGGAACTCGAGAGGAACTCCAGGGTCGTGCCACCATTCCAAGAATCCACCAGATGTCTCAGTCCATTCCAGAGGAACCTCTTTTTCCTTCACCGGCCCATCGTTCAATCCGAGGATCGACTCACACCAAGGTGGCACGTGGCACAGACCTGTGGGAAAGCCTCGTGGGAAAGCCTCGAGGGAAAGCCTCGAGGGAAAGCCACAGATCCCTTGATCCACGTGCCAGAAAGCGTGACACTACTGCTGCAGCTCCGGAGGTAAGCGCATGTGCATGCCCCCACTCGAGACGAGGCCTGACTCCCCTGGGGAGACTCAGAGGCAAACCAAGATCCATGTCAACACTGGAGAGGAATCCTCAGGTTCCGACCCCGACTCCACACAAGGTCGTAGGACCCGGCATCGACCGGAAAGGAAACCCGAGATGGACCCTAGCAAGTCGCATGGCGACTGGCCTTTCCTGAGGCAACCAGAGCGGGTCCCTGAGGTCCCTGTCGTAACTCGAGAAGACCTGTCGCAACTCGAGAAAATCCAGGAGGTTCTACCCTCCAGACGAGATGAAGCCCATTTCCGCTGTGGCGTCTCGAGGCTGATCACCCCTCACCTCTGGAACTTCGAAAGTGTCCTTCACACCCCTGGTGCAAATCAAGAAGTTCCCCGACATACCCATCTCCACCGGAGATGAAACACGAGTGTCCCGCCCACATCCAGAGGAGCCCCGTTTCCGCCTCGTAGATCGAGATGAGGGATCCTTTCCCTGCTTCGTCGGGCAAGAGTTCCCGGCGTTCCCGTCGCATCTCAAGAGGAGGCCATCTCAACGGGAACGGTGAGAGGAACTCCAGGGTCGTGCCACCATTCCAAGAGTCCCCCAGATGTCTCAGTCCTTTCCAGAGGAACCTCTTTTCCCTTCACCGGCTCGTCTTTCACGCCGAGGATCGACTCACACCAAGGGGGCACGTGGCTCAGCCCTGTGGGAAAGCCTCGTAGGAAAGCCACAGATCCCTTGATCCACGTGACAAGATGCATGACACTACTGCTGCAGCTCCGGAAGAAAGCACACGTGCATGACCCCACTCGAGACAAGGCCTGACTCCCCTGGGGAGACTCAGAAGCACCCCAGGATCCATGTGAACACTGGAGAGGAATCCTCAGGTTCCGGCCCCGACTCCACACAAGGTCTTAGTCCCCGGCATGGACGGAAGTGGAATCCCCAGATGGCCCCTAGCGACTCGCATGGGGACTGGCCTTTCCTGAGGCCACCAGAGCGCGTCCCTGAGGTCCCCGTCGTAACTCGAGAAGACCTACCGCAGCTCGAGGAAATCCAGGTGGTTCTCCACTCCAGGCGAGATGAGGCCCATTTCCGCTGAGGCGTCTCGAGGCTGATCACACCTCACCTCTGGAACTTCGAAAGGGTCCTTCACACCCTTGGTGCAAATCAAGAATTTCCCCGACATACCCGTCTCCACTCGAGATGAAACACGATGGTCACGCTCACATCCAGAGGAGCACCGTTTCCGCCTCGTAGCTCGAGATGAGGGATCCTTTCCCTGCTTCGTCGGGAAAGAGTTCCCGGCGTTCTCGTCGCATCTCAAGAGGAGGCCATCTCAACAGAAACGGCGAGAGGAACTCCAGGGTCGTGCCACCATTCCAAGAGCCCCCCAGATGTCTCAATCCATTCCAGAGGAACCTCTTTTCCCTTCACCAGCTCGTCTTTCACGCCGAGGATCGACTCACACCAAGGTGGCACGTGGCTCAGCCCTGTGGGAAAGCCTCGTGGGAAAGCCACAGATCCCTTGATCCACGTGACAGGAAGCGTGACACTACTGCTGCAGCTCGGGAGGAACGCGCACGTGCATGCCCCCACTCGAGACGAGGCCTGATTCCCCTGGGGAGACTCAGAAGCACCCCAAGATCCATGGCAACACTGGAGAGGAAGCCTCAGGTTCCGGCCCCGACTCCACACAAGGTCTTAGGCCCCGGCATGGACGGGAGAGGAATCCCGGGATGGTCCCCAGCAACTCGCTTGGGGACTGGCCTTTCCTGAGGCCACCAGAGCGGGTCCCTGAGGTCCCCGTCGTCACTCGAGAAGACCTGCCGAAACTCGAGCAAATCCAGGAGGTTCTCCCCTCCATGCGAGATGAGGCCCATTTCCACTGAGGCGTCTCGAGTTTGATCACACCTCACCTCTGGAACTTCGAAAGGGTCCTTCACACCCTTGGTGCAAATCAAGAAGTTCCCCGACATACCCATCTCCACTCGAGATGAAACACAAGTGTCCCGCCCACCTCCAGAGGAGCCCCGTTTGCGCCTCGTAGCTAGAGATGAGGGATCCTTTCCCTGCTTCGTCCTGAAAGAGTTTCCCGGCATTCCCGTCGGATCTCAAGAGGAGGCCCTCTCAACGGGAACGGCGAGAGGAACTCCAGGGTCGTGCCACCATTCCAAGAGTCCCCCAGATGTCTCAGTCCTTTCCAGAGGAACCTCTTTTCCCTTCACCGGCTCGTCTTTCACGCCGAGGATCGACTCACAACAAGGTGGCACGTGGCTCAGCCCTTTTGGAAAGCCTCGTGGGAAAGCCACAGATCCCTTGATCCACGTGACAGGAAGCATGACACTATTGCTGCAGCTCAGGAGGAAAGCGCACGTGCATGCCCCCACTCGAGACGAGGCCTGACTCCCCTGGGGAGACTCAGAAGCACCCCAAGATCCATGGAACCACTGGAGAGGAATCCTCAGGTTCCGGCCCCAACTCCACACAAGGTCTTAGGCCCCGGCATTGACGGGTGTGGAATCCCGAGATGGCCCCTAGCAAATCGCATGGGGTCTGGCCTTTCCTGAGGCCACCAGAGCGGGTCCCTGAGGTCCCCGTCGTAACTCGAGAGGACCTGGCGCACCTCGATCAAATACAGGAGGTTCTCCCCTCCAGGCGAGATGAGGCCCAATTCCGCCGAGGCGTCTCGAGGCTGATCACACCTCACCTCTGGAACTTCGAAAGGGTCCTTCACACACTTGGTGCAAATCAACAAGTTCCCCGACATACCCGTCTCCACTCGAGAGGAAACACGAGGGTCCCGCCCACATCCAGAGGAGCCCCGTTTCCGCCTCGTAACTCGAGATGAGGGATCCTATCCCTGCTTCGTCGGAAAAGATTTCCCGGCGTTCCCGTCGTATCTCAAGAGGAGGCCCTCTCAACAGGAACGGAGAGAGGAACTCCAGGGTCGTGCCACCATTTCAAGAGTCCCCCAGATGTCTCAGTCCATTCCAGAGGAACCTCTTTTCCCTTCACCGGCTCGTCTTTCACGCCGAGGATCGACTCACACCAAGGTGGCACGTGGCACAGCCCTGTGGGAAAGCCTCGTGGGAAAGCCTCGAGGGACAGCCTCTCGAGCGAAAGACACAGATCCCTTGATCCACGTGACAGGAAGCATGACACTACTGCTGCAGCTCGGGAGGAAAGCGCACGTGCATGCCCCCACTCGAGACGAGGCCTGACTCAACTGGGGAGACTCAGAAGCACCCCAAGATCCATGGCACCACTGGAGAGGAATCCTCAGGTTCCGGCCCCGACTCCACACAAGGTCTTAGGTCCCGGCATGGACGGGAGTGTAATCCCGAGATGGCCCCTAGCAACTCGCAGGGGACTGGCCTTTCCTGAGGCCACCAGAGCGGGTCCCTGAGGTCCCGTCGTAAGTCGAGAAAACATGCCCCAACTGGAGAAAACCCAGGATATTCTCCTCTCCAGGCGAGATGAGGCCCATTTCCGCTGAGGCGTCTCGAGACTGATCACACCTCAACTCTGGAACTTCGAAAGGGTCCCTCACACCCTTGGTGCAAATCAAGAAGTTCCCCGACATACCCGTCTCCACTTGAGAGTAAACACGAGGGACACGCCCACATACCGAGGAGCCCCGTTTCCGCCTCGTAGCTCGAGATGAGGGATCCTTTCCCTGCTTCGTCGGGAAAGAGTTCCCGGCGTTCCCGTTGCATCTCAAGAGGAGGCCCTCGAATCAGAAACGGCGAGAGGAACTCCAGGGTCGTGTCACCATTCCAAGAGTCCCCCAGATGTCTCAGTCCATTCCAGAGGAAACTCTTTTCCCTTCACCGGCTCGCCTTTTACGCCGATGATCGACTCACACCATGGTGGCACGTGGCACAGCCCTGTGAGAAAGCCTCGTGGGAAAGCCTCGAGGGAAAGCCACAGATCCCTTGATCCACGTGACAGGAAGCGTGACACTATTGCTGCAGCTCGGGAGGAAAGCGCACGTGCATGCCCCCACTAGAGACGAGGCCTGACTCCCCTGGGGAGACTTAGAAGCACCCCAAGATCCATGGCACCACTGGAGAGGAATCCTCAGGTTCCGGCCCCAACTCCACACAAGGTCTTTGGCCCCGGCATTGACGGGTGTGGAATCCCGAGATGGCCCCTAGCAAATCGCATGGGGACTGGCCTTTCCTGAGGCCACCAGAGCGGGTCCCTGAGGTCCCCATCGTAACTCGAGAGGACCTGGCGCAACTCGAGCAAATCCAGGAGGTTCTCCCCTCCAGGCGAGATGAGGCCCAATTCCGCCGAGGCGTCTCGAGGCTGATCACACCTCACCTCTGGAACTTCGAAAGGGTCCTTCACACACTTGGCGCAAATCAACAAGTTCCCCGACATACCCGTCTCCACTCGAGAGGAAACACGAGGGTCCCGCCCACATCCAGAGGAGCCCCGTTTCCGCCTCGTAACTCGAGATGAGGGATCCTATCCCTGCTTCGTCGGAAAAGATTTCCCGGCGTTCCCGTCGCATCTCAAGAGGAGGCCCTCTCAACAGGAACGGCGAGAGGAACTCCAGGGTCGTGCCACCATTTCAAGAGCCCCCAGATGTCTCAGTCCATTACAGAGAAACCTCTTTTCCCTTCACCGGCTCGTCTTTCACGCCGAGGATCGACTCACACCAAGGTGGCACGTGGCACAGCCCTGTGGGAAAGCCTCGTGGGAAAGCCTCGAGGGACAGCCTCTCGAGGGAAAGACACAGATCCCTTGATCCACGTGACAGGAAGCGTGACACTACTGCTGCAGCTCCGGAGGAAAGCACACGTGCATGACCCCACTCGAGACAAGTCCTGACTAACCTGGGGAGACTCAGAAGCACCCCAAGATCCATGGCAACACTGGAGAGTAATCCTCAGGTTCCGGCCCCGACTCCACACAAGATTTTAGTCCCCGGCATGGACGGCAGTGGAATCCCGAGATGGCCCCTAGCGACTCGCATGGGGACTGGCCTTTCCTGAGGCCACCAGAGCGGGTCCCTGAGGTCCCCGTCGTAACTCGAGAAGACCTGCCGCTACTGGAGAAAACCCAGGATGTTCTCCCCTCCAGGCGAGATGAGGCCCATTTCCGCTGAGGCGTCTCGAGGCTGATCACACCTCACCTCTGGAACTTCGAAAGGGTCCCTCCCACCCTTGGTGCAAATCAAGAATTTCCCCGACATACCCGTCTCCACTCGAGAGGAAACACGATGGTCACGCTCACATCCAGAGGAGCCCCGTTTCCGGCTCGTAGCTCGAGGTGAGGGATCCTTTCCCTGCTTCGTCGGGAAAGAGTTCCCGGCGTTCCCGTCGCATCTCAAGAGGAGGCCATCTCAACGGGAACGGCGAGAGGAACTCCAGGGTCGTGCCACCATTCCAAGAGTCCCCCAGATGTCTCAGTCCTTTCCAGAGGAACCTCTTTTCCCTTCACCGGCTCGTCTTTCACGCCGAGGATCGACTCACACCAAGGGGGCATTTGTCACAGCCCTGTGGGAAAGCCTCGTGGGAAAGCCTCGAGGGAAAGCCTCGAGGGAAAGCCACAGATCCCTTGATCCACGTGACAGGTAGCGTGACACTACTGCTGCAGCTCGGGAGGAAAGCGCACGTGCATGCCCCTACACGAGAGGAGGCCTGACTCCCCTGGGGAGACTCAGAAGCACCCTAAGTTCCATGGCAACACTGGAGAGGAATCCTCAGGTTCCGGCCCTGACTCCACACAAGGTCTTAGGCCCCGGCATGGACTGGAGAGGAGTCCCGAGATGTCCCCTAGCAACTCGCATGGGGACTGGCCTTTCCTGAGGCCACTAGAGCGGGTCCCTGAGGTCCCCGACGTAACTCGGGAAGACCTGCCGCAACTCGAGGAAATCCAGGTGGTTCTCCACTCCAGGCGAGATGAGGCCCATTTCTGCTGAGGCGTCTCGAGGCTGATCACATCTCACCTCTGGAACTTCGAAAGGGTCCTTCACACCCTTGGTGCAAATCAAGAAGTTCCCCGACATACCCATCTCCACCCGAGATGAAACACGAGTGTCCCGCCCACATCCAGAGGAGCCCCGTTTCCGCCTCGTAGATCGAGATGAGGGATCCTTTCCCTGCTTCGTCGGGCAAGAGTTCCCGGCGTTCCCGTCGGATCTCAAGAAGAGGCCCTCTCAACGGGAACAGCGAGAGGAACTCCAGGGTCGTGCCACGGTTCCAAGAGTCCCCCAGATGTCTCAGTCTATTCCAGAGGAACCTCTTGTCCCTTCACGGCTCGTCTTTCACGCCAAGGATCGACTCACACCAAGGTGGCACGTGGCTCAGCCCTCTGGGAAAGCCTCGTGGGAAAGCCACAGATCCCTTGATCCACGTGACAGGAAGCGTGACACTACTGCTGCGGCTCGGGAGGAAAGCGCACGTGCATGCCCCCACTCGAGACGAGGCCTGACTCCCCTGGAGAAACTCAGAAGCACCCCAAGATCCATGGCAACACTGGAGAGGAATGCTCAGGTTCCGGCCCCGACTCCACACAAGGTCTTAGGCCCCGGCATGGACGGGAGAGGAATCCTGAGATGGCCCCTAGCAACTCGCATGGGGACTGGCCTTTCCTGAGGCCACCAGAGCGGGTCCCTGAGGTCCCCGTCGTAACTCGAGAAGACCTGGCGCGACTCGAGCAAATACAGGAGGTTCTCCCCTCCAGGCAAGATGATGCCCAATTCCGCCGAGGCGTCTCGAGTCTGATCACACCTCACCTCTGGAACTTCGAAAGGGTCCTTCACACCCTTGGTGCAAATCAAGAAGTTCCCCGACATACCCGTCTCCACTCGAGAGGGAACACGAGGGACACGCCCACATCCAGAGGAGCCCCGTTTCCGCCTCGTAGCTCGAGATGTGGGATCCTTTCCCTGCTTCGTCCTGAAACAGTTTCCCGGCATTCCCGTCGGATCTCAAGAGGAGGCCCTCTCAACGGGAACGGTGAGAGGAACTCCAGGGTCATGCCACCATTCCAAGAGTCCCCCAGATGTCTCAGTCCTTTCGAGAGGAACCACTTTTCCCTTCACCGGCTCGTCTTTCACACCGAGGATCGACTCACACCAAGGTGGCACGTGGCTCAGCCCTGTGGGAAAGCCTCGAGGGACAGCCTCGAGGGAAAGCCACAGATCCCTTGATCCACGTGACAAGAAGCGTGACACTACTGCTGCAGCTATGGAGGAAAGTACACGTACATGACCCCACTCCAGACAAGTCCTGACTCCCCTGGGGAGACTCAGAAGCACCCCAAGATCCATGGCAACACTGGAGAGGAATCCTCAGGTTCCGGCCCCGACTCCACACAAGATTTTAGTACCCGGCATGGACGGCAGTGGAATCCCGAGATGGCCCCTAGCGACTCGCATGGGGACGGGCCTTTCCTGAGGCCACCAGAGCGGGTCCCTGAGGTCCCCGTCGTAACTCGAGAAGACCTGCCGCAACTGGAGAAAACCCAGGATGTTCTCCCCTCCAGGCGAGATGAGGCCCATTTCCGCTGAGGCGTCTCGAGGCTGATCACACCTCACCTCTGGAACTTCAAAAGGGTCCCTCACACCCTTGGTGCAAATCAAGAATTTCCCCGACATACCCGTCTCCACTCGAGAGGAAACACGATGGTCACGCTCACATCCAGAGGAGCCCCGTTTCCGCCTCGTAGCTCGAGATGAGGGATCCTTTCCCTGCTTCGTCGGGAAAGAGTTCCCGGCGTTCCCCTCACATCTCAAGAGGAGGCCATCTCAACGGGAACGGCGAGAGGAACTCCACGGTCGTGCCACTATTCCAAGAGTCCCCCAGATGTCTCAGTCCATTCCAGAGGAACCTCTTTTCCCTTCACCGGCTCGTCTTTCAAGCCGAGGATCGACTCACACCAATGTGGAACGTGTCACAGCCCTGTGGGAAATCCTCGTGTGAAAGCCTCGAGGGAAATCCACAGATCCCTTGATCCACGTGACAGGAAGCGTGACACTACTGCTGCAGCTCGGGAGGAACGCGCACGTGCATGCCCCCACTCGAGACGAGGCCTGACTCCCCTGGGGAGGCTCAGAAGCACCCCAAGATCCATGGCAACACTGGAGAGGAACCCTCAGGTTCCGGCCCCGACTCTACACAAGGTCTTAGGCCCCGGCATGGCCGGGAGTGGAATCCCGAGATGGCCCCTAGCAACTCGCATGGGGACTGGCCTTTCCTGAGGCCACCAGAGCGGGTCCCTGAGGTCCCCGTCGTAACTCGAGAAAACATGCCGCAACTGGAGAAAACCCAGGATATTCTCCTCTCCAGGCGAGATGAGGCCCATTTCCGCTGAGGCGTCTCGAGACTGATCACACCTCAACTCTGGAACTTCGAAAGGGTCCCTCACACCCTTGGTGCAAATCAAGAAGTTCACCGACATACCCGTCTCCACTCGAGAGGAAACACGAGGGACACGCCCACATACCGAGGAGCCCCGTTTCGGCCTCGTAGCTCGAGATGAGGGATCCTTTCCCTGCTTCGTCGGGAAAGAGTTCCCGGTGTTCCCGTTGCATCTCAAGAGGAGGCCCTCGAATCAGAAACGGCGAGAGGAACTCCAGGGTCGTGTCACCATTCCAAGAGTCCCCCAGATGTCTCAGTCCATTCCAGAGGAAACTCTCTTCCCTTCACCGGCTCGCCTTTTACGCCGATGATCGACTCACACCATGGTGGCACGTGGCACAGCCCTGTGAGAAAGCCTCGTGGGAAAGCCTCGAGGGAAAGCCACAGATCCCTTGATCCACGTGACAGGAAGCGTGACACTATTGCTGCAGCTCGGGAGGAAAGCGCACGTGCATGCCCCCACTAGAGACGAGGCCTGACTCCCCTGCGGAGACTCAGAAGCACCCCAAGATCCATGGCACCACTGGAGAGGAATCCTCAGGTTCCGGCCCCAACTCCACACAAGGTCTTTGGCCCCGGCATGGACGGGTGTGGAATCCCGAGATGGCCCCTAGCAAATCGCATGGGGACTGGCCTTTCCTGAGGCCACCAGAGCGGGTCCCTGAGGTCCCCGTCGTAACTCGAGAAGACCTGCCGCAACTGGAGAAAACCCAGGATGTTCTCCCCTCCAGGCGAGATGAGGCCCATTTCCGCTGAGGCGTCTCGAGGCTGATCACACCTCAACTCTGGAACTTCGAAAGGGTCCCTCACACCCTTGGTGCAAACCAAGAATTTCCCCGACATACCCGTCTCCACTCGAGAGGAAACACGATGGTCACGCTCACATCCAGAGGAGCCCCGTTTCCGCCTCGTAGCTCGAGATGAGGGATCCTTTCCCTGCTTCGTCGGGAAAGAGTTCCCGGCGTTCCCGTCGCATCTCAAGAGGAGGCCATCTCAACGGGAACAGCGAGAGGAACTCCAGGGTCGTGCCACCATTTCAAGAGTCCCCCAGATGTCTCAGTCCATTCCAGAGGAACCTCTTTTCCCTTCACCGGCTCGTCTTTCAAGCCGAGGATCGACTCACACCAATGTGGAATATGTCACAACCCTGTGGGAAATCCTCGTGGGAAAGTCTCCAGGGAAAGCCTCGAGGGAAAGCCACAGATCCCTTGATCCACGTGACAGGAAGCGTGACACTACTGCTGCAGCTCGGGAGGAACGCGCACGTGCATGCCCCCACTCGAGACGAGGCCTGACTCCCCTGGGGAGGCTCAGAAGCACCCCAAGATCCATGGCAACACTGGAGAGGAATCCTCAGGTTCTGGCCCAGACTCCACACAAGGTCTTAGGCCCCGGCATGGCCGGGAGAGGAATCCCGGGATGGTCCCCAGCAACTCGCTTGGGGACTGGCCTTTCCTGAGGCCACCAGAGCGGGTCCCTGAGGTCCCCGTCGTAAGTCGAGAAGACCTGCCGAAACTCGAGCAAATCCAGGAGTTTCTCCCCTCCAGGCGAGATGAGGCCCATTTCCACTGAGGCGTCTCGAGGTTGATCACACCTCACCTCTGGAACTTCGAAAGGGTCCTTCACACCCTTGGTGCTAATCAAGAAGTTCCCCGACATACCCATCTCCACTCGAGATGAAACACGAGTGTCCCGCCCACTTCCAGAGGAGCCCCGTTTGCGCCTCGTAGCTCGAGATGAGGGATCCTTTCCCTGCTTCGTCCTGAAAGAGTTTCCCGGCATTCCCGTCGGATCTCAAGAGGAGGCCCTCTCAACGGGAACGGCGAGAGGAACTCCAGGGTGGTGTCACCATTCCAAGAGTCCCCTAGATGTCTCAGTCCTTTCCAGAGGAACCTCTTTTCCCTTCACCGGCTCGTCTTTCACACCGAGGATCGACTCACACCAAGGTGGAACGTGGCTCAGCCCTTTTGGAAAGCCTCGTGGGAAAGCCACAGATCCCTTGATCCACGTGACAGGAACCGTGACACTACTACTGCAGCTCGGGAGGAAAGCGCACGTGCATGCCCCCACTCGAGACGAGGCCTGACTCCCCTGGGGAGACTAAGAAGCACCCCAAGATACATGGCAACAGTGGAGAGGAATCCTCAGGTTCCGGCCCCGACTCCACACAAGGTCTTACGCCCCGGCATGGACGGGAGTGGAATCCCGAGATGGCCCGTTGCAACTCGCATGGGGACTGGCCTTTCCTGAGGCCACCAGAGCGGGTCCCTGAGGCCCCGTCGTAAGTCGAGAAGACCTGCCGCAACTCGAGAAAATCCAGGAGGTTCTCCCCTCCAGGCGAGATGAGGCCCATTTCCGCTGAGGCGTCTCGAGCCTGATCACACCTCACCTCTGGAACTTCGAAAGGGTCCTTCACACCCTTGGTGCAAATCAAGAAGTTCCCGGCATTCCCGTCTCCACTCGAGAGGAAACACGAGGGTCACGCCCACATCCAGAGGAACCCCGTTTCCACCTCGTAGCTCGAGATGAGGGATCCTATCCCTGCTTCGTCGGGAATGATTTCCCGGCGTTCCCGTCGCATCTCAAGAGGAGGCCCTCTCAAGAGGAACGGCGAGAGGAACTCCAGGGTCGTGCCACCATTCCAAGAGTCCCCCAGATGTCTCAGTCCATTCCAGAGGAACCTCTATTCCCATCACCGGCTCGTCTTTCACGCCGAGGATCGGCTCACACCAAGGTGGCACGTGGCACAGCCCTGTGGGAAAGCCTCGTGGGAAAGCCTCGAGGGACAGCCTCGAGGGAAAGCCACAGATCCCTTGATCCACGTGACAGGAAGCGTGACACTACTGCTGCAGCTCGGGAGGAAAGCGCACGTGCATGCCCCCACTCGAGACGAGGCCTGACTCCCCTGGGGAGACTCAGAAGCACCCCAAGATCCATGGCAACACTGGAGAGGAATCCTCAGGTTCCGGCCCCCACTCCACACAAGGTCTTAGGCCCCAGCATGGACGGGTGTGGAATCCCGAGAGGGCCCCTAGCAACTCGTATGGTGACTGGCCTTTCCTGAGGCCACCAGAGTGGGTCCCTGAGGTCCCCGTCGTAACTCGAGAAGACCTGCTGCAACTCGAGAAAATGCAGGAGGTTCTCCCCTCCAGGCGAGATGAGGCCCATTTCCGCTGAGGCGTCTTGAGGCTGATCACACCTCACCTCTGGAACTTCGAAAGGGTCCTTCACACCCTTGGTGCAAATCAAGAAGTTCCCCGACATACCCGTTTCCACTCGAGAGGAAACACGAGGGTCCCGCCCACATCCAGAGGAGCCCCGTTTCCGCCTCGTAGCTCGAGATGAGGGATCCGTTCCCTGCATCGTTGGGAAAGAGTTCCCGGCGATCCAATCGCATCTAAAGAGGAGGCCCTCTCAACAGGAACGACGAGAGGAACTCCAGGGTCGTGCCACCATTCCAAGAGTCCCCCAGATGTCTCAGTCCTTTCAAGAGGAACCTCTTTTCCATTCACCGGCTCGTCTTTCACGCCGAGGATCGACTCACACCAAGGTGGCACGTGGCTCAGCCCTTTTGGAAAGCCTCGTGGGAAAGCCACAGATCCCTTGATCCACGTGACAGGAAGCGTGACACTACTGCTGCGGCTCGGGAGGAAAGCGCCCGTGCATGCCCCCTCTCGAGACGAGGCCTGACTCCTCTGGGGAGACTCAGAAGCACCCCAAGATCCATGGCAACACTGGAGAGGAATCCTCAGGTTCCGGCCCCGACTCCACACAAGGTCTTAGGCCCCGGCATGGACGGGAGAGGAATCCTGAGATGGCCCCTAGAAACTCGCATGGGGACTGGCCTTTCCTGAGGCCACCAGAGCGGGTCCCTGAGGTCCCCGTCGTAACTCGAGAGGACCTGGCGCAACTCGAGCAAATCCAGGAGGTTCTCCCCTCCAGGCGAGATGAGGCCCAATTCCGCCAAGGCGTCTCGAGGCTGATCACACCTCACCTCTGGAACTTCGAAAGGGTCCTTCACACCCTTGGTGCAAATCAAGAAGTTCCCGGCATTCCCGTCTCCACTCGAGAGGAAACACGAGGGTCACGCCCACATCCAGAGGAACCCCGTTTCCGCCTCGTAGCTCGAGATGAGGGATCCTTTCCCTGCTTCGTCGGGAAAGATTTCCCGGCTTTCCCGTCGCATCTCAAGAGGAGGCCCTCTCAAGAGGAACGGCGAGAGGAACTCCAGGGTCGTGCCACCATTCCAAGAGTCCCCCAGATGTCTCAGTCCATTCCAGAGGAACCTCTTTTCCCATCACCGGCTCGTCTTTCACGCCGAGGATCGGCTCACACCAAGGTGGCACGTGGCACAGCCCTGTGGGAAAGCCTCGTGGGAAAGCCTCGAGGGACAGCCTCGAGGGAAAGCCACAGATCCCTTGATCCACGTGACAGGAAGCGTGACACTACTGCTGCGGCTCGGGAGGAAAGCGCACGTGCATGCCCCCACTCGAAACGAGGCCTGACTCCCCTGGGGAGACTCAGAAGCACCCCAAGATCCATGGCAACACTGGAGAGGAATCCTAGGGTTCCGGCCCCGACTCCACACAAGGTCTTAGTCCCCGGCATGGACGGGAGTGTAATCCCGAGATGGCCCCTAGCAACTCGCATGGGGACTGGCCATTCCTGAGGCCACCAGAGCGGGTCCCTGAGGTCCCCGTCGTAACTCGAGAAAACATGCCGCAACTGGAGAAAACCCAGGATATTCTCCTCTCCAGGCGAGATGAGGCCCATTTCCGCTGAGGCCTCTCGAGACTGATCACACCTCAACTCTGGAACTTCGAAAGGGTCCCTCACACCCTTGGTGCAAATCAAGAAGTTCCCCGACATACCCGTCTCCACTCGAGAGGAAACACGAGGGACACGCCCACATACCGAGGAGCCCCGTTTCCGCCTCGTAGCTCGAGATCAGGGATCCTTTCCCTGCTTCGTCGGGAAAGAGTTCCCGGCGTTCCCGTTGCATCTCAAGAGGAGGCCCTCGAATTAGAAACGGCGAGAGGAACTCCAGGGTCGTGTCACCATTCCAAGAGTCCCCCAAATGTCTCAGTCCATTCCAGAGGAAACTCTTTTCCCTTCACCGGCTCGCCTTTTATGCCGATGATCGACTCACACCATGGTGGCACGTGGCACAGCCCTGTGAGAAAGCCTCGTGGGAAAGCCTCGAGGGAAAGCCACAATCCCTTGATCCACGTGACAGGAAGCGTGACACTACTGCTGCAGCTCGGGAGGAAAGCGCACGTGCATGCCCCCACTCGAGACGAGGCGTGACACCCCTGGGGAGACTCAGAAGCACCCCAAGATCCATGGCACCACTGGAGAGGAATCCTCAGGTTCCGGCCCCAACTCCACACAAGGTCTTAGGCCCCGGCATTGACGGGTGTGGAATCCCGAGATGGCCCCTAGCAAATCGCATGGGGACTGGCCTTTCCTGAGGCCACCAGAGCGGGTCCCTGAGGTCCCCGTCGTAACGCGAGAGGACCTGGCGCAACTCGAGCAAATACAGGAGGTTCTCCCCTCCAGGCGAGATGAGGCCCAATTCCGCCGAGGCGTCTCGAGGCTGATCACACCTCACCTCTGGAACTTCGAAAGGTTCCTTCACACACTTGGTGCAAATCAAAAAGTTCCCCGACATACCCGTCTCCACTCGAGAGGAAACACGAGGGTCCCGCCCACATCCAGAGGAGCCCCGTTTCCGCCTCGTAACTCGAGATGAGGGATCCTATCCCTGCTTCGTCGGAAAAGATTTCCCGGCGTTCCCGTCGCATCTCAAGAGGAGGCCCTCTCAACAGGAACGGCGAGAGGAACTCCAGGGTCGTGCCACCATTTCAAGAGTCCCCGGATGTCTCAGTCCATTCCAGAGGAGCCTCTTTTCCCTTCACCGGCTCGTCTTTCACGCTGAGGATCGACTCACACCAAGGTGGCACGTGGCACAGCCCTGTGGGAAAGCCTCGTGGGAAAGCCTCGACGGACAGCCTCTCGAGGGAAAGACACAGATCCCTTGATCCACGTGACAGGAAGCATGACACTACTGCTGCAGCTCGGGAGGAAAGCGCACGTGCATGCCCCCACTCGAGACGAGGCCTGACTCAACTGGGGAGACTCAGAAGCACCCCAAGATCCATGGCAACACTGGAGAGGAATCCTCAGGTTCCGGCCCCGACTCCACACAAGGTCTTAGGCCCCGGCATGGATGGGAGTGGAATCCCGAGTTGGCCCCTAGCAACTCGCATGGGGACTGGCCTTTCCTGAGGCCACCAGAGCGGGTCCCTGAGGTCCCCGTCGTAACTCGAGAGGACCTGGCGCAACTCGAGCAAATCCAGGAGGTTCTCCCCTCCAGGCGAGATGAGGCCCAATTTCGCCGAGGCGTCTCGAGGCTGATCACACATCACCTGTGGAACTTCGAAAGGGTCCTTCACACACTTGGTGCAAATCAACAAGTTCCCCGACATACCCGTCTCCACACGAGAGGAAACACGAGGGTCCCGCCCACATCCAGAGGAGCCCCGTTTCCGCCTCGTAACTCGAGATGAGGAATCCTATCCCTGCTTCGTCGGAAAAGATTTCCCAGCGTTCCCGTCGCATCTCAAGAGGAGGCCCTCTCAACAGGAACGGCGAGAGGAACTCCAGGGTCGTGCCACCATTTCAAGAGTCCCCCAGATGTCTCAGTCCATTTCAGAGAAACCTCTTTTCCCTTTACCGGCTCGTCTTTCACGCCGAGGATCGACTCACACCAAGGTGGCACGTGGCACAGCCCTGTGGGAAAGCCTCGTGGAAAAGCCTCGAGGGACAGCCTCTCGAGGGAAAGACACAGATCCCTTGATCCACGTGACAGGAAGCGTGACACTACTGCTGCAGCTCGGGAGGAAAGCCCACGTGCATGCCCCCGCTCGAGACGAGGCCTGACTCCCCTGGGGAGACTCAGAAGCACCCCAAGATCCATGGCAACACTGGAGAGGATTCCTCAGGTTCCGGCCCCCACTCCACTAAAGGTCTTAGGTCCCGGCATGGACGGGAGTGGAATCCCCAGTTAGCCCCTAGCAACTCGCATGGGGACTGGCCTTTCCTGAGGCCACCAGAGCGGGTCCCTGAGGTCCCCGTCGTAACTCGAGAAGACCTGCCGCAACTCGAGAAAATCCAGGAGGTTCTCCCCTCCAGGCGCAATGAGGCCCATTTCCGCTACGGTGTCTTGGGGCTAATCACACCTCACTTCTGGAACTTCGAAAGGGTCCTTCACACCCTTGGTGCAACTCAAGAAGTTCCCCGACATACCTGTCTCCCCTCGAGAGGAAACACTAGGGTCCGGCCCACATCCAGAGGAGCCTCGTTTCACCTCGTAGCTCGAGATGAGGGATCCTTTCCCTGCTTCGTCGGGAAAGAGTTGCCAGCATTCCCGTCGCTTCTCAAGATGATGCCCTCTCAACAGGAACGGGGAGAGGAACTCAAGGGTCGTGCCACAATACCAAGAGTCCCCCAGATGTCTCAGTCCATTCCAGAGGAACCTCTTTTCCATTCACCGGCTCGTCTTTCACGCCAAGGATCGACTCACACCAAGGTGGCACGTGGCACAGCCCTGTGGGAAAGCCTCGTGGGAAATCCTCGAG
Source organism: Budorcas taxicolor (assembly GCF_023091745.1). Lineage (NCBI taxonomy): Eukaryota > Metazoa > Chordata > Mammalia > Artiodactyla > Bovidae > Budorcas > Budorcas taxicolor. The sequence continues at coordinate 2,701,880 of NC_068920.1, forward strand.
GGAAAGCCACAGATCCCTTGATCCACTTGACAGGAAGCGTGACCCTACTGCTGCAGCTCGGGAGGAATGCGCACGCGCATGACCTCACTCGAGACGATGCCTGACTCCCCTGCGGAGACTCAGAGGCACCCCAAGATCCATGTCAACAATGGAGATGAATCCTCAGGTTCCGGCCCCGACTCCACACAAGGTCTTAGGCCCTGGCATCAACGGGAAAGCAATCCCGAGATGGCCCCTATCAACTGGCATGGCGACTGGCCTTTCCTGATTCCTACAGAGCGGGTCCCTGAGATCCCTGTCATAACTCGAGAAGACCTGCCACAACTCGAGAAAATCCAGGAGGTTCTCCCCTCCAGGCGAGATGAGGCCTCTTTCCGCTGAGGCGTCTCGAGGCTAATCACACCTCACCTCTGGAACTTCGAAAGGGTCCTTCACACCCTTGGTGCAACTCAAGAAGTTCCCCGACATACCCGTCTCCACTCGAGAGGAAACAGGAGGGTCCCGCCCACATCAAGAGGAGACCCGTTTCCACCTCGTAGCTCAAGATGAGGGATCCTTTCCCTGCTTCCTCGGGAAAGAAATCCCGGCCTTCCCGTCGCATCTCAAGAGGAGGCCCTCTCAACAGGAAAGGCGAGAGGAACTCCAGGGTCGTGCCACCATTCCAAGAGTCCCCCAGATGTCTCAGGCCATTCCAGAGGAACCTCTTTTCCCTTCACCGGCTCCTCTTTCACGGCGAGGATCGACTCACACCAAGGTTGCACGTGGCACAGCCATGTGGGAAAGCCTCGTGGGAAAGCCTCGAGGGATAGCCCCGAGGCAAAGCCACAGATCCCTTGATTCACGTGCCAAGAAGCGTGATACTACTGCTGCAGCTCGGGAGGAAAGCGCACGTGCATGCCCCCACTCGACACGAGGCCTCACTCCCCAGGGGAGACTGAAAGGCACCCCAAGATCCATGTCAACACTGGAGAGGAATCCTCAGGTTCCGGCCCCGACTCCACACAAGGTCTTATGCCCCGGCATCGACGGGAAAGGAATCCCGAGATGGACCCTAGCAACTCGCATGGGGACTGGCCTTTCCTGAGGCCACCAGAGCGGGTCCCTAAGGTCCCCGTCATAACTCGAGAAGACCTGCCGCAACTCGAGGAAATGCAGGAGGTTCTCCCCTCCTGACGAGATGAGGCCCATTTCCGCTGAGGCGTCTCGAGGCTAGTCACACCTCACGTGTGGAACTTCGAATGGGTCCTTCACACCCTTGGTGCAACTCAAGAAGTTCCCCGACATACCCGTCTCCACTCGAGAGGAAACACGAGGGTCCCGCCCACATCCAGAGGAGCCCCGTTTCCGCCTCGTAGCTCGAGATGAGGGATCCTTTCCCTGCTTCGTAGGGAATGAATTCCCGGCGTTCCCGTCGCATCTCAAGAGGAGGCCCTCTCCACAGGAACGGCGAGAGGAACTTCATGGTCATGCCACCATTCCAAGAAGCCCCCAAATGTCTTAGTCCATTCCAGAGGAACCTCTTTTCCCTTCACTGGCTCGTCTTTCACGCCGAGGATCGACTCACACCAAGGAGGCATGTGGCACAGCCCTGTGGGACAGCCTCGTGGGAAAGCCTCGAGGGAAAGCCTCGAGGGAAAGCCACAGATCCCTTGATCCACGTGACAGGAAGCGTGACCCTACTGCTGCAGCTCGGGAGGAAAGCGCACGAGCATGACCCCACACGAGACGAGGCCTGACTCCCTTGGGGAGACTCAGAGGCACCCCAAGATCCATGTCAACACTGGAGCGGAATTCTCAGGTTCCGGCCCCAACTCCACACATGGTCTTAGGCCCCGGCATCGACGGGAGAGGAATACCGAGATGGCCCTAGCAACTCGCATGGGGACTGGCTTTTCCTGAGGCCACCAGAGCGGGTCCCTGAGGTCCCCGTCATAACTCGAGAAGACCTGCCGTAATTCGAGAAAATCCAGAAGGTTCTCCCCTGCAGGCGAGATGAGGCCCATTTCCGCTGAGGCGTCTCGAGGCTAATCACACATCACCTCTGGAACTTCGAAAGGATCCTTCACACCAATGATGCAACTCAAGAAGTTCCCCGACATAACCGTCTCCACTCGAGAGGAAATACGAGGGTCCCGCCCGCATCCAGAAGAGCCCCGTTTCTGCCTCGTAGCTCGAGATGAGGTATCCTTTCCCTGCTTCCTCGGGATAGAATTCCCGGCGTTCCCGTCCCATCTCAATAGGAGGCCCTCTCAACAGGAACTCGAGAGGAACTCCAGGGTCGTGCCACCATTCCAGGAGTCCACCAGATGTCTCAGTCCATTCCAGAGGAAACTCTTTTCCCTTCAACGGCCCATCGTTCACTCCGAGGATCGACTCACACCAAGGTGGCACGTGGCACAGCCCTGTGGGAAAGCCTCGTGGGAAAGCCTCGAGGGAAAGCCTCGAGGGAGAGCCACAGATCCCTTGATCCACGTGCCAGGAAGCGTGACACTACTGCTGCAGCTCGGGAGGAAAGCACACGTGCATGCCCCCACTCGAGACGAGGCCTGACTCCCCTGGGGAGACTCAGAGGCAAACCAAGATCCATGTCAACACTGGAGAGGAATCCTCAGGTTCCGGCCCCGACTCCACACAGGGTCGTAGGCCCCGGTATCGACCGGAAAGGAAACCCGAGATGGACCCTAGCAAGTCGCATGGCGACTGGCCTTTCCTGAGGCATCCAGAGCGGGTCCCTGAGGTCCCTGTCGTAACTCGAGAAGACCTGCCGCAACTCGAGAAAATCCAGGAGGTTCTACCCTCCAGACGAGATGAAGCCCATTTCCGCTGTGGCGTCTCCAGGCTAATCACACCTCACCTCTGGAACTTCGAAAGGGTCCTTCAAACACTTGGTGCAACTCAAGAAGTTCCCCGACATACCCCTCTCCACTCGAGAGGAAACACGAGGGTCCCGCCCACATCCAGAGGAGCCTCGTTTCTGCCTCGTAGCTCGAGATGAGGGATCCTTTCCCTGCTTCGTCGGGAAGGAATTCCCGGCGTTCCCGTCGAAACTCAAGAGGAGGTTCTCTCAACAGTAACGGCGAGAGGAACTCCAGGGTCATGCCACCATTCGAAGAGTCCCCCAGATGTCTCAGTCCATTGCAGAGGAACCTCTTTTCCCTTCACCGGCTCGTCCTTCACGCCGAGGATCGACTCACACCAAGGTGGCACGTGGCACATCCCTGTGGGAAATCCTCGTGGGAAAGCCTCGAAGGAAAGCCACAGATCCCTTTATCCACGTGACGGGAAGCCTGACACTGCTGCTACAGCTCGGGAGGAAAGCGCACGTGCATGCCCCCACTGGGAAAGAGGCCTGACTCCCCTGGGGAGACTCCAGAAGGACCCCAAGAACCATGTCAGCACTGGAGAGGAATCCTCAGGTTTTGGCCCCGATTCCACACAAGGTCTTAGGCCCCGACATCGACCGGAGAGGATTCCCGAAATGCGCCCTAGCAACTCGCATGGGGACTGGCCTCTTCTGAGGACACCTTAGCGGGTCCCTGACGTCCCCGTCGTAACTCGAGAACACCTGCCGCAACTCGAGAAAATGCAGGAGGTTCTCCCCTCCAGGCGAGATGCGGCCATTTCTGCTGAGGCGTCTCGAGGCTAATCACACCTAACCTCTGGAACGTCGAAAGGGTCCTTCACACCCTTGGTGCAAATCAGGAAGTTCCCCGAAATAGCCGTATCCACTCGAGAGGAAGGACGAAGGTCCCGCCCACATCCAGAGGAGCCCCGTTTCCGCCTCGTACCTCGAGATGAGCGATCCTTTCCCTGCTTCGTCGGGAAAGAATTCCCAGCGTTACCGTCGCATCTCAAGAGGAAGCGCTCTCAACAGGAAAGGCCAAAGGAACTCCAGGGTCGTGCCACCATTCCAAGAGTCGCCCAGATGTCTCAGTCGATTTCCCAGGAACCTCTTTTCCCTTTACTGTCTCGTCTTACACACCGAGGATCGACTTACACCACGGTGGCACGTTGCACAGCATATGGGAAAGCCTCGTGGGAAAGCCTCGACGGAAAGCCACAGATGCCTTGATACACGTGACGGGAATCGTGACACTACTGCTGTAGCTCGGGAGGAAAACGCACGAGCATGCCCCCACTCGAGACGAGGCCTGACTCCCCTGGGGAGACTCAGAGGCATCCCAAGATCCATGTCAACACTGGAGAGGAACGCTCAGGTTCCGGCCCCGACTCTACACGAGGTCTTATGCTCCGGCGCGGCATCGGCGGAAGAGGAATCCCGAGGTGGCCCCTAGCTACTCGCATGGGGACTGGCCTTTCCTGAGGCCACCAGAGCGGGTCCCTGAGGTCCCCGTCGTAACTCGAGAAGACCTGCCGCAACTCGAGAAAATCCAGGAGGTTCTCCCCTCCAGGCGAGATGAAGCCCATTTCCGCTGAGGCGTCTCGAGGCTGATCACACCTCACCTCTGGAACTTCGAAAGGGTCCTTCCCACCCTTGGTGCAAATCAAGAAGTTCCCCGACATACCCGTCTCCACTCGAGAGGAAACACAAGGGTCCCGCCCACATCCAGAGGAGCCCCGTTTCCGCCTCGTTGCTCGAGATGAGGGATCCTTTCCCTGCTTCGTCGGCAAAGAATTCCCGGTGTTCCCGTCCCATCTCAAGAGGAGGCCCTCTCAACAGGAACGGCGAGAGGAACTCCAGGGTCGTGCCACCATTCCAAGAGTGCCCCAGATGTCTCAGTCCATTACAGAGGAACCTCTTTTCCCTTCACTGGCTCTTCTTTCACGCTGAGGATCGACTCACAACAAGGCGGTACGTGGCACAACCCTGTGGGAAAGCCTCGAGGGAAAGCCAGACATCCCTTGATCCACGTGACAGGAAGCGTGACACTACTGCTGCGGCTCGGGAGGAAAGCGCCCGTGCATGCCCCCTCTCGAGACGAGGCCTGACTCCTCTGGGGAGACTCAGAAGCACCCCAAGATCCATGGCAACACTGGAGAGGAATCCTCAGGTTCCGGCCCCGACTCCACACAAGGTCTTAGGCCCTGGCATGGACGGGAGAGGAATCCTGAGATGGCCCCTAGAAACTCGCATGGGGACTGGCCTTTCCTGAGGCCACCAGAGCGGGTCCCTGAGGTCCCCGTCGTAACTCGAGAGGACCTGGCGCAACTCGAGCAAATCCAGGAGGTTCTCCCCTCCAGGCGAGATGAGGCCCAATTCCGCCAAGGCGTCTCGAGGCTGATCACACCTCACCTCTGGAACTTCGAAAGGGTCCTTCACACCCTTGGTGCAAATCAAGAAGTTCCCGGCATTCCCGTCTCCACTCGAGAGGAAACACGAGGGTCACGCCCACATCCAGAGGAACCCCGTTTCCGCCTCGTAGCTCGAGATGAGGGATCCTTTCCCTGCTTCGTCGGGAAAGATTTCCCGGCTTTCCCGTCGCATCTCAAGAGGAGGCCCTCTCAAGAGGAACGGCGAGAGGAACTCCAGGGTCGTGCCACCATTCCAAGAGTCCCCCAGATGTCTCAGTCCATTCCAGAGGAACCTCTTTTCCCATCACCGGCTCGTCTTTCACGCCGAGGATCGGCTCACACCAAGGTGGCACGTGGCACAGCCCTGTGGGAAAGCCTCGTGGGAAAGCCTCGAGGGACAGCCTCGAGGGAAAGCCACAGATCCCTTGATCCACGTGACAGGAAGCGTGACACTACTGCTGCGGCTCGGGAGGAAAGCGCACGTGCATGCCCCCACTCGAAACGAGGCCTGACTCCCCTGGGGAGACTCAGAAGCACCCCAAGATCCATGGCAACACTGGAGAGGAATCCTAGGGTTCCGGCCCCGACTCCACACAAGGTCTTAGTCCCCGGCATGGACGGGAGTGTAATCCCGAGATGGCCCCTAGCAACTCGCATGGGGACTGGCCATTCCTGAGGCCACCAGAGCGGGTCCCTGAGGTCCCCGTCGTAACTTGAGAAAACATGCCGCAACTGGAGAAAACCCAGGATATTCTCCTCTCCAGGCGAGATGAGGCCCATTTCCGCTGAGGCCTCTCGAGACTGATCACACCTCAACTCTGGAACTTCGAAAGGGTCCCTCACACCCTTGGTGCAAATCAAGAAGTTCCCCGACATACCCGTCTCCACTCGAGAGGAAACACGAGGGACACGCCCACATACCGAGGAGCCCCGTTTCCGCCTCGTAGCTCGAGATCATGGATCCTTTCCCTGCTTCGTCGGGAAAGAGTTCCCGGCGTTCCCGTTGCATCTCAAGAGGAGGCCCTCGAATTAGAAACGGCGAGAGGAACTCCAGGGTCGTGTCACCATTCCAAGAGTCCCCCAAATGTCTCAGTCCATTCCAGAGGAAACTCTTTTCCCTTCACCGGCTCGCCTTTTATGCCGATGATCGACTCACACCATGGTGGCACGTGGCACAGCCCTGTGAGAAAGCCTCGTGGGAAAGCCTCGAGGGAAAGCCACAATCCCTTGATCCACGTGACAGGAAGCGTGACACTACTGCTGCAGCTCGGGAGGAAAGCGCACGTGCATGCCCCCACTCGAGACGAGGCGTGACACCCCTGGGGAGACTCAGAAGCACCCCAAGATCCATGGCACCACTGGAGAGGAATCCTCAGGTTCCGGCCCCAACTCCACACAAGGTCTTAGGCCCCGGCATTGACGGGTGTGGAATCCCGAGATGGCCCCTAGCAAATCGCATGGGGACTGGCCTTTCCTGAGGCCACCAGAGCGGGTCCCTGAGGTCCCCGTCGTAACGCGAGAGGACCTGGCGCAACTCGAGCAAATACAGGAGGTTCTCCCCTCCAGGCGAGATGAGGCCCAATTCCGCCGAGGCGTCTCGAGGCTGATCACACCTCACCTCTGGAACTTCGAAAGGTTCCTTCACACACTTGGTGCAAATCAAAAAGTTCCCCGACATACCCGTCTCCACTCGAGAGGAAACACGAGGGTCCCGCCCACATCCAGAGGAGCCCCGTTTCCGCCTCGTAACTCGAGATGAGGGATCCTATCCCTGCTTCGTCGGAAAAGATTTCCCGGCGTTCCCGTCGCATCTCAAGAGGAGGCCCTCTCAACAGGAACGGCGAGAGGAACTCCAGGGTCGTGCCACCATTTCAAGAGTCCCCGGATGTCTCAGTCCATTCCAGAGGAGCCTCTTTTCCCTTCACCGGCTCGTCTTTCACGCTGAGGATCGACTCACACCAAGGTGGCACGTGGCACAGCCCTGTGGGAAAGCCTCGTGGGAAAGCCTCGACGGACAGCCTCTCGAGGGAAAGACACAGATCCCTTGATCCACGTGACAGGAAGCATGACACTACTGCTGCAGCTCGGGAGGAAAGCGCACGTGCATGCCCCCACTCGAGACGAGGCCTGACTCAACTGGGGAGACTCAGAAGCACCCCAAGATCCATGGCAACACTGGAGAGGAATCCTCAGGTTCCGGCCCCGACTCCACACAAGGTCTTAGGCCCCGGCATGGATGGGAGTGGAATCCCGAGTTGGCCCCTAGCAACTCGCATGGGGACTGGCCTTTCCTGAGGCCACCAGAGCGGGTCCCTGAGGTCCCCGTCGTAACTCGAGAGGACCTGGCGCAACTCGAGCAAATCCAGGAGGTTCTCCCCTCCAGGCGAGATGAGGCCCAATTTCGCCGAGGCGTCTCGAGGCTGATCACACATCACCTGTGGAACTTCGAAAGGGTCCTTCACACACTTGGTGCAAATCAACAAGTTCCCCGACATACCCGTCTCCACACGAGAGGAAACACGAGGGTCCCGCCCACATCCAGAGGAGCCCCGTTTCCGCCTCGTAACTCGAGATGAGGAATCCTATCCCTGCTTCGTCGGAAAAGATTTCCCAGCGTTCCCGTCGCATCTCAAGAGGAGGCCCTCTCAACAGGAACGGCGAGAGGAACTCCAGGGTCGTGCCACCATTTCAAGAGTCCCCCAGATGTCTCAGTCCATTTCAGAGAAACCTCTTTTCCCTTTACCGGCTCGTCTTTCACGCCGAGGATCGACTCACACCAAGGTGGCACGTGGCACAGCCCTGTGGGAAAGCCTCGTGGAAAAGCCTCGAGGGACAGCCTCTCGAGGGAAAGACACAGATCCCTTGATCCACGTGACAGGAAGCGTGACACTACTGCTGCAGCTCGGGAGGAAAGCCCACGTGCATGCCCCCGCTCGAGACGAGGCCTGACTCCCCTGGGGAGACTCAGAAGCACCCCAAGATCCATGGCAACACTGGAGAGGATTCCTCAGGTTCCGGCCCCCACTCCACTAAAGGTCTTAGGTCCCGGCATGGACGGGAGTGGAATCCCCAGTTAGCCCCTAGCAACTCGCATGGGGACTGGCCTTTCCTGAGGTCACCAGAGCGGGTCCCTGAGGTCCCCGTCGTAACTCGAGAAGACCTGCCGCAACTCGAGAAAATCCAGGAGGTTCTCCCCTCCAGGCGAAATGAGGCCCATTTCCGCTACGGTGTCTTGGGGCTAATCACACCTCACTTCTGGAACTTCGAAAGGGTCCTTCACACCCTTGGTGCAACTCAAGAAGTTCCCCGACATACCTGTCTCCCCTCGAGAGGAAACACTAGGGTCCGGCCCACATCCAGAGGAGCCTCGTTTCACCTCGTAGCTCGAGATGAGGGATCCTTTCCCTGCTTCGTCGGGAAAGAGTTGCCAGCATTCCCGTCGCTTCTCAAGATGATGCCCTCTCAACAGGAACGGGGAGAGGAACTCAAGGGTCGTGCCACAATACCAAGAGTCCCCCAGATGTCTCAGTCCATTCCAGAGGAACCTCTTTTCCATTCACCGGCTCGTCTTTCACGCCAAGGATCGACTCACACCAAGGTGGCACGTGGCACAGCCCTGTGGGAAAGCCTCGTGGGAAATCCTCGAGGGAAAGCCACAGATCCCTTGATCCACTTGACAGGAAGCGTGACCCTACTGCTGCAGCTCGGGAGGAATGCGCACGCGCATGACCTCACTCGAGACGAGGCCTGACTCCCCTGCGGAGACTCAGAGGCACCCCAAGATCCATGTCAACAATGGAGATGAATCCTCAGGTTCCGGCCCCGACTCCACACAAGGTCTTAGGCCCTGGCATCAACGGGAAAGCAATCCCGAGATGGCCCCTATCAACTGGCATGGCGACTGGCCTTTCCTGATTCCTACAGAGCGGGTCCCTGAGATCCCTGTCATAACTCGAGAAGACCTGCCACAACTCGAGAAAATCCAGGAGGTTCTCCCCTCCAGGCGAGATGAGGCCTCTTTCCGCTGAGGCGTCTCGAGGCTAATCACACCTCACCTCTGGAACTTCGAAAGGGTCCTTCACACCCTTGGTGCAACTCAAGAAGTTCCCCGACATACCCGTCTCCACTCGAGAGGAAACAGGAGGGTCCCGCCCACATCAAGAGGAGACCCGTTTCCGCCTCGTAGCTCAAGATGAGGGATCCTTTCCCTGCTTCCTCGGGAAAGAAATCCCGGCCTTCCCGTCGCATCTCAAGAGGAGGCCCTCTCAACAGGAAAGGCGAGAGGAACTCCAGGGTCGTGCCACCATTCCAAGAGTCCCCCAGATGTCTCAGGCCATTCCAGAGGAACCTCTTTTCCCTTCACCGGCTCCTCTTTCACGGCGAGGATCGACTCACACCAAGGTTGCACGTGGCACAGCCATGTGGGAAAGCCTCGTGGGAAAGCCTCGAGGGATAGCCCCGAGGCAAAGCCACAGATCCCTTGATTCACGTGCCAAGAAGCGTGATACTACTGCTGCAGCTCGGGAGGAAAGCGCACGTGCATGCCCCCACTCGACACGAGGCCTCACTCCCCAGGGGAGACTGAAAGGCACCCCAAGATCCATGTCAACACTGGAGAGGAATCCTCAGGTTCCGGCCCCGACTCCACACAAGGTCTTATGCCCCGGCATCGACGGGAAAGGAATCCCGAGATGGACCCTAGCAACTCGCATGGGGACTGGCCTTTCCTGAGGCCACCAGAGCGGGTCCCTAAGGTCCCCGTCATAACTCGAGAAGACCTGCCGCAACTCGAGGAAATGCAGGAGGTTCTCCCCTCCTGACGAGATGAGGCCCATTTCCGCTGAGGCGTCTCGAGGCTAGTCACACCTCACGTGTGGAACTTCGAATGGGTCCTTCACACCCTTGGTGCAACTCAAGAAGTTCCCCGACATACCCGTCTCCACTCGAGAGGAAACACGAGGGTCCCGCCCACATCCAGAGGAGCCCCGTTTCCGCCTCGTAGCTCGAGATGAGGGATCCTTTCCCTGCTTCGTAGGGAATGAATTCCCGGCGTTCCCGTCGCATCTCAAGAGGAGGCCCTCTCCACAGGAACGGCGAGAGGAACTTCATGGTCATGCCACCATTCCAAGAAGCCCCCAAATGTCTTAGTCCATTCCAGAGGAACCTCTTTTCCCTTCACTGGCTCGTCTTTCACGCCGAGGATCGACTCACACCAAGGAGGAACGTGGCACAGCCCTGTGGGAAAGCCTCGTGGGAAATCCTCGAGGGAAAGCCACAGATCCCTTGATCCACTTGATAGGAAGCGTGACCCTACTGCTGCAGCTCGGGAGGAAAGCGCACGCGCATGCCCCCACTCGAGACGAGGCCTGACTCCCCTGGGGAGACTCAGAGGCACCCCAAGATCCATGTCAACACTGGAGAGGAAACCTCAGGTTCCGACCCCAACTCCACACAAGGTATTAGGCCGCGGCATCGACGGGAAAGGAATCCCGAGATGGCCCCTAGCCACTCGCATGGGGACTGGCCTTTCCTGATTCCACCAGAGCGGGTCCCTGAGATCCCCGTCATAACTCAAAAAGACCTGCCACAACTCGAGAAAATCCAGGAGGTTTTCCCCTGCAGGCGAGATGAGGCCCGTTTCCGCTGAGGCGTCTCGAGGCTAATCACACCTCACCTCTGGAACTTCACACCCTTGGTGCAACTCAAGAAGTTCCCCGACATACCCGTCTCCACTCGAGAGGAAACACGAGGGTCCCGCCTACATCCAGAGGAGCCCCGTTTCCGCCTCGTAGCTCGAGATGAGGGATCCTTTCCCTGCTTCGTCGGGAAAGAATTCCCGGCGTTCCCGTCGCATCTCAATAGGAGGCCCTCTCAACAGGAACGGCTAGAGGAACTCCAGGGTCGTGCCACCGTTCCAAGAGTCCCCCAGATGTCTCAGTCCATTCCAGAGGAACCTCTTTTCCATTCACCGGCTCTTCGTTTACTCCGAGGATCGACTCACCCCAAGGTGGCACGTGGCACAGCCATGTGGGAAAGCCTCGTGGGGAAGCCTCGAGGGAAAGCCTCGAGGGAAAGCCACAGATCCCTTGATCCACGTGCCAGGAAGCGTGACACTACTGCTGCAGCTCGGGAGGAAAGCGCACGTGCATGCCCCCACTCGAGACGAGGCCTGACTCCCCTGCGGAGACTCAGAGGGACCCCAAGATCCATGTCAACACTGGAGAGGAATTCTCAGGATCCGGCCCCGACTCCACACGAGGTCTTAGGCCCCGGCATCAACGGAAGAGGAATCCCCAGATGTCCCCTAGCAACTCGCATGTGGACTGGCCTTTCCTGAGGCCACCAGAGCGGGTCCCTAAGGTCCCCGTCGTAACTCGAGAAGACCTGCCGCAACTCGAGAAAATCCAGGAGGTACTCCCCTCCAGGCGAGATGAAGCCCATTTCCGCTGAGGCGTCTCGAGGCTGATCACACCTCACCTCTGGAACTTCGAAAGGGTCCTTCCCACTCTTGGTGCAAATCAAGAAGTTCCCCGACATACCCGTCTCCACTCGAGAGGAAACACGAGGGTCCCACTCACATCCAGAGGAGCCCCGTTTCCGCCTCGTTGCTCGAGATGAGGGATCCTTTCCCTGCTTCGTCGGCAAAGAATTCCCGGTGTTCCCGTCCCATCTCAAGAGGAGGCGCTCTCAACAGGAACGGCGAGAGGAACTCCAGGGTCGTGCCACCATACCAAGAGTCCCCCAGATGTCTCAGTCCATTCCAGAGGAAACTCTTTTCCATTCACCGGCTCGGCTTTCACGCCAAGGATCGACTCACACCAAGGTGGCACGTGGCACAGCCCTGTGGGAAAGCCTCGTGGGAAATCCTCGAGGGAAAGCCACAGATCCCTTGATCCACTTGACAGGAAGCGTGACCCTACTGCTGCAGCTGGGGAGGAAAGCGCACGCGCATGCCCCCACTCGAGACGAGGCCTGACTCCCCTGGGGAGACTCAGAGGCACCCCAAGATCCATGTCAACACTGGAGAGGAAACGTCAGGTTCCGACCTCAACTCCACACAAGGTCTTAGGCCGCGGCATCGACGGGAAAGGAATCCCGAGATGGCCCCTAGCCACTCTCATGGGGACTGGCCTTTCCTGATTCCACCAGAGCGGGTCCCTGAGATCCCCGTCATAACTCAAAAAGACCTGGCACAACTCGAGAAAATCCAGGAGGTTTTCCCCTGCAGGCAAGATGAGGCCCCTTTCCGCTGAGGCGTCTCGAGGCTAATCACACCTCACCTCTGGAACTTCGAAAGGGTCCTTCACACCCTTGGTGCAACTCAAGAAGTTCCCCGATATACCCGTCTCCACTCGAGAGGAAACACGAGGGTCCCGCCTACATCCAGAGGAGCCCCGTTTCCGCCTCGTAGCTCGAGATGAGGCATCCTTTCCCTGCTTCGTCGGGAAAGAATTCCCGGCGTTCCCGTCGCATCTCAATAGGAGGCCCTCTCAACAGGAACGGCTAGAGGAACTCCAGGGTCGTGCCACCAATCCAAGAGTCCCCCAGATGTCTCAGTCCATTCCAGAGGAACCTCTTTTCCATTCACCGGCTCTTCGTTTACTCCGAGGATCGACTCACACCAAGGTGGCACGTAGCACAGCCCTGTGGGAAAGCCTCGTGGGGAAGCCTCCAGGGAAAGCCTCGAGGGAAAGCCACAGATCCCTTGATCCACGTGCCAGGAAGCGTGACACTACTGCTGCAGCTCGGGAGGAAAACGCACGTGCATGCCCCCACTCGAGACGAGGACTGACTCCCCTGGGGAGACTCAGAGGCACCCCAAGATCCATGTCAACACAGGACAGGAATCCTCAGGTTCCGGCCCCGACTCCACACGTGGTCTTTGGCCCCGGCCCAGCATCGGTAGAAGAGGAATCCCGAGATGGCCCCTAGCTACTCACATGGGGACTGGCCCTTCCTGATTTCACCAGACCGGGTCCCTGAGATCCCCGTCATAACTCGAGAAGACCTGCCACAACTCGAGAAACTCCAGGAGGTTCTCCCCTCCAGGCGAGATGAGGCCCCTTTCCGCTGAGGCGTCTCGAGGCTGATCACACCTCACCTCTGGAACTTCGAAAGGGTCCTTCACACCCTTGGTGCAACTCAAGAAGTTCCCCGACATACTCGTCTCCACTCGAGAGGAAACACGAGGGTCCTGCCAACATCAAGAGGAGACCCGTTTCTGCCTCGTAGCTCAATATGAGGGATCCTTTCCCTGCATCGTCGGGAAAGAAATCCCGGCCTTCCCGTCGCATCTCAAGAGGAGGCCCTCTCAACAGGAAAGGCGAGAGGAACTCCAGGGTCGTGCCACCATTCCAAGAGTCCCCCAGATGTCTCAGTCCTTTCCAGAGGAACCTCTTTTCCCTTCCCCGGCTCCTCTTTCACGGCGAGGATCGACTCACACCAAGGTGGCACGTGGCACAACCCTGTGGGAAAGCCTCGTGGGAAAGCCTCGAGGGATAGCTCCGAGGGAAAGCCACAGATCCCTTGATCCACGTGCCAGATAGCGTGAAACTACTGCTGCAGCTCGGGAGGAAAGTGCACGTGCATGCCCCCACTCGACACGAGGCCTGACTCCCCAGGGGAGCCTGAAAGGCACCCCAAGATCCATGTCAACACTGGAGAGGAATCCTCAGGTTCCGGCCCCGACTCCACACAAGGTCTTATGCCCCGGCATCGACGGGAAAGGAATCCCGAGATGGACCCTAGCAACTCGCATGGGAACTGGCCTTTCCTGAGGCCACCAGAGCGGGTCCCTGAGGTCCCCGTCATAACTCGAGAAGACCTGCCGCAACTCGAGGAAATCCAGGAGGTTCTCCCCTCCTGGCGAGATGAGGTCCATTTCCGCGGAGGCGTCTCGAGGCTGGTCACACCTCACCTCTGGAACTTCGAATGGGTACTTCACACCCTTGGTGCAATTCAATAAGTTCCCCCACATACCCGTCTCCACTCGAGAGGAAACACGAGGGTCTAGCCCACATCCAGAGGAGCCCCGTTTCCGCCTCGTAGCTCGAGATGAGGGATCCTTTCCCTGCTTCGTAGGGAATGAATTCCCGGCGTTCCCGTCGCATCTCAAGAGGAGGCCCTCTCCACAGGAACGGCGAGAGGAACTTCATGGTCGTGCCACCATTCCAAGAGGCCCCCAAATGTCTTAGTCCATTCCAGAGGAACCTCTTTTCCCTTCACTGGCTCGTCTTTCACGCCGAGGATCGACTCACACCAAGGAGGAACGTGGCACAGCCCTGTGGGAAAGCCTCGTGGGAAATCCTCGAGGGAAAGCCACAGATCCCTTGATCCACTTGACAGGAAGCGTGACCCTACTGCTGCAGCTCGGGAGGAAAGCGCACGCGCATGCCCCCACTCGAGACGAGGCCTGACTCCCCTGGGGAGACTCAGAGGCACCCCAAGATCCATGTCAACACTGGAGAGGAAACCTCAGGTTCCGACCCCAACTCCACACAAGGTCTTAGGCCGCGGCATCGACGGGAAAGGAATCCCGAGATGGCCCCTAGCCACTCGCATGGGGACTGGCCTTTCCTGATTCCACCAGAGCGGGTCCCTGAGATCCCCGTCATAACTCAAAAAGACCTGCCACAACTCGAGAAAATCCAGGAGGTTTTCCCCTGCAGGCGAGATGAGGCCCCTTTCCGCTGAGGCGTCTCGAGGCTAATCACACCTCACCTCTGGAACTTCGAAAGGGTCCTTCACACCCTTGGTGCAATTCAAGAAGTTCCCCGACATACCCGTCTCCACTCGAGAGGAAACACGAGGGTCCCGCCTACATCCAGAGGAGCCCCGTTTCCGCCTCGTAGCTCGAGATGAGGGATCCTTTCCCTGCTTCGTCGGGAAAGAATTCCCGGCGTTCCCGTCGCATCTCAATAGGAGGCCATCTCAACAGGAACGGCTAGAGGAACTCCAGGGTCGTGCCACCATTCCAAGAGTCCCCCAGATGTCTCAGTCCATTCCAGAGGAACCTCTTTTCCATTCACCAGCTCTTCGTTTACTCCGAGGATCAACTCACCCCAAGGTGGCACGTGGCACAGCCCTGTGGGAAAGCCTCGTGGGGAAGCCTCGAGGGAAAGCCTCGAGGGAAAGCCACAGATCCCTTGATCCACGTGACATGAAGCGTGACACTACTGCTGCAGCTCGGGAGGAAAGCGCACGTGCATGCCCCCACTCGAGACGAGGCCTGACTCCCCTGCGGAGACTCAGAGGGACCCCAAGATCCATGTCAACACTGGAGAGGAATTCTCAGGATCCGGCCCCGACTCCACACGAGGTCTTAGGCCCCGGCATCGACGGAAGAGGAATCCCCAGATGTCCCCTAGCAACTCGCATGTGGACTGGCCTTTCCTGAGGCCACCAGAGCGGGTCCCTAAGGTCCCCGTCGTAACTCGAGAAGACCTGTCGCAACTCGAGAAAATCCAGGAGGTACTCCCCTCCAGGCAAGATGAAGCCCATTTCCACTGAGGCGTCTCGAGGCTGATCACACCTCACCTCTGGAACTTCGAAAGGGTCCTTCCCACCCTTGGTGCAAATCAAGAAGTTCCCCGACATACCCGTCTCCACTCGAGAGGAAACACGAGGGTCCCGCTCACATC
This sequence comes from Budorcas taxicolor, assembly GCF_023091745.1. Lineage (NCBI taxonomy): Eukaryota > Metazoa > Chordata > Mammalia > Artiodactyla > Bovidae > Budorcas > Budorcas taxicolor. Next base: position 2,717,773 of record NC_068920.1, read on the forward strand.
CAGAGGAGCCCCGTTTCCGCCTCGTTGCTCCAGATGAGGGATCCTTTCCCTGCTTCGTCGGCAAAGAATTCCCGGTGTTCCCGTCCCATCTCAAGAGGAGGCCCTCTCAACAGGAACGGCGAGAGGAACTCCAGGGTCGTGCCACCATACCAAGAGTCCCCCAGATGTCTCAGTCCATTCCAGAGGAAACTCTTTTCCATTCACCGGCTCGGCTTTCACGCCAAGGATCGACTCACACCAAGGTGGCACGTGGCACAGCCCTGTGGGAAAGCCTCGTGTGAAATCCTCGAGGGAAAGCCACAGATCCCTTGATCCACTTGACAGGAAGCGTGACCCTACTGCTGCAGCTCGGGAGGAAAGCGCACGCGCATGCCCCCACTCGAGACGAGGCCTGACTCCCCTGGGGAGACTCAGAGGCACCCCAAGATCTATGTCAACACTGGAGAGGAAACCTCAGGTTCCGACCCCAACTCCACACAAGGTCTTAGGCCGCGTCATCGACGGGAAAGGAATCCCGAGATGGCCCCTAGCCACTCGCATGGGGACTGGCCTTTCCTGATTCCACCAGAGCGGGTCCCTGAGATCCCCGACATAACTCAAAAAGACCTGCCACAACTCGAGAAAATCCAGGAGGTTTTCCCCTGCAGGCGAGATGAGGCCCCTTTCCGCTGAGGCGTCTCGAGGCTAATCACACCTCACCTCTGGAACTTCGAAAGGGTCCTTCACACCCTTGGTGCAACTCAAGAAGTTCCCCGACATACCCGTCTCCACTCGAGAGGAAACACTAGGGTCCCGCCTACATCCAGAGGAGCCCCGTTTCTGCCTCGTAGCTCGAGATGTGGGATCCTTTCCCTGCTTCGTCGGGAAAGAGATCCCAGCATTCCCGACGCATCTCAAGAGGAGGCCCTGTCAACAGGAACGGCGAGAGGAACTCCAGTGTCGTGCCACCATTCCAAAAGTCCCCCAGATGTCTCAGTCCATTCCAGAGGAACCTCTTTTCCCTTCACCGGCTCGTCCTTCACGCCGAGGATCGACTCACACCCCGGTGGCACGTGGCACATCCCTGTGGGAAATCCTCGTGGGAAAGCCTCGAGGGAAAGCCACAGATCCTTTGATCCACGAGACGGGAAGCGTAACACTGCTGCTCCAGATCGGGAGGAAAGCGCACGTGCATGCCCCCACTGGGAATGAGGACTGACTCCCCTGGGGAGACTCCAGAAGCACCCCAAGATCCATGTCAACACTGGAGAGGAATCCTCAGGTTTCGGCACCGATTCCACAGCAGGTCTTAGCCCCGGCATCGACGGGAGAGGTATCCCGAAATGCCCCCTAGCAACTCGAACGGGGAGTGGCCTCTTCTGAGGCCACCAGAGCGGGTCCCTGAGGTCCCCGTCGTAACTCGAGAACACCTACCGCAACTCGAGAAAATCCAGAAGGTTCTCCCCTCCAGGCGAGATGCGGCCCATTTCCTCTGAGGCGTCTCTAGGCTAATCACACCTAACCTCTGGAACGTCGAAAGGGTCCTTCACACCCTTGGTGCAAATCAGGAAGTTCCCCGAAATAGCCGTATCCACTCGAGAGGAAGGACGAGGGTCCCGCCCACATCCAGAGGAGCCCCGTTTCCACCTCGTACCTCGAGATAAGCGATCCTTTCCCTGCTTCGTCGGGAAAGAATTCCCAGCGTTACCGTCGCATCTCAAGAGGAAGCGCTCTCAACAGGAAAGGCCAAAGGAACTCCAGGGTCGTGCCACCATTCCAAGAGTCCCCCAGATGTCTCAGTCGATTTCAGAGGAACCTCTTTTCCCTTCACTGTCTCGTCTTACACACCGAGGATCGACCTACACCACGGTGGCACGTTGCACAGCATATGGGAAAGCCTCGTGGGAAAGCCTCGACGGAAAGCCACAGATCCCTTGATACACGTGACGGGAAAAGTGACACTGCTGCTACAGCTCGGGAGTAGAGCGAACGTGCATGCCCCCATTCGTGACGAGGACTGACTCCCCTGGGGAGACTCCAGAAGTACCCCCAAGATCCATGTCGGCACTGGAGAGGAATCCTCAGATTTCGGCCTCGACTCCACACAAGGTCTTAGGCCCCGGCATCGTCCGGAGAGGAATCCCGAGATGTCCCCCAGCAACTCGCTTGGTGATTGGCCTTTCCTGAGGCCACCAGAGCGGGTCCCTGAGGTCCCCTACGTAACTCGAGAACACCTGCCGCAACCTGAGAAAATCCAGGAGGTTCTCCCCACCAGGACAGATGAGGCCCATTTCCGCTGAGGCGCCTCGAGGCTAATCCCACCTCACCTCTGGAACTTCGAAAGGGTCCTTTACACGTTTGCAACTCAAGAAGTTCCCCGACATACCGGTCTCCACTCGAGAGGAAGCACGAGGGTCCCGCCCACATGAAGAGTAGCCCCGTGTCCGCCTCGTAGATCGAGATGAAGTATCCTTTCCCTGCTTCGTCAGGAAAGAATTCCCAGCGTTAACGTCGCATCTCAAGAGGAGGCGCTCTCAACAGGAAAGGCGAGAGGAACTCCAGGGTCGTACCCACCATTCCAAGAGTCCCCGAGGTGTCTCAGTCCATTCCAGAGGAACCTCTTTTCCCTTCCCTGGCTCGTCTTTCACGCCGAGGATCGAATCACAACACGGTGGCACGTTGCAGAGCCCTGTGGGAAACCCTCGTGGGAAAGCATCGACGGAAAGCCACAGATCGCTTGATCCACGTGACGGGAGGCGTGACAATGCTGCTATAGCTCGGGAGGAAAGCGCACGTCCATGCCCCCACTCGAGACGAGGACTGACTCCCCTGGGGAGACTCCAGAAATACCCCAAGGTCCATGTCAGCACCGGACAGGAATTCTCAGTTTCCGGCCCCGACTTCACAGAAGGTCTTAGGCCCCGGGATCGAAGGGAGAGGAATCCCGAAATGCCACCTTGGAACTCGCATGGGGACTGGCCTCTCCTGAGGCCACCAGAGCGGGTCCCTGAGGTCCCCGTCGTAACTCGAGAACACCTGCCGCAACTCGTGAAAATCCGGGATGTTCTCCCCTCCAGGCGAGATGAGGCCCATTTCCGCTGAGGCGTCTCGAGGCTAATCAGACCTTACATCTGGAACTTCGAAAGGGTCCTTCACACCCTTGCTGCAACTCAAGAAGTTCCCCGACATACCCGTCTCCCCTCGAGAGGAAGCACGAGGGTCCCGCCCACATCCAGAGGAGCCCCGTTTTCACCTCGTAGCTCGAGATGAGGGACCCGGTCCCTGCTTCGTCAGGAAAGAATGCCATTCTTTCCCACGCATCTCAAGAGGAGGCCCTCTCAACAGGAAAGGCGAGAGGAACTCCAGGTTCGTGTAAGCATTCCAAGAGTCCCCCAGATGTCTCAGCCCATTCCAAAGGAACCTCTATTCCCTGCACTGGCTCGTCCTTCACGCCAAGGATCGACTCACACCACGGTGGCACTTGGAACAGCCCTGTGGGAAAGCCTCGTGGAACGCCTCGATGGAAAGCAACAGATCCCTTGATCCACGTGATGGGAAGTGTGACACTGCTGCTGCAGCTCGGGAGGAAAGCGCACATGCATGCCCCTACTCGAGATGAGGCCTAACTCCCCTGGGGAGACTCCAGAAGTACCCTAAGATCCATGTCGTCACTGGATAGGAATCCTCAGCTTCCGGCCCCGACTCCACACAAGGTCTTAGGTCCTGGCATCGAAGGGAAAGGAATCCCGAGAGGCCCTCTAGCAACTCGCATGGGGACTGGCCTTTCCTGAGGTCACCTGAGTGGATCCCTGAGGTTCCCGTCGTAACTCGAGAACACCTGCCGCAACTCGAGAAAATCCAGGAGGTTCTCCCCTCCAGGCGAGATGAGGCCCATTTCCGCTGAGGCGTCTCGAGGCTAATCACACCTAAACTCTTGAACTTCGAAAGTGTCCTTCACAGCCTAGCTGCAACTCAAGAAGTTTCCCGACATACCCGTCTCCACTCGAGAGGAAGCACGAGGGTCCCGCCCACATCGAGAGGAACCCCGTTCCCGCCTCGTAGCTCGAGATGACGGATCCTGTCCCTGCATCGTCTGGAGAGAATTCCCATCGTTCCCGTCGCATCTCAAGAGGACGCGCTCTCAACAGGATAGGCCAGAGGAACTCCAGGGTCTTGCCACCATTCCAAAAGTCCCCCAGATGTCTCAGTCCATTCCAGAGGAACCTCTTTTCCCTGCACTGGCTCGTCTTTCACGCTGAGGATTGACTGACACCACGGTTGCACGTGGCACAGCCCTGAGGGAAATCCTCCTGGGAAAGCCTCGAGGGAGAGCCACAGATCCCTTGATCCACGTGACGGGAAGCGTGACACTGCTGATACAGCTCGGGAGGAAAGCGCACGTACATGCCCCCACTCGTGATGAGGCCTGACTCCCTGGGGAGACTACAGTAGTAGCCCAAGATCCATGTCCGCACTGGAGAGGAAACCTCAGCTTCCGGCCCCGACTCCGCACAAGGTCTTAGACCCCGGCCTCGACAGGTGGGGAATTCTTAGAGGCCCGTAGCAACTCGCCTGGGGATTGGCCTTGCTGACGCCACTGAAGCGGGTCCCTGAGGTCCCCGTCGTAACTCGAGAACACCTGCCGCAACTCGAGAAAATCCAGGAGGTTCTCCCCTCCAGGCGAGATGAGGCCCTTTTCCGCTGAGGCGTCTGGAGGCTAATCACACCTAAACTCTGGAACTTCGAAAGGGTCCTTCACACTCTTGCTGCAACTCATGAAGTTTCCCGACATACCCGTCTCCACTCGAGAGGAAGCACGAGGGTCCCGCCCACATCCAGAGGATCCCCCGTTTCCACCTCGTAGGTAAAGATGAGGGATCCTTTCCCTGCTTCGTTGGGAAAGAATTCCCGGCATTCCCATCGCATCTGAAGAGGAGGCCCTCTCAACAGGAAAGGCAAGAGGAACTCCAGTGTCGTGCCACCATTCCAAGAGTCCCCTAGATGTCTCAGTCCATTCCAGAGGAACCTCTTTTCCCTTCACAAGCTCGTATCTCACGCTGAGGGTCGACTCACACCTCGGTGGCACATGGCACATCCCTGTGGGAAATCCTCGTGGGAAAGCCTCGAAGGAAAGCCACAGATCCCTTGATCCACGTGACGGGAAGCGTGACACTGTTGCGACAGCTCGGGAGGAAAGCGCACGTGCATGCCCCCCTGGGAAAGAGGCCTAACTCCCCTGGGGAGACTCCAGAAGAACCCCAAGGTCCATGTCAGCACTGGAGAGGAAGCCTCAGGTTTCGGCCCCGATTCCACACAAGGTCTTAGGCCCCGACATCGACGGGAGAGGAATCCCGAAATGCCCCCTAGCAACTCGCATGGGGACTGGCCTCTTCTGAGGACACCTTAGCGGGTCCCTGACGTCCCCGTCGTAACTCGAGAACACCTGCCGCAACTCGAGAAAATGCAGGAGGTTCTCCCCTCCAGGCGAGATGCGGCCATTTCTGCTGAGGCGTCTCGAGGCTAATCACACCTAACCTCTGGAACTTCGAAAGGGTCCTTCACACCCTTGCTGCAACTCAAGAAATTCCCCGACATACCTGTCTCCACTCGAGACGAAACACGAGGGTCCCGCCCACATCCAGAGGAGCCCCGTTTCCGCCTCGTAGCTCGAGATGAGGGATTCATTCCCTGATTCGTCGGGAAAGAATTCCCGGCGTTCCCATCGCATCTCAAGAGGAGGCGCTCTCAACAGGAAAGGAGAGAGGAACTCCAGGTTCTGGTCACCACTCCAAGAGTCCCACAGATGTCTCAGTCCATTCCAGAGGAAACTCTGTTCCCTGCACTGGCTCGTCTTTCACGTCGAGGATGGACTCACACCACGGTGGCACGTGGCACAGCCCTGTGGGAAATCCTCGTGGGAAGGCCTCGAGGGAAAGCCACAGATCCTTTGATCCACGAGACGGGAAGCGTAACACTGCTGCTCCAGATCGGGAGGAAAGCCCACGTGCATGCCCCCACTGGGAATGAGGACTGACTCCCCTGGGGAGACTCCAGAAGCACCCCAAGATCCATGTCAACACTGGAGAGGAATCCTCAGGTTTCGGCACCGATTCCACAGCAGGTCTTAGCCCCGGCATCGACGGGAGAGGTATCCCGAAATGCCCCCTAGCAACTCGAACGGGGAGTGGCCTCTTCTGAGGCCACCAGAGCGGGTCCCTGAGGTCCCCGTCGTAACTCGAGAACACCTACCGCAACTCGAGAAAATCCAGAAGGTTCTCCCCTCCAGGCGAGATGCGGCCCATTTCCTCTGAGGCGTCTCTAGGCTAATCACACCTAACCTCTGGAACGTCGAAAGGGTCCTTCACACCCTTGGTGCAAATCAGGAAGTTCCCCGAAATAGCCGTATCCACTCGAGAGGAAGGACGAGGGTCCCGCCCACATCCAGAGGAGCCCCGTTTCCACCTCGTACCTCGAGATAAGCGATCCTTTCCCTGCTTCGTCGGGAAAGAATTCCCAGCGTTACCGTCGCATCTCAAGAGGAAGCGCTCTCAACAGGAAAGGCCAAAGGAACTCCAGGGTCGTGCCACCATTCCAAGAGTCCCCCAGATGTCTCAGTCGATTTCAGAGGAACCTCTTTTCCCTTCACTGTCTCGTCTTACACACCGAGGATCGACCTACACCACGGTGGCACGTTGCACAGCATATGGGAAAGCCTCGTGGGAAAGCCTCGACGGAAAGCCACAGATCCCTTGATACACGTGACGGGAAAAGTGACACTGCTGCTACAGCTCGGGAGTAGAGCGAACGTGCATGCCCCCATTCGTGACGAGGACTGACTCCCCTGGGGAGACTCCAGAAGTACCCCCAAGATCCATGTCGGCACTGGAGAGGAATCCTCAGATTTCGGCCTCGACTCCACACAAGGTCTTAGGCCCCGGCATCGTCCGGAGAGGAATCCCGAGATGTCCCCCAGCAACTCGCTTGGTGATTGGCCTTTCCTGAGGCCACCAGAGCGGGTCCCTGAGGTCCCCTACGTAACTCGAGAACACCTGCCGCAACCTGAGAAAATCCAGGAGGTTCTCCCCACCAGGACAGATGAGGCCCATTTCCGCTGAGGCGCCTCGAGGCTAATCCCACCTCACCTCTGGAACTTCGAAAGGGTCCTTTACACGTTTGCAACTCAAGAAGTTCCCCGACATACCGGTCCTCCACTCGAGAGGAAGCACGAGGGTCCCGCCCACATGAAGAGTAGCCCGTGTCCGCCTCGTAGATCGAGATGAAGTATCCTTTCCCTGCTTCGTCAGGAAAGAATTCCCAGCGTTAACGTCGCATCTCAAGAGGAGGCGCTCTCAACAGGAAAGGCGAGAGGAACTCCAGGGTCGTACCCACCATTCCAAGAGTCCCCGAGGTGTCTCAGTCCATTCCAGAGGAACCTCTTTTCCCTTCCCTGGCTCGTCTTTCACGCCGAGGATCGAATCACAACACGGTGGCACGTTGCAGAGCCCTGTGGGAAACCCTCGTGGGAAAGCATCGACGGAAAGCCACAGATCGCTTGATCCACGTGACGGGAGGCGTGACAATGCTGCTATAGCTCGGGAGGAAAGCGCACGTCCATGCCCCCACTCGAGACGAGGACTGACTCCCCTGGGGAGACTCCAGAAATACCCCAAGGTCCATGTCAGCACCGGACAGGAATTCTCAGTTTCCGGCCCCGACTTCACAGAAGGTCTTAGGCCCCGGGATCGAAGGGAGAGGAATCCCGAAATGCCACCTTGGAACTCGCATGGGGACTGGCCTCTCCTGAGGCCACCAGAGCGGGTCCCTGAGGTCCCCGTCGTAACTCGAGAACACCTGCCGCAACTCGTGAAAATCCGGGATGTTCTCCCCTCCAGGCGAGATGAGGCCCATTTCCGCTGAGGCGTCTCGAGGCTAATCAGACCTTACATCTGGAACTTCGAAAGGGTCCTTCACACCCTTGCTGCAACTCAAGAAGTTCCCCGACATACCCGTCTCCCCTCGAGAGGAAGCACGAGGGTCCCGCCCACATCCAGAGGAGCCCCGTTTTCACCTCGTAGCTCGAGATGAGGGACCCGGTCCCTGCTTCGTCAGGAAAGAATGCCATTCTTTCCCGACGCATCTCAAGAGGAGGCCCTCTCAACAGGAAAGGCGAGAGGAACTCCAGGTTCGTGTAAGCATTCCAAGAGTCCCCCAGATGTCTCAGCCCATTCCAAAGGAACCTCTATTCCCTGCACTGGCTCGTCCTTCACGCCAAGGATCGACTCACACCACGGTGGCACTTGGAACAGCCCTGTGGGAAAGCCTCGTGGAACGCCTCGATGGAAAGCAACAGATCCCTTGATCCACGTGATGGGAAGTGTGACACTGCTGCTGCAGCTCGGGAGGAAAGCGCACATGCATGCCCCTACTCGAGATGAGGCCTAACTCCCCTGGGGAGACTCCAGAAGTACCCTAAGATCCATGTCGTCACTGGATAGGAATCCTCAGCTTCCGGCCCCGACTCCACACAAGGTCTTAGGTCCTGGCATCGAAGGGAAAGGAATCCCGAGAGGCCCTCTAGCAACTCGCATGGGGACTGGCCTTTCCTGAGGTCACCTGAGTGGATCCCTGAGGTTCCCGTCGTAACTCGAGAACACCTGCCGCAACTCGAGAAAATCCAGGAGGTTCTCCCCTCCAGGCGAGATGAGGCCCATTTCCGCTGAGGCGTCTCGAGGCTAATCACACCTAAACTCTTGAACTTCGAAAGTGTCCTTCACAGCCTAGCTGCAACTCAAGAAGTTTCCCGACATACCCGTCTCCACTCGAGAGGAAGCACGAGGGTCCCGCCCACATCGAGAGGAACCCCGTTCCCGCCTCGTAGCTCGAGATGACGGATCCTGTCCCTGCATCGTCTGGAGAGAATTCCCATCGTTCCCGTCGCATCTCAAGAGGACGCGCTCTCAACAGGATAGGCCAGAGGAACTCCAGGGTCTTGCCACCATTCCAAAAGTCCCCCAGATGTCTCAGTCCATTCCAGAGGAACCTCTTTTCCCTGCACTGGCTCGTCTTTCACGCTGAGGATTGACTGACACCACGGTTGCACGTGGCACAGCCCTGAGGGAAATCCTCCTGGGAAAGCCTCGAGGGAGAGCCACAGATCCCTTGATCCACGTGACGGGAAGCGTGACACTGCTGATACAGCTCGGGAGGAAAGCGCACGTACATGCCCCCACTCGTGATGAGGCCTGACTCCCCTGGGGAGACTACAGTAGTAGCCCAAGATCCATGTCCGCACTGGAGAGGAAACCTCAGCTTCCGGCCCCGACTCCGCACAAGGTCTTAGACCCCGGCCTCGACAGGTGGGGAATTCTTAGAGGCCCCGTAGCAACTCGCCTGGGGATTGGCCTTGCTGACGCCACTGAAGCGGGTCCCTGAGGTCCCCGTCGTAACTCGAGAACACCTGCCGCAACTCGAGAAAATCCAGGAGGTTCTCCCCTCCAGGCGAGATGAGGCCCTTTTCCGCTGAGGCGTCTGGAGGCTAATCACACCTAAACTCTGGAACTTCGAAAGGGTCCTTCACACTCTTGCTGCAACTCATGAAGTTTCCCGACATACCCGTCTCCACTCGAGAGGAAGCACGAGGGTCCCGCCCACATCCAGAGGATCCCCGTTTCCACCTCGTAGGTAAAGATGAGGGATCCTTTCCCTGCTTCGTTGGGAAAGAATTCCCGGCATTCCCATCGCATCTGAAGAGGAGGCCCTCTCAACAGGAAAGGCAAGAGGAACTCCAGTGTCGTGCCACCATTCCAAGAGTCCCCTAGATGTCTCAGTCCATTCCAGAGGAACCTCTTTTCCCTTCACAAGCTCGTATCTCACGCTGAGGGTCGACTCACACCTCGGTGGCACATGGCACATCCCTGTGGGAAATCCTCGTGGGAAAGCCTCGAAGGAAAGCCACAGATCCCTTGATCCACGTGACGGGAAGCGTGACACTGTTGCGACAGCTCGGGAGGAAAGCGCACGTGCATGCCCCCCTGGGAAAGAGGCCTAACTCCCCTGGGGAGACTCCAGAAGAACCCCAAGGTCCATGTCAGCACTGGAGAGGAAGCCTCAGGTTTCGGCCCCGATTCCACACAAGGTCTTAGGCCCCGACATCGACGGGAGAGGAATCCCGAAATGCCCCCTAGCAACTCGCATGGGGACTGGCCTCTTCTGAGGACACCTTAGCGGGTCCCTGACGTCCCCGTCGTAACTCGAGAACACCTGCCGCAACTCGAGAAAATGCAGGAGGTTCTCCCCTCCAGGCGAGATGCGGCCATTTCTGCTGAGGCGTCTCGAGGCTAATCACACCTAACCTCTGGAACTTCGAAAGGGTCCTTCACACCCTTGCTGCAACTCAAGAAATTCCCCGACATACCTGTCTCCACTCGAGACGAAACACGAGGGTCCCGCCCACATCCAGAGGAGCCCCGTTTCCGCCTCGTAGCTCGAGATGAGGGATTCATTCCCTGATTCGTCGGGAAAGAATTCCCGGCGTTCCCATCGCATCTCAAGAGGAGGCGCTCTCAACAGGAAAGGAGAGAGGAACTCCAGGTTCTGGTCACCACTCCAAGAGTCCCACAGATGTCTCAGTCCATTCCAGAGGAAACTCTGTTCCCTGCACTGGCTCGTCTTTCACGTCGAGGATGGACTCACACCACGGTGGCACGTGGCACAGCCCTGTGGGAAATCCTCGTGGGAAGGCCTCGAGGGAAAGCCACAGATCCTTTGATCCACGAGACGGGAAGCGTAACACTGCTGCTCCAGATCGGGAGGAAAGCCCACGTGCATGCCCCCACTGGGAATGAGGACTGACTCCCCTGGGGAGACTCCAGAAGCACCCCAAGATCCATGTCAACACTGGAGAGGAATCCTCAGGTTTCGGCACCGATTCCACAGCAGGTCTTAGCCCCGGCATCGACGGGAGAGGTATCCCGAAATGCCCCCTAGCAACTCGAACGGGGAGTGGCCTCTTCTGAGGCCACCAGAGCGGGTCCCTGAGGTCCCCGTCGTAACTCAAGAACACCTACCGCAACTCGAGAAAATCCAGAAGGTTCTCCCCTCCAGGCGAGATGCGGCCCATTTCCTCTGAGGCGTCTCTAGGCTAATCACACCTAACCTCTGGAACGTCGAAAGGGTCCTTCACACCCTTGGTGCAAATCAGGAAGTTCCCCGAAATAGCCGTATCCACTCGAGAGGAAGGACGAGGGTCCCGCCCACATCCAGAGGAGCCCCGTTTCCACCTCGTACCTCGAGATAAGCGATCCTTTCCCTGCTTCGTCGGGAAAGAATTCCCAGCGTTACCGTCGCATCTCAAGAGGAAGCGCTCTCAACAGGAAAGGCCAAAGGAACTCCAGGGTCGTGCCACCATTCCAAGAGTCCCCCAGATGTCTCAGTCGATTTCAGAGGAACCTCTTTTCCCTTCACTGTCTCGTCTTACACACCGAGGATCGACCTACACCACGGTGGCACGTTGCACAGCATATGGGAAAGCCTCGTGGGAAAGCCTCGACGGAAAGCCACAGATCCCTTGATACACGTGACGGGAAAAGTGACACTGCTGCTACAGCTCGGGAGTAGAGCGAACGTGCATGCCCCCATTCGTGACGAGGACTGACTCCCCTGGGGAGACTCCAGAAGTACCCCCAAGATCCATGTCGGCACTGGAGAGGAATCCTCAGATTTCGGCCTCGACTCCACACAAGGTCTTAGGCCCCGGCATCGTCCGGAGAGGAATCCCGAGATGTCCCCCAGCAACTCGCTTGGTGATTGGCCTTTCCTGAGGCCACCAGAGCGGGTCCCTGAGGTCCCCTACGTAACTCGAGAACACCTGCCGCAACCTGAGAAAATCCAGGAGTTTCTCCCCACCAGGACAGATGAGGCCCATTTCCGCTGAGGCGCCTCGAGGCTAATCCCACCTCACCTCTGGAACTTCGAAAGGGTCCTTTACACGTTTGCAACTCAAGAAGTTCCCCGACATACCGGTCTCCACTCGAGAGGAAGCACGAGGGTCCCGCCCACATGAAGAGTAGCCCCGTGTCCGCCTCGTAGATCGAGATGAAGTATCCTTTCCCTGCTTCGTCAGGAAAGAATTCCCAGCGTTAACGTCGCATCTCAAGAGGAGGCGCTCTCAACAGGAAAGGCGAGAGGAACTCCAGGGTCGTACCCACCATTCCAAGAGTCCCCGAGGTGTCTCAGTCCATTCCAGAGGAACCTCTTTTCCCTTCCCTGGCTCGTCTTTCACGCCGAGGATCGAATCACAACACGGTGGCACGTTGCAGAGCCCTGTGGGAAACCCTCGTGGGAAAGCATCGACGGAAAGCCACAGATCGCTTGATCCACGTGACGGGAGGCGTGACAATGCTGCTATAGCTCGGGAGGAAAGCGCACGTCCATGCCCCCACTCGAGACGAGGACTGACTCCCCTGGGGAGACTCCAGAAATACCCCAAGGTCCATGTCAGCACCGGACAGGAATTCTCAGTTTCCGGCCCCGACTTCACAGAAGGTCTTAGGCCCCGGGATCGAAGGGAGAGGAATCCCGAAATGCCACCTTGGAACTCGCATGGGGACTGGCCTCTCCTGAGGCCACCAGAGCGGGTCCCTGAGGTCCCCGTCGTAACTCGAGAACACCTGCCGCAACTCGTGAAAATCCGGGATGTTCTCCCCTCCAGGCGAGATGAGGCCCATTTCCGCTGAGGCGTCTCGAGGCTAATCAGACCTTACATCTGGAACTTCGAAAGGGTCCTTCACACCCTTGCTGCAACTCAAGAAGTTCCCCGACATACCCGTCTCCCCTCGAGAGGAAGCACGAGGGTCCCGCCCACATCCAGAGGAGCCCCGTTTTCACCTCGTAGCTCGAGATGAGGGACCCGGTCCCTGCTTCGTCAGGAAAGAATGCCATTCTTTCCCGACGCATCTCAAGAGGAGGCCCTCTCAACAGGAAAGGCGAGAGGAACTCCAGGTTCGTGTAAGCATTCCAAGAGTCCCCCAGATGTCTCAGCCCATTCCAAAGGAACCTCTATTCCCTGCACTGGCTCGTCCTTCACGCCAAGGATCGACTCACACCACGGTGGCACTTGGAACAGCCCTGTGGGAAAGCCTCGTGGAACGCCTCGATGGAAAGCAACAGATCCCTTGATCCACGTGATGGGAAGTGTGACACTGCTGCTGCAGCTCGGGAGGAAAGCGCACATGCATGCCCCTACTCGAGATGAGGCCTAACTCCCCTGGGGAGACTCCAGAAGTACCCTAAGATCCATGTCGTCACTGGATAGGAATCCTCAGCTTCCGGCCCCGACTCCACACAAGGTCTTAGGTCCTGGCATCGAAGAGAAAGGAATCCCGAGAGGCCCTCTAGCAACTCGCATGGGGACTGGCCTTTCCTGAGGTCACCTGAGTGGATCCCTGAGGTTCCCGTCGTAACTCGAGAACACCTGCCGCAACTCGAGAAAATCCAGGAGGTTCTCCCCTCCAGGCGAGATGAGGCCCATTTCCGCTGAGGCGTCTCGAGGCTAATCACACCTAAACTCTTGAACTTCGAAAGTGTCCTTCACAGCCTAGCTGCAACTCAAGAAGTTTCCCGACATACCCGTCTCCACTCGAGAGGAAGCACGAGGGTCCCGCCCACATCGAGAGGAACCCCGTTCCCGCCTCGTAGCTCGAGATGACGGATCCTGTCCCTGCATCGTCTGGAGAGAATTCCCATCGTTCCCGTCGCATCTCAAGAGGACGCGCTCTCAACAGGATAGGCCAGAGGAACTCCAGGGTCTTGCCACCATTCCAAAAGTCCCCCAGATGTCTCAGTCCATTCCAGAGGAACCTCTTTTCCCTGCACTGGCTCGTCTTTCACGCTGAGGATTGACTGACACCACGGTTGCACGTGGCACAGCCCTGTGGGAAATCCTCCTGGGAAAGCCTCGAGGGAGAGCCACAGATCCCTTGATCCACGTGACGGGAAGCGTGACACTGCTGATACAGCTCGGGAGGAAAGCGCACGTACATGCCCCCACTCGTGATGAGGCCTGACTCCCCTGGGGAGACTACAGTAGTAGCCCAAGATCCATGTCCGCACTGGAGAGGAAACCTCAGCTTCCGGCCCCGACTCCGCACAAGGTCTTAGACCCCGGCCTCGACAGGTGGGGAATTCTTAGAGGCCCCGTAGCAACTCGCCTGGGGATTGGCCTTGCTGACGCCACTGAAGCGGGTCCCTGAGGTCCCCGTCGTAACTCGAGAACACCTGCCGCAACTCGAGAAAATCCAGGAGGTTCTCCCCTCCAGGCGAGATGAGGCCCTTTTCCGCTGAGGCGTCTAGAGGCTAATCACACCTAAACTCTGGAACTTCGAAAGGGTCCTTCACACTCTTGCTGCAACTCATGAAGTTTCCCGACATACCCGTCTCCACTCGAGAGGAAGCACGAGGGTCCCGCCCACATCCAGAGGATCCCCGTTTCCACCTCGTAGGTAAAGATGAGGGATCCTTTCCCTGCTTCGTTGGGAAAGAATTCCCGGCATTCCCATCGCATCTGAAGAGGAGGCCCTCTCAACAGGAAAGGCAAGAGGAACTCCAGTGTCGTGCCACCATTCCAAGAGTCCCCTAGATGTCTCAGTCCATTCCAGAGGAACCTCTTTTCCCTTCACAAGCTCGTATCTCACGCTGAGGGTCGACTCACACCTCGGTGGCACATGGCACATCCCTGTGGGAAATCCTCGTGGGAAAGCCTCGAAGGAAAGCCACAGATCCCTTGATCCACGTGACGGGAAGCGTGACACTGTTGCGACAGCTCGGGAGGAAAGCGCACGTGCATGCCCCCCTGGGAAAGAGGCCTAACTCCCCTGGGGAGACTCCAGAAGAACCCCAAGGTCCATGTCAGCACTGGAGAGGAAGCCTCAGGTTTCGGCCCCGATTCCACACAAGGTCTTAGGCCCCGACATCGACGGGAGAGGAATCCCGAAATGCCCCCTAGCAACTCGCATGGGGACTGGCCTCTTCTGAGGACACCTTAGCGGGTCCCTGACGTCCCCGTCGTAACTCGAGAACACCTGCCGCAACTCGAGAAAATGCAGGAGGTTCTCCCCTCCAGGCGAGATGCGGCCATTTCTGCTGAGGCGTCTCGAGGCTAATCACACCTAACCTCTGGAACTTCGAAAGGGTCCTTCACACCCTTGCTGCAACTCAAGAAATTCCCCGACATACCTGTCTCCACTCGAGACGAAACACGAGGGTCCCGCCCACATCCAGAGGAGCCCCGTTTCCGCCTCGTAGCTCGAGATGAGGGATTCATTCCCTGATTCGTCGGGAAAGAATTCCCGGCGTTCCCATCGCATCTCAAGAGGAGGCGCTCTCAACAGGAAAGGAGAGAGGAACTCCAGGTTCTGGTCACCACTCCAAGAGTCCCACAGATGTCTCAGTCCATTCCAGAGGAAACTCTGTTCCCTGCACTGGCTCGTCTTTCACGTCGAGGATGGACTCACACCACGGTGGCACGTGGCACAGCCCTGTGGGAAATCCTCGTGGGAAAGCCTCGAGGGAAAGCCACAGATCCTTTGATCCACGAGACGGGAAGCGTAACACTGCTGCTCCAGATCGGGAGGAAAGCCCACGTGCATGCCCCCACTGGGAATGAGGACTGACTCCCCTGGGGAGACTCCAGAAGCACCCCAAGATCCATGTCAACACTGGAGAGGAATCCTCAGGTTTCGGCACCGATTCCACAGCAGGTCTTAGCCCCGGCATCGACGGGAGAGGTATCCCGAAATGCCCCCTAGCAACTCGAACGGGGAGTGGCCTCTTCTGAGGCCACCAGAGCGGGTCCCTGAGGTCCCCGTCGTAACTCAAGAACACCTACCGCAACTCGAGAAAATCCAGAAGGTTCTCCCCTCCAGGCGAGATGCGGCCCATTTCCTCTGAGGCGTCTCTAGGCTAATCACACCTAACCTCTGGAACGTCGAAAGGGTCCTTCACACCCTTGGTGCAAATCAGGAAGTTCCCCGAAATAGCCGTATCCACTCGAGAGGAAGGACGAGGGTCCCGCCCACATCCAGAGGAGCCCCGTTTCCACCTCGTACCTCGAGATAAGCGATCCTTTCCCTGCTTCGTCGGGAAAGAATTCCCAGCGTTACCGTCGCATCTCAAGAGGAAGCGCTCTCAACAGGAAAGGCCAAAGGAACTCCAGGGTCGTGCCACCATTCCAAGAGTCCCCCAGATGTCTCAGTCGATTTCAGAGGAACCTCTTTTCCCTTCACTGTCTCGTCTTACACACCGAGGATCGACTTACACCACGGTGGCACGTTGCACAGCATATGGGAAAGCCTCGTGGGAAAGCCTCGACGGAAAGCCACAGATCCCTTGATACACGTGACGGGAAACGTGACACTGCTGCTACAGCTCGGGAGTAGAGCGAACGTGCATGCCCCCATTCGTGACGAGGACTGACTCCCCTGGGGAGACTCCAGAAGTACCCCCAAGATCCATGTCGGCACTGGAGAGGAATCCTCAGATTTCGGCCTCGACTCCACACAAGGTCTTAGGCCCCGGCATCGTCCGGAGAGGAATCCCGAGATGTCCCCCAGCAACTCGCTTGGTGATTGGCCTTTCCTGAGGCCACCAGAGCGGGTCCCTGAGGTCCCCTACGTAACTCGAGAACACCTGCCGCAACCTGAGAAAATCCAGGAGGTTCTCCCCACCAGGAGAGATGAGGCCCATTTCCGCTGAGGCGCCTCGAGGCTAATCCCACCTCACCTCTGGAACTTCGAAAGGGTCCTTTACACGTTTGCAACTCAAGAAGTTCCCCGACATACCGGTCTCCACTCGAGAGGAAGCACGAGGGTCCCGCCCACATGAAGAGTAGCCCCGTGTCCGCCTCGTAGATCGAGATGAAGGATCCTTTCCCTGCTTCGTCAGGAAAGAATTCCCAGCGTTAACGTCGCATCTCAAGAGGAGGCGCTCTCAACAGGAAAGGCGAGAGGAACTCCAGGGTCGTACCCACCATTCCAAGAGTCCCCGAGGTGTCTCAGTCCATTCCAGAGGAACCTCTTTTCCCTTCCCTGGCTCGTCTTTCACGCCGAGGATCGAATCACAACACGGTGGCACGTTGCAGAGCCCTGTGGGAAACCCTCGTGGGAAAGCATCGACGGAAAGCCACAGATCGCTTGATCCACGTGACGGGAGGTGTGACAATGCTGCTATAGCTCGGGAGGAAAGCGCACGTCCATGCCCCCACTCGAGACGAGGACTGACTCCCCTGGGGAGACTCCAGAAATACCCCAAGGTCCATGTCAGCACCGGACAGGAATTCTCAGTTTCCGGCCCCGACTTCACAGAAGGTCTTAGGCCCCGGGATCGAAGGGAGAGGAATCCCGAAATGCCACCTTGGAACTCGCATGGGGACTGGCCTCTCCTGAGGCCACCAGAGCGGGTCCCTGAGGTCCCCGTCGTAACTCGAGAACACCTGCCGCAACTCGTGAAAATCCGGGATGTTCTCCCCTCCAGGCGAGATGAGGCCCATTTCCGCTGAGGCGTCTCGAGGCTAATCAGACCTTACATCTGGAACTTCGAAAGGGTCCTTCACACCCTTGCTGCAACTCAAGAAGTTCCCCGACATACCCGTCTCCCCTCGAGAGGAAGCACGAGGGTCCCGCCCACATCCAGAGGAGCCCCGTTTTCACCTCGTAGCTCGAGATGAGGGACCCGGTCCCTGCTTCGTCAGGAAAGAATGCCATTCTTTCCCGACGCATCTCAAGAGGAGGCCCTCTCAACAGGAAAGGCGAGAGGAACTCCAGGTTCGTGTAAGCATTCCAAGAGTCCCCCAGATGTCTCAGCCCATTCCAAAGGAACCTCTATTCCCTGCACTGGCTCGTCCTTCACGCCAAGGATCGACTCACACCACGGTGGCACTTGGAACAGCCCTGTGGGAAAGCCTCGTGGAACGCCTCGATGGAAAGCAACAGATCCCTTGATCCACGTGATGGGAAGTGTGACACTGCTGCTGCAGCTCGGGAGGAAAGCGCACATGCATGCCCCTACTCGAGATGAGGCCTAACTCCCCTGGGGAGACTCCAGAAGTACCCTAAGATCCATGTCGTCACTGGATAGGAATCCTCAGCTTCCGGCCCCGACTCCACACAAGGTCTTAGGTCCTGGCATCGAAGAGAAAGGAATCCCGAGAGGCCCTCTAGCAACTCGCATGGGGACTGGCCTTTCCTGAGGTCACCTGAGTGGATCCCTGAGGTTCCCGTCGTAACTCGAGAACACCTGCCGCAACTCGAGAAAATCCAGGAGGTTCTCCCCTCCAGGCGAGATGAGGCCCATTTCCGCTGAGGCGTCTCGAGGCTAATCACACCTAAACTCTTGAACTTCGAAAGTGTCCTTCACAGCCTAGCTGCAACTCAAGAAGTTTCCCGACATACCCGTCTCCACTCGAGAGGAAGCACGAGGGTCCCGCCCACATCGAGAGGAACCCCGTTCCCGCCTCGTAGCTCGAGATGACGGATCCTGTCCCTGCATCGTCTGGAGAGAATTCCCATCGTTCCCGTCGCATCTCAAGAGGACGCGCTCTCAACAGGATAGGCCAGAGGAACTCCAGGGTCTTGCCACCATTCCAAAAGTCCCCCAGATGTCTCAGTCCATTCCAGAGGAACCTCTTTTCCCTGCACTGGCTCGTCTTTCACGCTGAGGATTGACTGACACCACGGTTGCACGTGGCACAGCCCTGTGGGAAATCCTCCTGGGAAAGCCTCGAGGGAGAGCCACAGATCCCTTGATCCACGTGACGGGAAGCGTGACACTGCTGATACAGCTCGGGAGGAAAGCGCACGTACATGCCCCCACTCGTGATGAGGCCTGACTCCCCTGGGGAGACTACAGTAGTAGCCCAAGATCCATGTCCGCACTGGAGAGGAAACCTCAGCTTCCGGCCCCGACTCCGCACAAGGTCTTAGACCCCGGCCTCGACAGGTGGGGAATTCTTAGAGGCCCCGTAGCAACTCGCCTGGGGATTGGCCTTGCTGACGCCACTGAAGCGGGTCCCTGAGGTCCCCGTCGTAACTCGAGAACACCTGCCGCAACTCGAGAAAATCCAGGAGGTTCTCCCCTCCAGGCGAGATGAGGCCCTTTTCCGCTGAGGCGTCTAGAGGCTAATCACACCTAAACTCTGGAACTTCGAAAGGGTCCTTCACACTCTTGCTGCAACTCATGAAGTTTCCCGACATACCCGTCTCCACTCGAGAGGAAGCACGAGGGTCCCGCCCACATCCAGAGGATCCCCGTTTCCACCTCGTAGGTAAAGATGAGGGATCCTTTCCCTGCTTCGTTGGGAAAGAATTCCCGGCATTCCCATCGCATCTGAAGAGGAGGCCCTCTCAACAGGAAAGGCAAGAGGAACTCCAGTGTCGTGCCACCATTCCAAGAGTCCCCTAGATGTCTCAGTCCATTCCAGAGGAACCTCTTTTCCCTTCACAAGCTCGTATCTCACGCTGAGGGTCGACTCACACCTCGGTGGCACATGGCACATCCCTGTGGGAAATCCTCGTGGGAAAGCCTCGAAGGAAAGCCACAGATCCCTTGATCCACGTGACGGGAAGCGTGACACTGTTGCGACAGCTCGGGAGGAAAGCGCACGTGCATGCCCCCCTGGGAAAGAGGCCTAACTCCCCTGGGGAGACTCCAGAAGAACCCCAAGGTCCATGTCAGCACTGGAGAGGAAGCCTCAGGTTTCGGCCCCGATTCCACACAAGGTCTTAGGCCCCGACATCGACGGGAGAGGAATCCCGAAATGCCCCCTAGCAACTCGCATGGGGACTGGCCTCTTCTGAGGACACCTTAGCGGGTCCCTGACGTCCCCGTCGTAACTCGAGAACACCTGCCGCAACTCGAGAAAATGCAGGAGGTTCTCCCCTCCAGGCGAGATGCGGCCATTTCTGCTGAGGCGTCTCGAGGCTAATCACACCTAACCTCTGGAACTTCGAAAGGGTCCTTCACACCCTTGCTGCAACTCAAGAAATTCCCCGACATACCTGTCTCCACTCGAGACGAAACACGAGGGTCCCGCCCACATCCAGAGGAGCCCCGTTTCCGCCTCGTAGCTCGAGATGAGGGATTCATTCCCTGATTCGTCGGGAAAGAATTCCCGGCGTTCCCATCGCATCTCAAGAGGAGGCGCTCTCAACAGGAAAGGAGAGAGGAACTCCAGGTTCTGGTCACCACTCCAAGAGTCCCACAGATGTCTCAGTCCATTCCAGAGGAAACTCTGTTCCCTGCACTGGCTCGTCTTTCACGTCGAGGATGGACTCACACCACGGTGGCACGTGGCACAGCCCTGTGGGAAATCCTCGTGGGAAAGCCTCGAGGGAAAGCCACAGATCCTTTGATCCACGAGACGGGAAGCGTAACACTGCTGCTCCAGATCGGGAGGAAAGCCCACGTGCATGCCCCCACTGGGAATGAGGACTGACTCCCCTGGGGAGACTCCAGAAGCACCCCAAGATCCATGTCAACACTGGAGAGGAATCCTCAGGTTTCGGCACCGATTCCACAGCAGGTCTTAGCCCCGGCATCGACGGGAGAGGTATCCCGAAATGCCCCCTAGCAACTCGAACGGGGAGTGGCCTCTTCTGAGGCCACCAGAGCGGGTCCCTGAGGTCCCCGTCGTAACTCAAGAACACCTACCGCAACTCGAGAAAATCCAGAAGGTTCTCCCCTCCAGGCGAGATGCGGCCCATTTCCTCTGAGGCGTCTCTAGGCTAATCACACCTAACCTCTGGAACGTCGAAAGGGTCCTTCACACCCTTGGTGCAAATCAGGAAGTTCCCCGAAATAGCCGTATCCACTCGAGAGGAAGGACGAGGGTCCCGCCCACATCCAGAGGAGCCCCGTTTCCACCTCGTACCTCGAGATAAGCGATCCTTTCCCTGCTTCGTCGGGAAAGAATTCCCAGCGTTACCGTCGCATCTCAAGAGGAAGCGCTCTCAACAGGAAAGGCCAAAGGAACTCCAGGGTCGTGCCACCATTCCAAGAGTCCCCCAGATGTCTCAGTCGATTTCAGAGGAACCTCTTTTCCCTTCACTGTCTCGTCTTACACACCGAGGATCGACTTACACCACGGTGGCACGTTGCACAGCATATGGGAAAGCCTCGTGGGAAAGCCTCGACGGAAAGCCACAGATCCCTTGATACACGTGACGGGAAACGTGACACTGCTGCTACAGCTCGGGAGTAGAGCGAACGTGCATGCCCCCATTCGTGACGAGGACTGACTCCCCTGGGGAGACTCCAGAAGTACCCCCAAGATCCATGTCGGCACTGGAGAGGAATCCTCAGATTTCGGCCTCGACTCCACACAAGGTCTTAGGCCCCGGCATCGTCCGGAGAGGAATCCCGAGATGTCCCCCAGCAACTCGCTTGGTGATTGGCCTCTCCTGAGGCCACCAGAGCGGGTCCCTGAGGTCCCCTACGTAACTCGAGAACACCTGCCGCAACCTGAGAAAATCCAGGAGGTTCTCCCCACCAGGAGAGATGAGGCCCATTTCCGCTGAGGCGTCTCGAGGCTAATCAGACCTTACATCTGGAACTTCGAAAGGGTCCTTCACACCCTTGCTGCAACTCAAGAAGTTCCCCGACATACCCGTCTCCCCTCGAGAGGAAGCACGAGGGTCCCGCCCACATCCAGAGGAGCCCCGTTTTCACCTCGTAGCTCGAGATGAGGGACCCGGTCCCTGCTTCGTCAGGAAAGAATGCCATTCTTTCCCGACGCATCTCAAGAGGAGGCCCTCTCAACAGGAAAGGCGAGAGGAACTCCAGGTTCGTGTAAGCATTCCAAGAGTCCCCCAGATGTCTCAGCCCATTCCAAAGGAACCTCTATTCCCTGCACTGGCTCGTCCTTCACGCCAAGGATCGACTCACACCACGGTGGCACTTGGAACAGCCCTGTGGGAAAGCCTCGTGGAACGCCTCGATGGAAAGCAACAGATCCCTTGATCCACGTGATGGGAAGTGTGACACTGCTGCTGCAGCTCGGGAGGAAAGCGCACATGCATGCCCCTACTCGAGATGAGGCCTAACTCCCCTGGGGAGACTCCAGAAGTACCCTAAGATCCATGTCGTCACTGGATAGGAATCCTCAGCTTCCGGCCCCGACTCCACACAAGGTCTTAGGTCCTGGCATCGAAGGGAAAGGAATCCCGAGAGGCCCTCTAGCAACTCGCATGGGGACTGGCCTTTCCTGAGGTCACCTGAGTGGATCCCTGAGGTTCCCGTCGTAACTCGAGAACACCTGCCGCAACTCGAGAAAATCCAGGAGGTTCTCCCCTCCAGGCGAGATGAGGCCCATTTCCGCTGAGGCGTCTCGAGGCTAATCACACCTAAACTCTTGAACTTCGAAAGTGTCCTTCACAGCCTAGCTGCAACTCAAGAAGTTTCCCGACATACCCGTCTCCACTCGAGAGGAAGCACGAGGGTCCCGCCCACATCGAGAGGAACCCCGTTCCCGCCTCGTAGCTCGAGATGACGGATCCTGTCCCTGCATCGTCTGGAGAGAATTCCCATCGTTCCCGTCGCATGTCAAGAGGACGCGCTCTCAACAGGATAGGCCAGAGGAACTCCAGGGTCTTGCCACCATTCCAAGAGTCCCCCAGATGTCTCAGTCCATTCCAGAGGAACCTCTTTTCCCTGCACTGGCTCGTCTTTCACGCTGAGGATTGACTGACACCACAGTTGCACGTGGCACAGCCCTGTGGGAAATCCTCCTGGGAAAGCCTCGAGGGAGAGCCACAGATCCCTTGATCCACGTGACGGGAAGCGTGACACTGCTGATACAGCTCGGGAGGAAAGCGCACGTACATGCCCCCACTCGTGATGAGGCCTGACTCCCCTGGGGAGACTACAGTAGTAGCCCAAGATCCATGTCCGCACTGGAGAGGAAACCTCAGCTTCCGGCCCCGACTCTGCACAAGGTCTTAGACCCCGGCCTCCACAGGTGGGGAATTCTTAGAGGCCCCGTAGCAACTCGCCTGGGGATTGGCCTTGCTGACGCCACTGAAGCGGGTCCCTGAGGTCCCCGTCGTAACTCGAGAACACCTGCCGCAACTCGAGAAAATCCAGGAGGTTCTCCCCTCCAGGCGAGATGAGGCCCTTTTCCGCTGAGGCGTCTGGAGGCTAATCACACCTAAACTCTGGAACTTCGAAAGGGTCCTTCACACTGTTGCTGCAACTCATGAAGTTTCCCGACATACCCGTCTCCACTCGAGAGGAAGCACGAGGGTCCCGCCCACATCCAGAGGATCCCCGTTTCCACCTCGTAGGTAAAGATGAGGGATCCTTTCCCTGCTTCGTTGGGAAAGAATTCCCGGCATTCCCATCGCATCTGAAGAGGAGGCCCTCTCAACAGGAAAGGCAAGAGGAACTCCAGTGTTGTGCCACCATTCCAAGAGTCCCCTAGATGTCTCAGTCCATTCCAGAGGAACCTCTTTTCCCTTCACAAGCTCGTATCTCACGCTGAGGGTCGACTCACACCCCGGTGGCACATGGTACATCCCTGTGGGAAATCCTCGTGGGAAAGCCTCGAAGGAAAGCCACAGATCCCTTGATCCACGTGACGGGAAGCGTGACACTGTTGCGACAGCTCGGGAGGAAAGCGCACGTGCATGCCCCCCTGGGAAAGAGGCCTAACTCCCCTGGGGAGACTCCAGAAGAACCCCAAGGTCCATGTCAGCACTGGAGAGGAAGCCTCAGGTTTCGGCCCCGATTCCACACAAGGTCTTAGGCCCCGACATCGACGGGAGAGGAATCCCGAAATGCCCCCTAGCAACTCGCATGGGGACTGGCCTCTTCTGAGGACACCTTAGCGGGTCCCTGACGTCCCCGTCGTAACTCGAGAACACCTGCCGCAACTCGAGAAAATGCAGGAGGTTCTCCCCTCCAGGCGAGATGCGGCCATTTCTGCTGAGGCGTCTCGAGGCTAATCACACCTAACCTCTGGAACTTCGAAAGGGTCCTTCACACCCTTGCTGCAACTCAAGAAATTCCCCGACATACCTGTCTCCACTCGAGACGAAACACGAGGGTCCCGCCCACATCCAGAGGAGCCCCGTTTCCGCCTCGTAGCTCGAGATGAGGGATTCATTCCCTGATTCGTCGGGAAAGAATTCCCGGCGTTCCCATCGCATCTCAAGAGGAGGCGCTCTCAACAGGAAAGGAGAGAGGAACTCCAGGTTCTGGTCACCACTCCAAGAGTCCCACAGATGTCTCAGTCCATTCCAGAGGAAACTCTGTTCCCTGCACTGGCTCGTCTTTCATGTCGAGGATGGACTCACACCACGGTGGCACGTGGCACAGCCCTGTGGGAAATCCTCGTGGGAAGGCCTCGAGGGAAAGCCACAGATCCTTTGATCCACGAGACGGGAAGCGTAACACTGCTGCTCCAGATCGGGAGGAAAGCGCACGTGCATGCCCCCACTGGGAATGAGGACTGACTCCCCTGGGGAGAC
Source organism: Budorcas taxicolor (assembly GCF_023091745.1). Lineage (NCBI taxonomy): Eukaryota > Metazoa > Chordata > Mammalia > Artiodactyla > Bovidae > Budorcas > Budorcas taxicolor. The sequence continues at coordinate 2,742,267 of NC_068920.1, forward strand.
TCCAGAAGCACCCCAAGATCCATGTCAACACTGGAGAGGAATCCTCAGGTTTCGGCACCGATTCCACAGCAGGTCTTAGCCCCGGCATCGACGGGAGAGGTATCCCGAAATGCCCCCTAGCAACTCGAACGGGGAGTGGCCTCTTCTGAGGCCACCAGAGCGGGTCCCTGAGGTCCCCGTCGTAACTCAAGAACACCTACCGCAACTCGAGAAAATCCAGAAGGTTCTCCCCTCCAGGCGAGATGCGGCCCATTTCCTCTGAGGCGTCTCTAGGCTAATCACACCTAACCTCTGGAACGTCGAAAGGGTCCTTCACACCCTTGGTGCAAATCAGGAAGTTCCCCGAAATAGCCGTATCCACTCGAGAGGAAGGACGAGGGTCCCGCCCACATCCAGAGGAGCCCCGTTTCCACCTCGTACCTCGAGATAAGCGATCCTTTCCCTGCTTCGTCGGGAAAGAATTCCCAGCGTTACCGTCGCATCTCAAGAGGAAGCGCTCTCAACAGGAAAGGCCAAAGGAACTCCAGGGTCGTGCCACCATTCCAAGAGTCCCCCAGATGTCTCAGTCGATTTCAGAGGAACCTCTTTTCCCTTCACTGTCTCGTCTTACACACCGAGGATCGACTTACACCACGGTGGCACGTTGCACAGCATATGGGAAAGCCTCGTGGGAAAGCCTCGACGGAAAGCCACAGATCCCTTGATACACGTGACGGGAAACGTGACACTGCTGCTACAGCTCGGGAGTAGAGCGAACGTGCATGCCCCCATTCGTGACGAGGACTGACTCCCCTGGGGAGACTCCAGAAGTACCCCCAAGATCCATGTCGGCACTGGAGAGGAATCCTCAGATTTCGGCCTCGACTCCACACAAGGTCTTAGGCCCCGGCATCGTCCGGAGAGGAATCCCGAGATGTCCCCCAGCAACTCGCTTGGTGATTGGCCTTTCCTGAGGCCACCAGAGCGGGTCCCTGAGGTCCCCTACGTAACTCGAGAACACCTGCCGCAACCTGAGAAAATCCAGGAGGTTCTCCCCACCAGGAGAGATGAGGCCCATTTCCGCTGAGGCGCCTCGAGGCTAATCCCACCTCACCTCTGGAACTTCGAAAGGGTCCTTTACACGTTTGCAACTCAAGAAGTTCCCCGACATACCGGTCTCCACTCGAGAGGAAGCACGAGGGTCCCGCCCACATGAAGAGTAGCCCCGTGTCCGCCTCGTAGATCGAGATGAAGGATCCTTTCCCTGCTTCGTCAGGAAAGAATTCCCAGCGTTAACGTCGCATCTCAAGAGGAGGCGCTCTCAACAGGAAAGGCGAGAGGAACTCCAGGGTCGTACCCACCATTCCAAGAGTCCCCGAGGTGTCTCAGTCCATTCCAGAGGAACCTCTTTTCCCTTCCCTGGCTCGTCTTTCACGCCGAGGATCGAATCACAACACGGTGGCACGTTGCAGAGCCCTGTGGGAAACCCTCGTGGGAAAGCATCGACGGAAAGCCACAGATCGCTTGATCCACGTGACGGGAGGTGTGACAATGCTGCTATAGCTCGGGAGGAAAGCGCACGTCCATGCCCCCACTCGAGACGAGGACTGACTCCCCTGGGGAGACTCCAGAAATACCCCAAGGTCCATGTCAGCACCGGACAGGAATTCTCAGTTTCCGGCCCCGACTTCACAGAAGGTCTTAGGCCCCGGGATCGAAGGGAGAGGAATCCCGAAATGCCACCTTGGAACTCGCATGGGGACTGGCCTCTCCTGAGGCCACCAGAGCGGGTCCCTGAGGTCCCCGTCGTAACTCGAGAACACCTGCCGCAACTCGTGAAAATCCGGGATGTTCTCCCCTCCAGGCGAGATGAGGCCCATTTCCGCTGAGGCGTCTCGAGGCTAATCAGACCTTACATCTGGAACTTCGAAAGGGTCCTTCACACCCTTGCTGCAACTCAAGAAGTTCCCCGACATACCCGTCTCCCCTCGAGAGGAAGCACGAGGGTCCCGCCCACATCCAGAGGAGCCCCGTTTTCACCTCGTAGCTCGAGATGAGGGACCCGGTCCCTGCTTCGTCAGGAAAGAATGCCATTCTTTCCCGACGCATCTCAAGAGGAGGCCCTCTCAACAGGAAAGGCGAGAGGAACTCCAGGTTCGTGTAAGCATTCCAAGAGTCCCCCAGATGTCTCAGCCCATTCCAAAGGAACCTCTATTCCCTGCACTGGCTCGTCCTTCACGCCAAGGATCGACTCACACCACGGTGGCACTTGGAACAGCCCTGTGGGAAAGCCTCGTGGAACGCCTCGATGGAAAGCAACAGATCCCTTGATCCACGTGATGGGAAGTGTGACACTGCTGCTGCAGCTCGGGAGGAAAGCGCACATGCATGCCCCTACTCGAGATGAGGCCTAACTCCCCTGGGGAGACTCCAGAAGTACCCTAAGATCCATGTCGTCACTGGATAGGAATCCTCAGCTTCCGGCCCCGACTCCACACAAGGTCTTAGGTCCTGGCATCGAAGGGAAAGGAATCCCGAGAGGCCCTCTAGCAACTCGCATGGGGACTGGCCTTTCCTGAGGTCACCTGAGTGGATCCCTGAGGTTCCCGTCGTAACTCGAGAACACCTGCCGCAACTCGAGAAAATCCAGGAGGTTCTCCCCTCCAGGCGAGATGAGGCCCATTTCCGCTGAGGCGTCTCGAGGCTAATCACACCTAAACTCTTGAACTTCGAAAGTGTCCTTCACAGCCTAGCTGCAACTCAAGAAGTTTCCCGACATACCCGTCTCCACTCGAGAGGAAGCACGAGGGTCCCGCCCACATCGAGAGGAACCCCGTTCCCGCCTCGTAGCTCGAGATGACGGATCCTGTCCCTGCATCGTCTGGAGAGAATTCCCATCGTTCCCGTCGCATGTCAAGAGGACGCGCTCTCAACAGGATAGGCCAGAGGAACTCCAGGGTCTTGCCACCATTCCAAGAGTCCCCCAGATGTCTCAGTCCATTCCAGAGGAACCTCTTTTCCCTGCACTGGCTCGTCTTTCACGCTGAGGATTGACTGACACCACGGTTGCACGTGGCACAGCCCTGTGGGAAATCCTCCTGGGAAAGCCTCGAGGGAGAGCCACAGATCCCTTGATCCACGTGACGGGAAGCGTGACACTGCTGATACAGCTCGGGAGGAAAGCGCACGTACATGCCCCCACTCGTGATGAGGCCTGACTCCCCTGGGGAGACTACAGTAGTAGCCCAAGATCCATGTCCGCACTGGAGAGGAAACCTCAGCTTCCGGCCCCGACTCTGCACAAGGTCTTAGACCCCGGCCTCCACAGGTGGGGAATTCTTAGAGGCCCCGTAGCAACTCGCCTGGGGATTGGCCTTGCTGACGCCACTGAAGCGGGTCCCTGAGGTCCCCGTCGTAACTCGAGAACACCTGCCGCAACTCGAGAAAATCCAGGAGGTTCTCCCCTCCAGGCGAGATGAGGCCCTTTTCCGCTGAGGCGTCTGGAGGCTAATCACACCTAAACTCTGGAACTTCGAAAGGGTCCTTCACACTGTTGCTGCAACTCATGAAGTTTCCCGACATACCCGTCTCCACTCGAGAGGAAGCACGAGGGTCCCGCCCACATCCAGAGGATCCCCGTTTCCACCTCGTAGGTAAAGATGAGGGATCCTTTCCCTGCTTCGTTGGGAAAGAATTCCCGGCATTCCCATCGCATCTGAAGAGGAGGCCCTCTCAACAGGAAAGGCAAGAGGAACTCCAGTGTTGTGCCACCATTCCAAGAGTCCCCTAGATGTCTCAGTCCATTCCAGAGGAACCTCTTTTCCCTTCACAAGCTCGTATCTCACGCTGAGGGTCGACTCACACCCCGGTGGCACATGGTACATCCCTGTGGGAAATCCTCGTGGGAAAGCCTCGAAGGAAAGCCACAGATCCCTTGATCCACGTGACGGGAAGCGTGACACTGTTGCGACAGCTCGGGAGGAAAGCGCACGTGCATGCCCCCCTGGGAAAGAGGCCTAACTCCCCTGGGGAGACTCCAGAAGAACCCCAAGGTCCATGTCAGCACTGGAGAGGAAGCCTCAGGTTTCGGCCCCGATTCCACACAAGGTCTTAGGCCCCGACATCGACGGGAGAGGAATCCCGAAATGCCCCCTAGCAACTCGCATGGGGACTGGCCTCTTCTGAGGACACCTTAGCGGGTCCCTGACGTCCCCGTCGTAACTCGAGAACACCTGCCGCAACTCGAGAAAATGCAGGAGGTTCTCCCCTCCAGGCGAGATGCGGCCATTTCTGCTGAGGCGTCTCGAGGCTAATCACACCTAACCTCTGGAACTTCGAAAGGGTCCTTCACACCCTTGCTGCAACTCAAGAAATTCCCCGACATACCTGTCTCCACTCGAGACGAAACACGAGGGTCCCGCCCACATCCAGAGGAGCCCCGTTTCCGCCTCGTAGCTCGAGATGAGGGATTCATTCCCTGATTCGTCGGGAAAGAATTCCCGGCGTTCCCATCGCATCTCAAGAGGAGGCGCTCTCAACAGGAAAGGAGAGAGGAACTCCAGGTTCTGGTCACCACTCCAAGAGTCCCACAGATGTCTCAGTCCATTCCAGAGGAAACTCTGTTCCCTGCACTGGCTCGTCTTTCATGTCGAGGATGGACTCACACCACGGTGGCACGTGGCACAGCCCTGTGGGAAATCCTCGTGGGAAGGCCTCGAGGGAAAGCCACAGATCCTTTGATCCACGAGACGGGAAGCGTAACACTGCTGCTCCAGATCGGGAGGAAAGCGCACGTGCATGCCCCCACTGGGAATGAGGACTGACTCCCCTGGGGAGACTCCAGAAGCACCCCAAGATCCATGTCAACACTGGAGAGGAATCCTCAGGTTTCGGCACCGATTCCACAGCAGGTCTTAGCCCCGGCATCGACGGGAGAGGTATCCCGAAATGCCCCCTAGCAACTCGAACGGGGAGTGGCCTCTTCTGAGGCCACCAGAGCGGGTCCCTGAGGTCCCCGTCGTAACTCAAGAACACCTACCGCAACTCGAGAAAATCCAGAAGGTTCTCCCCTCCAGGCGAGATGCGGCCCATTTCCTCTGAGGCGTCTCTAGGCTAATCACACCTAACCTCTGGAACGTCGAAAGGGTCCTTCACACCCTTGGTGCAAATCAGGAAGTTCCCCGAAATAGCCGTATCCACTCGAGAGGAAGGACGAGGGTCCCGCCCACATCCAGAGGAGCCCCGTTTCCACCTCGTACCTCGAGATAAGCGATCCTTTCCCTGCTTCGTCGGGAAAGAATTCCCAGCGTTACCGTCGCATCTCAAGAGGAAGCGCTCTCAACAGGAAAGGCCAAAGGAACTCCAGGGTCGTGCCACCATTCCAAGAGTCCCCCAGATGTCTCAGTCGATTTCAGAGGAACCTCTTTTCCCTTCACTGTCTCGTCTTACACACCGAGGATCGACTTACACCACGGTGGCACGTTGCACAGCATATGGGAAAGCCTCGTGGGAAAGCCTCGACGGAAAGCCACAGATCCCTTGATACACGTGACGGGAAACGTGACACTGCTGCTACAGCTCGGGAGTAGAGCGAACGTGCATGCCCCCATTCGTGACGAGGACTGACTCCCCTGGGGAGACTCCAGAAGTACCCCCAAGATCCATGTCGGCACTGGAGAGGAATCCTCAGATTTCGGCCTCGACTCCACACAAGGTCTTAGGCCCCGGCATCGTCCGGAGAGGAATCCCGAGATGTCCCCCAGCAACTCGCTTGGTGATTGGCCTTTCCTGAGGCCACCAGAGCGGGTCCCTGAGGTCCCCTACGTAACTCGAGAACACCTGCCGCAACCTGAGAAAATCCAGGAGGTTCTCCCCACCAGGAGAGATGAGGCCCATTTCCGCTGAGGCGCCTCGAGGCTAATCCCACCTCACCTCTGGAACTTCGAAAGGGTCCTTTACACGTTTGCAACTCAAGAAGTTCCCCGACATACCGGTCTCCACTCGAGAGGAAGCACGAGGGTCCCGCCCACATGAAGAGTAGCCCCGTGTCCGCCTCGTAGATCGAGATGAAGGATCCTTTCCCTGCTTCGTCAGGAAAGAATTCCCAGCGTTAACGTCGCATCTCAAGAGGAGGCGCTCTCAACAGGAAAGGCGAGAGGAACTCCAGGGTCGTACCCACCATTCCAAGAGTCCCCGAGGTGTCTCAGTCCATTCCAGAGGAACCTCTTTTCCCTTCCCTGGCTCGTCTTTCACGCCGAGGATCGAATCACAACACGGTGGCACGTTGCAGAGCCCTGTGGGAAACCCTCGTGGGAAAGCATCGACGGAAAGCCACAGATCGCTTGATCCACGTGACGGGAGGTGTGACAATGCTGCTATAGCTCGGGAGGAAAGCGCACGTCCATGCCCCCACTCGAGACGAGGACTGACTCCCCTGGGGAGACTCCAGAAATACCCCAAGGTCCATGTCAGCACCGGACAGGAATTCTCAGTTTCCGGCCCCGACTTCACAGAAGGTCTTAGGCCCCGGGATCGAAGGGAGAGGAATCCCGAAATGCCACCTTGGAACTCGCATGGGGACTGGCCTCTCCTGAGGCCACCAGAGCGGGTCCCTGAGGTCCCCGTCGTAACTCGAGAACACCTGCCGCAACTCGTGAAAATCCGGGATGTTCTCCCCTCCAGGCGAGATGAGGCCCATTTCCGCTGAGGCGTCTCGAGGCTAATCAGACCTTACATCTGGAACTTCGAAAGGGTCCTTCACACCCTTGCTGCAACTCAAGAAGTTCCCCGACATACCCGTCTCCCCTCGAGAGGAAGCACGAGGGTCCCGCCCACATCCAGAGGAGCCCCGTTTTCGCCTCGTAGCTCGAGATGAGGGACCCGGTCCCTGCTTCGTCAGGAAAGAATGCCCTTCTTTCCCGACGCATCTCAAGAGGAGGCGCTCTCAACAGGAAAGGCGAGAGGAACTCCAGGTTCGTGTAAGCATTCCAAGAGTCCCCCAGATGTCTCAGCCCATTCCAAAGGAACCTCTATTCCCTGCACTGGCTCGTCCTTCACGCCAAGGATCGACTCACACCACGGTGGCACTTGGAACAGCCCTGTGGGAAAGCCTCGTGGAACGCCTCGATGGAAAGCAACAGATCCCTTGATCCACGTGATGGGAAGTGTGACACTGCTGCTGCAGCTCGGGAGGAAAGCGCACATGCATGCCCCTACTCGAGATGAGGCCTAACTCCCCTGGGGAGACTCCAGAAGTACCCTAAGATCCATGTCGTCACTGGATAGGAATCCTCAGCTTCCGGCCCCGACTCCACACAAGGTCTTAGGTCCTGGCATCGAAGGGAAAGGAATCCCGAGAGGCCCTCTAGCAACTCGCATGGGGACTGGCCTTTCCTGAGGTCACCTGAGTGGATCCCTGAGGTTCCCGTCGTAACTCGAGAACACCTGCCGCAACTCGAGAAAATCCAGGAGGTTCTCCCCTCCAGGCGAGATGAGGCCCATTTCCGCTGAGGCGTCTCGAGGCTAATCACACCTAAACTCTTGAACTTCGAAAGTGTCCTTCACAGCCTAGCTGCAACTCAAGAAGTTTCCCGACATACCCGTCTCCACTCGAGAGGAAGCACGAGGGTCCCGCCCACATCGAGAGGAACCCCGTTCCCGCCTCGTAGCTCGAGATGACGGATCCTGTCCCTGCATCGTCTGGAGAGAATTCCCATCGTTCCCGTCGCATCTCAAGAGGACGCGCTCTCAACAGGATAGGCCAGAGGAACTCCAGGGTCTTGCCACCATTCCAAGAGTCCCCCAGATGTCTCAGTCCATTCCAGAGGAACCTCTTTTCCCTGCACTGGCTCGTCTTTCACGCTGAGGATTGACTGACACCACGGTTGCACGTGGCACAGCCCTGTGGGAAATCCTCCTGGGAAAGCCTCGAGGGAGAGCCACAGATCCCTTGATCCACGTGACGGGAAGCGTGACACTGCTGATACAGCTCGGGAGGAAAGCGCACGTACATGCCCCCACTCGTGATGAGGCCTGACTCCCCTGGGGAGACTACAGTAGTAGCCCAAGATCCATGTCCGCACTGGAGAGGAAACCTCAGCTTCCGGCCCCGACTCCGCACAAGGTCTTAGACCCCGGCCTCGACAGGTGGGGAATTCTTAGAGGCCCCGTAGCAACTCGCCTGGGGATTGGCCTTGCTGACGCCACTGAAGCGGGTCCCTGAGGTCCCCGTCGTAACTCGAGAACACCTGCCGCAACTCGAGAAAATCCAGGAGGTTCTCCCCTCCAGGCGAGATGAGGCCCTTTTCCGCTGAGGCGTCTGGAGGCTAATCACACCTAAACTCTGGAACTTCGAAAGGGTCCTTCACACTCTTGCTGCAACTCATGAAGTTTCCCGACATACCCGTCTCCACTCGAGAGGAAGCACGAGGGTCCCGCCCACATCCAGAGGATCCCCGTTTCCACCTCGTAGGTAAAGATGAGGGATCCTTTCCCTGCTTCGTTGGGAAAGAATTCCCGGCATTCCCATCGCATCTGAAGAGGAGGCCCTCTCAACAGGAAAGGCAAGAGGAACTCCAGTGTCGTGCCACCATTCCAAGAGTCCCCTAGATGTCTCAGTCCATTCCAGAGGAACCTCTTTTCCCTTCACAAGCTCGTATCTCACGCTGAGGGTCGACTCACACCCCGGTGGCACATGGTACATCCCTGTGGGAAATCCTCGTGGGAAAGCCTCGAAGGAAAGCCACAGATCCCTTGATCCACGTGACGGGAAGCGTGACACTGTTGCGACAGCTCGGGAGGAAAGCGCACGTGCATGCCCCCCTGGGAAAGAGGCCTAACTCCCCTGGGGAGACTCCAGAAGAACCCCAAGGTCCATGTCAGCACTGGAGAGGAAGCCTCAGGTTTCGGCCCCGATTCCACACAAGGTCTTAGGCCCCGACATCAACGGGAGAGGAATCCCGAAATGCCCCCTAGCAACTCGCATGGGGACTGGCCTCTTCTGAGGACACCTTAGCGGGTCCCTGACGTCCCCGTCGTAACTCGAGAACACCTGCCGCAACTCGAGAAAATGCAGGAGGTTCTCCCCTCCAGGCGAGATGCGGCCATTTCTGCTGAGGCGTCTCGAGGCTAATCACACCTAACCTCTGGAACTTCGAAAGGGTCCTTCACACCCTTGCTGCAACTCAAGAAATTCCCCGACATACCTGTCTCCACTCGAGACGAAACACGAGGGTCCCGCCCACATCCAGAGGAGCCCCGTTTCCGCCTCGTAGCTCGAGATGAGGGATTCATTCCCTGATTCGTCGGGAAAGAATTCCCGGCGTTCCCATCGCATCTCAAGAGGAGGCGCTCTCAACAGGAAAGGAGAGAGGAACTCCAGGTTCTGGTCACCACTCCAAGAGTCCCACAGATGTCTCAGTCCATTCCAGAGGAAACTCTGTTCCCTGCACTGGCTCGTCTTTCATGTCGAGGATGGACTCACACCACGGTGGCACGTGGCACAGCCCTGTGGGAAATCCTCGTGGGAAGGCCTCGAGGGAAAGCCACAGATCCTTTGATCCACGAGACGGGAAGCGTAACACTGCTGCTCCAGATCGGGAGGAAAGCCCACGTGCATGCCCCCACTGGGAATGAGGACTGACTCCCCTGGGGAGACTCCAGAAGCACCCCAAGATCCATGTCAACACTGGAGAGGAATCCTCAGGTTTCGGCACCGATTCCACAGCAGGTCTTAGCCCCGGCATCGACGGGAGAGGTATCCCGAAATGCCCCCTAGCAACTCGAACGGGGAGTGGCCTCTTCTGAGGCCACCAGAGCGGGTCCCTGAGGTCCCCGTCGTAACTCAAGAACACCTACCGCAACTCGAGAAAATCCAGAAGGTTCTCCCCTCCAGGCGAGATGCGGCCCATTTCCTCTGAGGCGTCTCTAGGCTAATCACACCTAACCTCTGGAACGTCGAAAGGGTCCTTCACACCCTTGGTGCAAATCAGGAAGTTCCCCGAAATAGCCGTATCCACTCGAGAGGAAGGACGAGGGTCCCGCCCACATCCAGAGGAGCCCCGTTTCCACCTCGTACCTCGAGATGAGCGATCCTTTCCCTGCTTCGTCGGGAAAGAATTCCCAGCGTTACCGTCGCATCTCAAGAGGAAGCGCTCTCAACAGGAAAGGCCAAAGGAACTCCAGGGTCGTGCCACCATTCCAAGAGTCCCCCAGATGTCTCAGTCGATTTCAGAGGAACCTCTTTTCCCTTCACTGTCTCGTCTTACACACCGAGGATCGACTTACACCACGGTGGCACGTTGCACAGCATATGGGAAAGCCTCGTGGGAAAGCCTCGACGGAAAGCCACAGATCCCTTGATACACGTGACGGGAAACGTGACACTGCTGCTACAGCTCGGGAGTAGAGCGAACGAGCATGCCCCCATTCGTGACGAGGACTGACTCCCCTGGGGAGACTCCAGAAGTACCCCCAAGATCCATGTCGGCACTGGAGAGGAATCCTCAGATTTCGGCCTCGACTCCACACAAGGTCTTAGGCCCCGGCATCGTCCGGAGAGGAATCCCGAGATGTCCCCCAGCAACTCGCTTGGTGATTGGCCTTTCCTGAGGCCACCAGAGCGGGTCCCTGAGGTCCCCTACGTAACTCGAGAACACCTGCCGCAACCTGAGAAAATCCAGGAGGTTCTCCCCACCAGGAGAGATGAGGCCCATTTCCGCTGAGGCGCCTCGAGGCTAATCCCACCTCACCTCTGGAACTTCGAAAGGGTCCTTTACACGTTTGCAACTCAAGAAGTTCCCCGACATACCGGTCTCCACTCGAGAGGAAGCACGAGGGTCCCGCCCACATGAAGAGTAGCCCCGTGTCCGCCTCGTAGATCGAGATGAAGGATCCTTTCCCTGCTTCGTCAGGAAAGAATTCCCAGCGTTAACGTCGCATCTCAAGAGGAGGCTCTCTCAACAGGAAAGGCGAGAGGAACTCCAGGGTCGTACCCACCATTCCAAGAGTCCCCGAGGTGTCTCAGTCCATTCCAGAGGAACCTCTTTTCCCTTTCCTGGCTCGTCTTTCATGCCGAGGATCGAATCACAACACGGTGGCACGTTGCAGAGCCCTGTGGGAAACCCTCGTGGGAAAGCATCGACGGAAAGCCACAGATCGCTTGATCCACGTGACGGGAGGTGTGACAATGCTGCTATAGCTCGGGAGGAAAGCGCACGTCCATGCCCCCAATCGAGACGAGGACTGACTCCCCTGGGGAGACTCCAGAAATACCCCAAGGTCCATGTCAGCACCGGACAGGAATTCTCAGTTTCCGGCCCCGACTTCACAGAAGGTCTTAGGCCCCGGGATCGAAGGGAGAGGAATCCCGAAATGCCACCTTGGAACTCGCATGGGGACTGGCCTCTCCTGAGGCCACCAGAGCGGGTCCCTGAGGTCCCCGTCGTAACTCGAGAACACCTGCCGCAACTCGTGAAAATCCGGGATGTTCTCCCCTCCAGGCGAGATGAGGCCCATTTCCGCTGAGGCGTCTCGAGGCTAATCAGACCTTACATCTGGAACTTCGAAAGGGTCCTTCACACCCTTGCTGCAACTCAAGAAGTTCCCCGACATACCCGTCTCCCCTCGTGAGGAAGCACGAGGGTCCCGCCCACATCCAGAGGAGCCCCGTTTTCGCCTCGTAGCTGAATGCCCTTCTTTCCCGACGCATCTCAAGAGGAGGCCCTCTCAACAGGAAAGGCGAGAGGAACTCCAGGTTCGTGTAAGCATTCCAAGAGTCCCCCAGATGTCTCACCCTATTCCAAAGGAACCTCTATTCCCTGCACTGGCTCGTCCTTCACGCCAAGGATCGACTCACACCACGGTTGCACTTGGAACAGCCCTGTGGGAAAGCCTCGTGGAACGCCTCGATGGAAAGCAACAGATCCCTTGATCCACGTGATGGGAAGTGTGACACTGCTGCTGCAGCTCGGGAGGAAAGCGCACATGCATGCCCCTACTCGAGATGAGGCCTAACTCCCCTGGGGAGACTCCAGAAGTACCCTAAGATCCATGTCGTCACTGGATAGGAATCCTCAGCTTCCGGCCCCGACTCCACACAAGGTCTTAGGTCCTGGCATCGAAGGGAAAGGAATCCCGAGAGGCCCTCTAGCAACTCGCATGGGGACTGGCCTTTCCTGAGGTCACCTGAGTGGATCCCTGAGGTTCCCGTCGTAACTCGAGAACACCTGCCACAACTCGAGAAAATCCAGGAGGTTCTCCCCTCCAGGCGAGATGAGGCCCATTTCCGCTGAGGCGTCTCGAGGCTAGTCACACCGAAACTCTTGAACTTCGAAAGTGTCCTTCACAGCCTAGCTGCAACTCAAGAAGTTTCCCGACATACCCGTCTCCACTCGAGAGGAAGCACGAGGGTCCCGCCCACATCGAGAGGAACCCCGTTCCCGCCTCGTAGCTCGAGATGACGGATCCTGTCCCTGCATCGTCTGGAGAGAATTCCCATCGTTCCCGTCGCATCTCAAGAGGACGCGCTCTCAACAGGATAGGCCAGAGGAACTCCAGGGTCTTGCCACCATTCCAAGAGTCCCCCAGATGTCTCAGTCCATTCCAGAGGAACCTCTTTTCCCTGCACTGGCTCGTCTTTCACGCTGAGGATTGACTGACACCACGGTTGCACGTGGCACAGCCCTGTGGGAAATCCTCCTGGGAAAGCCTCGAGGGAGAGCCACAGATCCCTTGATCCACGTGACGGGAAGCGTGACACTGCTGATACAGCTCGGGAGGAAAGCGCACGTACATGCCCCCACTCGTGATGAGGCCTGACTCCCCTGGGGAGACTACAGTAGTAGCCCAAGATCCATGTCCGCACTGGAGAGGAAACCTCAGCTTCCGGCCCCGACTCCGCACAAGGTCTTAGACCCCGGCCTCGACAGGTGGGGAATTCTTAGAGGCCCCATAGCAACTCGCCTGGGGATTGGCCTTGCTGACGCCACTGAAGCGGGTCCCTGAGGTCCCCGTCGTAACTCGAGAACACCTGCCGCAACTCGAGAAAATCCAGGAGGTTCTCCCCTCCAGGCGAGATGAGGCCCTTTTCCGCTGAGGCGTCTGGAGGCTAATCACACCTAAACTCTGGAACTTCGAAAGGGTCCTTCACACTCTTGCTGCAACTCATGAAGTTTCCCGACATACCCGTCTCCACTCGAGAGGAAGCACGAGGGTCCCGCCCACATCCAGAGGATCCCCGTTTCCACCTCGTAGGTAAAGATGAGGGATCCTTTCCCTGCTTCGTTGGGAAAGAATTCCCGGCATTCCCATCGCATCTGAAGAGGAGGCCCTCTCAACAGGAAAGGCAAGAGGAACTCCAGTGTCGTGCCACCATTCCAAGAGTCCCCTAGATGTCTCAGTCCATTCCAGAGGAACCTCTTTTCCCTTCACAAGCTCGTATCTCACGCTGAGGGTCGACTCACACCCCGGTGGCACATGGCACATCCCTGTGGGAAATCCTCGTGGGAAAGCCTCGAAGGAAAGCCACAGATCCCTTGATCCACGTGACGGGAAGCGTGACACTGTTGCGACAGCTCGGGAGGAAAGCGTACGTGCATGCCCCCCTGGGAAAGAGGCCTAACTCCCCTGGGGAGACTCCAGAAGAAACCCAAGGTCCATGTCAGCACTGGAGAGGAAGCCTCAGGTTTCGGCCCCGATTCCACACAAGGTCTTAGGCCCCAACATCGACGGGAGAGGAATCCCGAAATGCCCCCTAGCAACTCGCATGGGGACTGGCCTCTTCTGAGGACACCTTAGCGGGTCCCTGACGTCCCCGTCGTAACTCGAGAACACCTGCCGCAACTCGAGAAAATGCAGGAGGTTCTCCCCTCCAGGCGAGATGCGGCCATTTCTGCTGAGGCGTCTCGAGGCTAATCACACCTAACCTCTGGAACTTCGAAAGGGTCCTTCACACCCTTGCTGCAACTCAAGAAATTCCCCGACATACCTGTCTCCACTCGAGACGAAACACGAGGGTCCCGCCCACATCCAGAGGAGCCCCGTTTCCGCCTCGTAGCTCGAGATGAGGGATTCATTCCCTGATTCGTCGGGAAAGAATTCCCGGCGTTCCCATCGCATCTCAAGAGGAGGCGCTCTCAACAGGAAAGGAGAGAGGAACTCCAGGTTCTGGTCACCACTCCAAGAATCCCACAGATGTCTCAGTCCATTCCAGAGGAAACTCTGTTCCCTGCACTGGCTCGTCTTTCACGTCGAGGATGGACTCACACCACGGTGGCACGTGGCACAGCCCTGTGGGAAATCCTCGTGGGAAAGCCTCGAGGGAAAGCCACAGATCCTTTGATCCACGAGACGGGAAGCGTAACACTGCTGCTCCAGATCGGGAGGAAAGCGCACGTGCATGCCCCCACTGGGAATGAGGACTGACTCCCCTGGGGAGACTCCAGAAGCACCCCAAGATCCATGTCAACACTGGAGAGGAATCCTCAGGTTTCGGCACCGATTCCACAGCAGGTCTTAGCCCCGGCATCGACGGGAGAGGTATCCCGAAATGCCCCCTAGCAACTCGAACGGGGAGTGGCCTCTTCTGAGGCCACCAGAGCGGGTCCCTGAGGTCCCCGTCGTAACTCGAGAACACCTACCGCAACTCGAGAAAATCCAGAAGGTTCTCCCCTCCAGGCGAGATGCGGCCCATTTCCTCTGAGGCGTCTCGAGGCTAATCACACCTAACCTCTGGAACGTCGAAAGGGTCCTTCACACCCTTGGTGCAAATCAGGAAGTTCCCCGAAATAGCCGTATCCACTCGAGAGGAAGGACGAGGGTCCCGCCCACATCCAGAGGAGCCCCGTTATCGCCTCGTAGCTCGAGATGAGGGATCCTGTCCCTGCGTCATCGGGAAAGAATTCCCAGCGGTCCCTTCGCATCTCAAGAGGACGCGCTCTCAACAGGATAGGCCAGAGGAACTGCAGGGTCTTGCCATCATTCCAAGAGTCCCCCAGATGTCTCAGTCCATTCCAGAGGAACCTCTTTTCCCTTCACTGGCTCGTCTTTCACGCTGAGGATTGACTGACACCACGGTTGCACGTGGCACAGCCCTGTGGGAAATCCTCCTGGGAAAGCCTCGAGGGAGAGCCACAGATCCCTTGATCCACGTGACGGGAAGCGTGACACTGCTGATACAGCTCGGGAGGAAAGCGCACAGGAATGCCCCCACTGGAGATGAGGCCTGACTCCCCTGGGGAGACTACAGTAGTAGCCCAAGATCCATGTCCGCACTGGACAGGAAACCTCAGCTTCCGGCCCCGACTCCGCACAAGGTCTTAGACCCCGGCCTCGACAGGCGGGGAATCCTTAGAGGCCCCCTAGCAACTCGCCTGGGGATTGGCTTTGCTGACGCCACTAAAGCGGGTCCCTGAGGTCCCCGTCGTAACTAGAGAACACCTGCCGCAACTCGAGAAAATCCAGGAGGTTCTCCCCTCCAGGCGAGAAGAGGCTCTTTTCCGCTGAGGCGTCTGGAGGCTAATCACACCTAAACTCTGGAACTTCGAAAGGGTCCTTCACACTCTTGCTGCAACTCATGAAGTTTCCCGACATACCCGTCTCCACTCGAGAGGAAGCACGAGGGTCCCGCCCACATCCAGAGGATCCCCGTTTCCACCTCGTAGGTAAAGATGAGGGATCCTTTCCCTGCTTCGTTGGGAAAGAATTCCCGGCATTCCCATCGCATCTGAAGAGGAGGCCCTCTCAACAGGAAAGGAGAGAGGAACTCCAGTGTCGTGCCACCATTCCAAGAGTCCCCCAGATGTCTCAGTCCATTCCAGAGGAACCTCTTTTCCCTTCACAAGCTCGTATCTCACGCTGAGGGTCGACTCACACCCCGGTGGCACGTGGCACATCCCTGTGGGAAATCCTCGTGGGAAAGCCTCGAAGGAAAGCCACAGATCCCTTGATCCACGTGACGGGAAGCGTGACACTGTTGCGACAGCTCGGGAGGAAAGCGTACGTGCATGCCCCCACTGGGAAAGAGGCCTAATTCCCCTGGGGAGGCTCCAGAAGAACCCCAAGGTCCATGTCAGCACTGGAGAGGAATCCTCAGGTTTCGGCCCCGATTCCACACAAGGTCTTAGGCCCCAACATCGACGGGAGAGGAATTCCGAAATGCCCCCTAGCAACTCGCATGGGGACTGGCCTCTTCTGAGGACACCTTAGCGGGTCCCTGACGTCCCCGTCATAACTCGAGAACACCTGCCGCAACTCGAGAAAATGCAGGAGGTTCTCCCCTCCAGGCGAGATGCGGCCATTTCTGCTGAGGCGTCTCGAGGCTAATCACACCTAACCTCTGGAACTTCGAAAGGGTCCTTCACAGCCTTGCTGCAACTCAAGAAATTCCCCGACATACCTGTCTCCACTCGAGACGAAACACGAGGGTCCCGCTCACATCCAGAGCAGCCCCGTTTCCGCCTCGTAGCTCGAGATGAGGGATTCATTTCCTGATTCGTCGGGAAAGAATTCCCGGCGTTCCCATCGCATCTCAAGAGGAGGCGCTCCCAACAGGAAAGGAGAGAGGAACTCCAGGTTCTGGTCACCACTCCAAGAGTCCCACAGATGTCTCAGTCCATTCCAGAGGAAACTCTGTTCCCTGCACTGGCTCGTCTTTCACGTCGAGGATGGACTCACACCACGGTGGCACGTGGCACAGCCCTGTGGGAAATCCTCGTGGGAAAGCCTCGAGGGAAAGCCACAGATCCTTTGATCCACGAGACGGGAAGCGTAACACTGCTGCTCCAGATCGGGAGGAAAGCGCACGTGCATGCCCCCACTGGGAATGAGGACTGACTCCCCTGGGGAGACTCCAGAAGCACCCCAAGATCCATGTCAACACTGGAGAGGAATCCTCAGGTTTCGGCACCGATTCCACAGCAGGTCTTAGCCCCGGCATCGACGGGAGAGGTATTCCGAAATGCCCCCTAGCAACTCGAACGGGGAGTGGCCTCTTCTGAGGCCACTAGAGCGGGTCCCTGAGGTCCCCGTCGTAACTCAAGAACACCTACCGCAACTCGAGAAAATCCAGAAGGTTCTCCCCTCCAGGCGAGATGCGGCCCATTTCCTCTGAGGCGTCTCGAGGCTAATCACACCTAACCTCTGGAACGTCGAAAGGGTCCTTCACACCCTTGGTGCAAATCAGGAAGTTCCCCGAAATAGCCGTATCCACTCGAGAGGAAGGACGAGGGTCCCGCCCACATCCAGAGGAGCCCCGTTTCCGCCTCGTACCTCGAGATGAGCGATCCTTTCCCTGCTTCTTCGGGAAAGAATTCCCAGCGTTACCGTCGCATCTCAAGAGGAAGCGCTCTCAACAGGAAAGGCCAAAGGAACTCCAGGGTCGTGCCACCATTCCAAGAGTCCCCCAGATGTCTCAGTCGATTTCAGAGGAACCTCTTTTCCCTTCACTGTCTCGTCTTACACACCGAGGATCGACTTACACCACGGTGGCACGTTGCACAGCATATGGGAAAGCCTCGTGGGAAAGCCTCGACGGAAAGCCACAGATCCCTTGATACACGTGACGGGAAACGTGACACTGCTGCTACAGCTCGGGAGTAGAGCGAACGTGCATGCCCCCATTCGTGACGAGGACTGACTCCCCTGGGGAGACTCCAGAAGTACCCCCAAGATCCATGTCGGCACTGGAGAGGAATCCTCAGATTTCGGCCTCGACTCCACACAAGGTCTTAGGCCCCGGCATCGTCCGGAGAGGAATCCCGAGATGTCCCCCAGCAACTCGCTTGGTGATTGGCCTTTCCTGAGGCCACCAGAGCGGGTCCCTGAGGTCCCCTACGTAACTCGAGAACACCTGCCGCAACCTGAGAAAATCCAGGAGGTTCTCCCCACCAGGAGAGATGAGGCCCATTTCCGCTGAGGCGCCTCGAGGCTAATCCCACCTCACCTCTGGAACTTCGAAAGGGTCCTTTACACGTTTGCAACTCAAGAAGTTCCCCGACATACCGGTCTCCACTCGAGAGGAAGCACGAGGGTCCCGCCCACATGAAGAGTAGCCCCGTGTCCGCCTCGTAGATCGAGATGAAGGATCCTTTCCCTGCTTCGTCAGGAAAGAATTCCCAGCGTTAACGTCGCATCTCAAGAGGAGGCGCTCTCAACAGGAAAGGCGAGAGGAACTCCAGGGTCGTACCCACCATTCCAAGAGTCCCCGAGGTGTCTCAGTCCATTCCAGAGGAACCTCTTTTCCCTTCCCTGGCTCGTCTTTCACGCCGAGGATCGAATCACAACACGGTGGCACGTTGCAGAGCCCTGTGGGAAACCCTCGTGGGAAAGCATCGACGGAAAGCCACAGATCGCTTGATCCACGTGACGGGAGGCGTGACAATGCTGCTATAGCTCGGGAGGAAAGCGCACGTCCATGCCCCCACTCGAGACGAGGACTGACTCCCCTGGGGAGACTCCACAAATACCCCCAAGGTCCATGTCAGCACCGGACAGGAATTCTCAGTTTCCGGCCCCGACTTCACAGAAGGTCTTAGGCCCCGGGATCGAAGGGAGAGGAATCCCGAAATGCCACCTTGGAACTCGCATGGGGACTGGCCTCTCCTGAGGCCACCAGAGCGGGTCCCTGAGGTCCCCGTCGTAACTCGAGAACACCTGCCGCAACTCGTGAAAATCCGGGATATTCTCCCCTCCAGGCGAGATGAGGCCCATTTCCGCTGAGGCGTCTCGAGGCTAATCAGACCTTACATCTGGAACTTCGAAAGGGTCCTTCACACCCTTGCTGCAACTCAAGAAGTTCCCCAACATACCCGTCTCCCCTCGAGAGGAAGCACGAGGGTCCCGCCCACATCCAGAGGAGCCCCGTTTTCGCCTCGTAGCTCGAGATGAGGGACCCGGTCCCTGCTTCGTCGGGAAAGAATGCCCTTCTTTCCCGACGCATCTCAAGAGGAGGCGCTCTCAACAGGAAAGGCGAGAGGAACTCCAGGTTCGTGTAAGCATTCCAAGAGTCCCCCAGATGTCTCAGTCCATTCCAAAGGAACCTCTATTCCCTGC
Source organism: Budorcas taxicolor (assembly GCF_023091745.1). Taxonomy (NCBI): domain Eukaryota; kingdom Metazoa; phylum Chordata; class Mammalia; order Artiodactyla; family Bovidae; genus Budorcas; species Budorcas taxicolor. The sequence goes on from NC_068920.1 coordinate 2,761,293, forward strand.
CTTGGCTCGTCCTTCACGCCAAGGATCGACTCACACCACGGTGGCACTTGGAACAGCCCTGTGGGAAAGCCTCGTGGAACGCCTCGATGGAAAGCAACAGATCCCTTGATCCACGTGATGGGAAGTGTGACACTGCTGCTGCAGCTCGGGAGGAAAGCGCACGTGCATGCCCCCACTCGAGATGAGGCCTAACTCCCCTGGGGAGACTCCAGAAGTACCCTAAGATCCATGTCGGCACTGGAGAGGAATCCTAAGGTTTCGGCCCCAATTCCACACAAGGCCTTAGGCCCCGGCATCGACAGGCGGGGAATACCTAGAGGCCCCCTAGCAACTCACCTGGGGACTGGCCTTTCCTGAGGCCACCAGAGCGGGTCCCTGAGTTCTCCGTCGTAACTCGAGAACACCTGCCGCAACTCGAGGAAATGCAGAAGGTTCTCCTCTCCAGGCGAGATGAGGCCATTTGCGCTGAGGTGCCTCGAGACTAATCACACCTAAACTCTGGAGCTTAGAAATGGTCCCTCACACCCTTGCTGCAATTCAAGAAGTTCCACGACATACCCGTCTCCACTCAAAAGTAAGCACGAGGATCCCGCCCACATCCAGAGGAGAACCGTTTCTGCCTCGTAGCTCGAGATGAGGGATCCTTTCCCTGCTACGTCGGGAAAGAATTCCCGGCGTTCCCATCGCATCTCAAGAGGAGGCGCTCTCAAAAGGAAAGGAGAGAGGAACTCCAGGGTCTTGCCACCATTCCAAGAGTCCCCCAGATGTCTCAGTCCACTCCAGAGGACCCTCTTTTCCTTGAACTGGCTCATCTTTCACGCCGAGGATGGACTCACACCACGGTGGCACGTGGCACAGACCTGTGGGAAATCCTCGTGGGAAAGCTTCGAGGGAAAGCCACAGATCCCTTGATCAACGTGACGGGAAGCGTGACACCGCTGCTCCAGGTCGGGAGGAAAGCGCACGTGCATGACCCCACTCGAGACGAGGCCTGACTCCCCTAGGGAGACTCCAGAAGTACTCCAGGATCCATGTCCGCACTGGATAGGAATCCTCAGCTTCCGGCCCCGACTCCACACAAGGTCTTAGGCCCTGGCATCGAAGGGAAAGGAATCCCGAGAGGCCCTCTAGCAACTCGCATGGGGACTGGCCTTTCCTGAGGTCACCTGAGTGGATCCCTGAGGTTCCCGTCGTAACTCGAGAACACCTGCCGCAACTCGAGAAAATCCAGGAGGTTCTCCCCTCCAGGCGAGATGAGGCCCATTTCCGCTGAGGCGTCTCGAGGCTAATCACACCTAAACTCTTGAACTTCGAAAGTGTCCTTCACACCCTAGCTGCAACTCAAGAAGTTTCCCGACATACCCGTCTCCACTCGAGAGGAAGCACGAGGGTCCCACACACATCGAGAGGAACCCCGTTCCCGCCTCGTAGCTCGAGATGACGGATCCTGTCCCTGCATCGTCTGGAGAGAATTCCCATCGTTCCCGTCGCATCTCAAGAGGAGGCGCACTCAACAGGAAAGGTGAGAGGAATTCCAGGGTCGTGCCACCATTCCAAGCGTCCCAGAGATGTCTCAGTCCATTCCAGACTAAGTTCTTTTCCCTGCACTGGCTCATCTTTCACGCCGAGGATCGACTCACACCACAGGGGCACGTGGCACAGCACTGTGGGAAATCCTCGTGTGGAAGCCTCGAGGGAAAGCCACAGATCCTTTGATCCACGAGACGGGAAGCGTAACACTGCTGCTCCAGATCGGGAGGAAAGCGCACGTGCATGCCCCCACTGAGAATAAGGACTGACTCCCCTGGGGAGACTCCTGAAGTACCCCAAGATCCATGTCAGCACTGGAGAGGAAGCCTCAGGTTTCAGCCCCGATTCCACTCAAGGTCTTAGGCCCCGGCATCGACGGGAGAGGAATCCCGAAATGCCCCCTAGCAACTCGCATGGGGACTGGCCTCTTCTGAGGCCACCTTAGCGGGTCCCTGACGTCCCCATCGTAACTCGAGAACACCTGCCGCAATTCGAGAAAATCCAGGAGGTTCTCCCCTCCAGGCGAGATGAGGCCCATTTCCGCTGAGGTGTCTCGAGGCTAATCACACCTAACCTCTGGAACTTCGAAAGGGTCCTTCAGACCCTTGCTGCAACTCAAGAAGTTCTCCGACATACCCGTCTCCACTCGAGACGAAACACGAGGGTCCCGCCCACATCCAGAGGAGCCCCGTTTCCGCCTCGTAGCTCGAGATGAGGGATTCATTCCCTGATTCGTCGGGAAAGAATTCCCGGCGTTCCCATCGCATCTCAAGAGGAGGCGCTCTCAACAGGAAAGGAGAGAGGAACTCCAGGTTCTGGTCACCACTCCAAGAATCCCACAGATGTCTCAGTCCATTCCAGAGGAAACTCTGTTCCCTGCACTGGCTCGTCTTTCACGTCGAGGATGGACTCACACCACGGTGGCACGTGGCACAGCCCTGTGGGAAATCCTCGTGGGAAAGCCTCGAGGGAAAGCCACAGATCCTTTGATCCACGAGACGGGAAGCGTGACACTGCTGCTCCAGATCGGGAGGAAAGCGCACGTGCATGCCCCCACTGGGAATGAGGACTGACTCCCCTGGGGAGACTCCAGAAGCACCCCAAGATCCATGTCAACACTGGAGAGGAATCCTCAGGTTTCGGCACCGATTCCACAGCAGGTCTTAGCCCCGGCATCGACGGGAGAGGTATCCCGAAATGCCCCCTAGCAACTCGAACGGGGAGTGGCCTCTTCTGAGGCCACCAGAGCGGGTCCCTGAGGTCCCCGTCGTAACTCGAGAACACCTACCGCAACTCGAGAAAATCCAGAAGGTTCTCCCCTCCAGGCGAGATGCGGTCCATTTCCTCTGAGGCGTCTCGAGGCTAATCACACCTAACCTCTGGAACGTCGAAAGGGTCCTTCACACCCTTGGTGCAAATCAGGAAGTTCCCCGAAATAGCCGTATCCACTCGAGAGGAAGGCCGAGGGTCCCGCCCACATCCAGAGGAGCCCCGTTATCGCCTCGTAGCTCGAGATGAGGGATCCTGTCCCTGCGTCATCGGGAAAGAATTCCCAGCGGTCCCTTCGCATCTCAAGAGGACGCGCTCTCAACAGGATAGGCCAGAGGAACTTCAGGGTCTTGCCACCATTCCAAGAGTCCCCCAGATGTCTCAGTCCATTCCAGAGGAACCTCTTTTCCCTGCACTGGCTCGTCTTTCACGCTGAGGATTGACTGACACCACGGTTGCACGTGGCACAGCCCTGTGGGAAATCCTCCTGGGAAAGCCTCGAGGGAGAGCCACAGATCCCTTGATCCACGTGACGGGAAGCGTGACACTGCTGATACAGCTCGGGAGGAAAGCGCACAGGAATGCCCCCACTCGAGATGAGGCCTGACTCCCCTGGGGAGACTACAGTACTAGCCCAAGATCCATGTCCGCACTGGACAGGAAACCTCAGCTTCTGGCCCCGACTCCGCACAAGGTCTTAGGCCCCGACATCGATGGGAGAGGAATCCCGAAATGCCCCCTAGCAACTCGCATGGGGACTGGCCTCTTCTGAGGACACCTTAGCGGGTCCCTGACGTCCCCGTCGTAACTCGAGAACACCTGCCGCAACCTGAGAAAATCCAGGAGGTTCTCCCCACCAGGAGAGATGAGGCCCATTTCCACTGAGGCGCCTCGAGGCTAATCCCACCTCACCTCTGGAACTTCGAAAGGGTCCTTTACACGTTTGCAACTCAAGAAGTTCCCCGACATACCGGTCTCCACTCGAGAGGAAGCACGAGAGTCCCGCCCACATGAAGAGTAGCCCCGTGTCCGCCTCGTAGATCGAGATGAGGGATCCTTTCCCTGCTTCGTCAGGAAAGAATTCCCAGCGTTAACGTCGCATCTCAAGAGGAGGTGCTCTCAACAGGAAAGGCGAGAGGAACTCCAGGGTCGTACCCACCATTCCAAGAGTCCCCGAGGTGTCTCAGTCCATTCCAGAGGAACCTCTTTTCCCTTCCCTGGCTCGTCTTTCACGCCAAGGATGGAATCACAACACGGTGGCACGTTGCACATCCCTGTGGGAAACCCTCGTGGGAAAGCATCGACGGAAAGCCACAGATCGCTTGATCCACGTGACGGGAGGCGTGACAATGCTGCTATAGCTCGGGAGGAAAGCGCACGTCCATGCCCCCACTCGAGACGAGGACTGACTCCCCTGGGGAGACTCCAGAAATACCCCAAGGTCCATGTCAGCACCGGACAGGAATTCTCAGTTTCCGGCCCCGACTTCACAGAAGGTCTTAGGCCCCGGGATCGAAGGGAGAGGAATCCCGAAATGCCACCTTGGAACTCGCATGGGGACTGGCCTCTCCTGAGGCCACCAGAGCGGGTCTCTGAGGTCCCCGTCGTAACTCGAGAACACCTGCCGCAACTCGTGAAAATCCGGGATGTTCTCCCCTCCAGGCGAGATGAGGCCCATTTCCGCTGAGGCGTCTCGAGGCTAATCAGACCTTACATCTGGAACTTCGAAAGGGTCCTTCATACCCTTGCTGCAACTCAAGAAGTTCCCCGACATACCCGTCTCCCCTCGAGAGGAAGCACGAGGGTCCCGCCCACATCCAGAGGAGCCCCGTTTTCGCCTCGTAGCTCGAGATGAGGGACCCGGTCCCTGCTTCGTCAGGAAAGAATGCCCTTCTTTCCCGACGCATCTCAAGAGGAGGCGCTCTCAACAGGAAAGGCGAGAGGAACTCCAGGTTCGTGTAAGCATTCCAAGAGTCCCCCAGATGTCTCAGTCCATTCCAAAGGAACCTCTATTCCCTGCCTTGGCTCGTCCTTCACGCCAAGGATCGACTCACACCACGGTGGCACTTGGAACAGCCCTGTGGGAAAGCCTCGTGGAACGCCTCGATGGAAAGCAACAGATCCCTTGATCCACGTGATGGGAAGTGTGACACTGCTGCTGCAGCTCGGGAGGAAAGCGCACGTGCATGCCCCCACTCGAGATGAGGCCTAACTCCCCTGGGGAGACTCCAGAAGTACCCTAAGATCCATGTCGGCACTGGAGAGGAATCCTAAGGTTTTGGCCCCAATTTCACACAAGGCCTTAGGCCCCGGCATCGACGGGCGGGGAATACCTAGAGGCCCCCTAGCAACTCACCTGGGGACTGGCCTTTCCTGAGGCCACCAGAGCGGGTCCCTGAGTTCTCCGTCGTAACTCGAGAACACCTGCCGCAACTCGAGGAAATGCAGAAGGTTCTCCTCTCCAGGCGAGATGAGGCCATTTGCGCTGAGGTGCCTCGAGGCTAATCACACCTAAACTCTGGAGCTTAGAAATGGTCCCTCACACCCTTGCTGCAATTCAAGAAGTTCCACGACATACCCGTCTCCACTCAAAAGTAAGCACGAGGATCCCGCCCACATCCAGAGGAGAACCGTTTCTGCCTCGTAGCTCGAGATGAGGGATCCTTTCCCTGCTACGTCGGGAAAGAATTCCCGGCGTTCCCATCGCATGTCAAGAGGAGGCGCTCTCAAAAGGAAAGGAGAGAGGAACTCCAGGGTCTGGCCACCATTCCAAGAGTCCCCCAGATGTCTCAGTCCACTCCAGAGGACCCTCTTTTCCTTGAACTGGCTCATCTTTCACGCCGAGGATGGACTCACACCACGGTGGCACGTGGCACAGCCCTGTGGGAAATCCTCGTGGGAAAGCTTCGAGGGAAAGCCACAGGTCCCTTGATCCACGTGACGGGAAGCGTGACACCGCTGCTCCAGGTCGGGAGGAAAGCGCACGTGCATGACCCCACTCGAGACGAGGCCTGACTCCCCTAGGGAGACTCCAGTAGTACTCCAGGATCCATGTCCGCACTGGATAGGAATCCTCAGCTTCCGGCCCCGACTCCACACAAGGTCTTAGGCCCTGGCATCGAAGGGAAAGGAATCCCGAGAGGCCCTCTAGCAACTCGCCTGGGGACTGGCCTTTCCTGAGGTCACCTGAGTGGATCCCTGAGGTTCCCGTCGTAACTCGAGAACACCTGCCGCAACTCGAGAAAATCCAGGAGGTTCTCCCCTCCAGGCCTGATGAGGCCCATTTCCGCTGAGGCGTCTCGAGACTAATCACACCTAAACTCTTGAACTTCGAAAGTGTCCTTCACACCCTAGCTGCAACTCAAGAAGTTTCCCGACATACCCGTCTCCACTCGAGAGGAAGCACAAGGGTCCCGCCCACATCCAGAGTAACCCCGTTCCCGCCTCGTAGCTCGAGATGACGGATCCTGTCCCTGCATCGTCTGGAGAGAATTCCCATCGTTCCCGTCGCATCTCAAGAGGAGGCGCACTCAACAGGAAAGGTGAGAGGAATTCCAGGGTCGTGCCACCATTCCAAGCGTCCCAGAGATGTCTCAGTCCATTCCAGACTAAGTTCTTTTCCCTGCACTGGCTCATCTTTCACGTCGAGGATCGACTCACACCACAGGGGCACGTGGCACAGCACTGTGGGAAATCCTCGTGTGGAAGCCTCGAGGGAAAGCCACAGATCCTTTGATCCACGAGACGGGAAGCGTAACACTGCTGCTCCAGATCGGGAGGAAAGCGCACGTGCATGCCCCCACTGAGAATAAGGACTGACTCCCCTGGGGAGACTCCTGAAGTACCCCAAGATCCATGTCAGCACTGGAGAGGAAGCCTCAGGTTTCAGCCCCGATTCCACTCAAGGTCTTAGGCCCCGGCATCGACGGGAGAGGAATCCCGAAATGCCCCCTAGCAACTCGCATGGGGACTGGCCTCTTCTGAGGCCACCTTAGCGGGTCCCTGACGTCCCCATCGTAACTCGAGAACACCTGCCGTAACTCGAGAAAATCCAGGAGGTTCTCCCCTCCAGGCGAGATGAGGCCCATTTCTGCTGAGGTGTCTCGAGGCTAATCACACCTAACCTCTGGAACTTCGAAAGGGTCCTTCAGACCCTTGCTGCAACTCAAGAAGTTCTCCGACATACCCGTCTCCACTCGAGAGGAAGCACGACGTTCCTGCCCAGATCCAGAGGAGCCCCGTTATCGCCTCGTAGCTCGAGATGAGGGATCCTGTCCCTGCGTCATCGGGAAAGAATTCCCAGCGGTCCCTTCGCATCTCAAGAGGACGCGCTCTCAACAGGATAGGCCAGAGGAACTGCAGGGTCTTGCCACCATTCCAAGAGTCCCCCAGATGTCTCAGTCCATTCCAGAGGAACCTCTTTTCCCTGCACTGGCTCGTCTTTCACGCTGAGGATTGACTGACACCACGGTTGCACGTGGCACAGCCCTTTGGGAAATCCTCTTGGGAAAGCCTCGAGGGAGAGCCACAGATCCCTTGATCCACGTGACGGGAAGCGTGACACTGCTGATACAGCTCGGGAGGAAAGCGCACGTGCATGCCCCCACTCGAGATGAGGCCTGACTCCCCTGGGGAGACTACAGTAGTAGCCCAAGATCCATGTCCGCACTGGACAGGAAAGCTCAGCTTCCGGCCCCGACTCCGCACAAGGTCTTAGACCCCGGCCTCGACAGGCGGGGAATCCTTAGAGGCCCCCTAGCAACTCGCCTGGGGATTGGCCTTGCTGACGCCACTAAAGCGGGTCCCTGAGGTCCCCGTCGTAACTCGAGAACACCTGCCGCAACTCGAGAAAATCCAGGAGGTTCTCCCCTCCAGGCGAGATGAGGCCCTTTTCCCCTGAGGCGTCTGGAGGCTAATCACACCTCAAATCTGGAACTTCGAAAGGGTCCTTCAAACTCTTGCTGCAACTCATGAAGTTTCCCAACATAACCGTCTCCACTAGAGAGGAAGCACGAGGGTCCCGCCCACATCCAGAGGAGCCCCGTTTCCACCTCGTAGGTAAAGATGAGGGATCCTTTCCCTGCTTCATTGGGAAAGAATTCCCGGCATTCCCATCGCATCTGAAGAGGAGGCCCTCTCAACAGGAAAGGCAAGAGGAACTGCAGTGTCGTGCAACCATTCCAAGAGTCCCCCAGATGTCTCAGTCCATTCCAGAGGAAACTCTGTTCCCTGCACTTGTTCGTCTTTCACGTCGAGAATGGACTCACACCACGGTGGCACGTGGCACAGCCCTGTGGGAAATCCTCGTGGGAAAGCCTCGAGGGATAGCCACAGATCCTTTGATACATGAGACGAGAAGCGTAACACTGCTGCTCCAGATCGGGAGGAAAGCGCACGTGCATGCCCCCACTGGGAATGAGGACTGACTCCCCTTGGGAGACTCCAGAAGGAACCCAAGATCCATGTCAACACTGGAGAGGAATCCTCAGGTTTCGGCACCGATTCCACACAAGGTCTTAGGCCCCGGCATCGACGGGAGAGGAATCCCTAGATGGCACCTAGCAACTCGCATGGGGTCTGGCCTTTCCTGAGGCCACCAGAGCGGGTCCCTGAGGTCCCCGTCGTAACTCGAGAAAACCTGCGGCAACTCGATAAAATCCAGGAGGTTCTCCCCTCCAGACGAAATGAGGCAGATTTCCACTAGGCGTTTCGAGGCTGATCACACCTAACCTCTGGAACTTCGAAAGTGTCCTTGACACCCTTGGTGAAAATCAAGAAGTTCCCCGACATACCCGTCTCCACTCGAGAAGAAAGACGAGGGTCCCGCCCACATTCAGAGGAGCCCCGTTTCCGCTTCGTATCTCGAGATGAAGGATCCCTTCCCTGATTCATCGGGAATGAATTCCCGGCATTCCCGTCGCATCTCAAGAGGAGGCGCTCTGTACAGAAAAGGCGAGAGGAACTCCAGGGTCGTGCCACCATTCCAAGAGTCCCCCAGATGTCTCAGTCCATTCCATAGGAACCTCTTTTCCATTCACTGACTCATCTTTCACGCCGAGGATCGACTCACACCAAGGTGGCACGTGGCAAAGCCCTGTGGGAAAGCCTCGTGGGAAAGCCTCGAGGGAAAGCCACAGATCGCTGTATCCACGTGACAGGAAGCATGACACTACTGCTGCAGCTGGGGAGGAAAGCGCACGTGCATGCCCCCACTCGAGACGAGGCCTGACTCCCCTGGGGGGACTCAGAAGAACCCCAAGGTCCATGTCAACACTGGAGAGGAATACGCAGGTTCCGGCCCCGACTCCACACAAGGTCTTAGGCCCCGGCATCGACGGGAGAGGAATCCCGAGATGGCCCCTAGCAAATCGCATGGGGACTGGCCTTTCCTGAGGCCACAAGAGCGGGTCCCTGAGGTCCCCGTCGTAACTCGAGATGACCTGCAGCAACTCGAGAAAATCCAGGAGATTCTCCCCTCCAGGCGAGATGAGGCCCATTTCCGCTGAGGTGTCTCGAGGCTAATCACACCTCACCTCTGGAACTTCGAAAGGGACCTTCACACCCTTGATGCAACTCAAGAAGTACCCCGACATACCGGTTTCCCCTCGAGAGGAAACACGAGGGTCCCGCCCACATCCAGAGGAGCCCCATTTCTGCCTCGGAGTTCGAGATGAGGGATCCTTTCCCTACTTCGTTGGGAAAGAATTCCCGGCGTTCCCATCGCATCTCAAGAGGAGGCCCTCTCAACTGGAACGGCGAGAGGAACTCCAGGGTCGTGCAACCATTCCAAGAGTCCCCCAGATGTCTCAGTCCATTCCAGAGGAACCTCTTTTCCCTTCACCGGCTCGTCTTTCATGCCGAGGATCGACTCACACCAAGGGGGCACGTGGCACAGCCCTGTGGGAAAGCCTCGTGGGAAAGCCTCGAGGGAAAGCCACAGGTCCCTTGATCCACCTGACAGGAAGCGTGACACTACTGCAGCAGCTCGGGAGGAAAGAGCACGTGCATGCCCCCACTCGAGACGAGGCCTGACTCCCCTGGGGAGACTCAGAAGCACCGCAAGATCCATGTCAGCACTGGAGAGGAATCCTCAGGTTCCGGCCCCGACTCCACACAAGGTCTTAGGCCACGGCATCGACGGGAGAGGAATCTCGAGTTGGCCCCTAGCAACTCACATGGGGACTGGCCTTTCCTGAGGCCACCAGAGCGGGTCCCTTAGGTCCCGGTCGTAACTCGAGAAGACCTGCCGCAACTCGAGAAAATCCAGGAGGTTCTCCCCTCCAGGCGAGATGATGCCCAATTGCGCTGTGGTGTCTCGAGGCTAATCACACCTCACCTCTGGAACTTCGAAAGAGTCCTTCACACCCTTGGTGCAACTCAAGAAGTTCCCCGACATACCCGTCTCCCCTCTAGAGGAAACAAGAGGGTCGCGCCCACATCCAGAGGAGCCCCGTTTCCACCTCAGAGCTCAAGATGAGGGATCATTTCCATGCTTCGTCGGGAAAGAATTCCCGGCGTTCCCGTTGCACCTCAAGAGGAGGCCGTCTAAACAGGAACGTTGAGAGGAAATCCAGGGTCGTGACACCATTCCAAGAGTCCCCCAGATGTCTCAGTCCATTCCAGAGGGACCTCTTTTCCCTTCACGGGCTCGTCTTTCACGCCGAGGATCGACTCACACCAAGGTGGCACGTGGCACAGCCCTGTGGGAAAGCCTCGTGGGAAAGCCTGGAGGGAAAGCCACAGGTCCCTTGATCTACGTGACAGGAAGCGTGACACTACTGCTGCAGCTCGGGAGAAAAACGCATGTGCATGCCCCCACTCGAGACGAGGCCTGACTCCCCTGGGGAGACTCAGAGGCACCCCAAGATCCATGTCAACACTGGAGACGAATCCTCAGGTCCGGGCCCCGACTCCACACAAGGTCTTATGCCCCGGCATCGACGGGTGAGGAATCCCGAGATGGCCCCTAGCAACTCACATGGGGACTGGCCTTTCCTGAGGCCACAAGAGCGGGTCCCTTAGGTCACCGTCGTAACTTGAGAAGACCTGCCGCAACTCGAGAAAATCCAGGAGATTCTCCCCTCCAGGCGAGATGAGGCCCATTTCACACCTCACTTCTGGAACTTCGAAAGGGTCCTTCACACCCTTGGTGCAAATCAAGAAGTTCCCCGACATACCCGTCTCCACTCGAGAGGAAACACGAGGGTCCCGCCCACATCCAGAGGAGCCCCGTTTCCGCCTCGTAGCTCGAGATGAGGGATCCTTTCCCTGCTTCGCCGGCAAAGAATTCCCGGCGTTCCCGTCGCATCTCAAGAGGAGGCCCTCTCAACAAGAACGGCGAGAGGAACTCCAGGGTCGTGCCTCCATTCCACGAGCCCGGCAGATGTCTCAGTCCATTCCAGAGGAACCTCTTTCCCTATCACCGGCTCGTGTTTGACGCCGAGGATCGACCCACACCAAGGTGGCACGTGGCACAGCCGTGTGGGAAAGCCTCGTGGGAAAGCCTCGAGGGAAAGCCACAGATCCCTTGATCCACGTGACAGGAAGGGTGACATTACTGCTGCAGCTCGGGAGGAAAGCGCACGTGCATACCCCCACTCGAGAGGAGGCCTGAGAACCCTGGGGATTCTCAGAAGTACACCAAGATCCATGTCAACACTGGAGAGGAATCCTCAGGTTCCGGCCGCGACTGCACACAAGGTCTCAGGCAGCGGCATCGACGGGAGAGGAATCCTGAGATGTCTCCTCACTACTGGCTTGTGGACTGGCCTTTCCTGGGGCCACAAGAGCGGGTCCCTGAGGCCCCCGTCGTAACTCGAGAACACCTGCCGCAACTCGAGAAAATCCAGGAGGTTCTCCCCTCCAGGCGAGATGAGGCCCATTTCCACTGAGGCGTCTCGAGGCTCATCACACCTAACCTCCGGATCTTCGAAAGGGTCCTTGACACCCTTGCTGGAACTCAAGAAGTTTCCTGACAGCCCCGTCTCCACCCGAGAGGAAGCACGAGGATCTCGCCCACATCCAGAGCAGCCCCGTTGCCGCCTCGTAGCTCGAGATGAGGGATCGTGTCCCTGCTTCGTCGGGAAAGAATTTCCTTCGTTCCCGTCGCATCTTAAGAGGAAGCGCTCTCAACAGGAAAGGCGATAGGAAGTCCAGGGTCGTGTCACCATTCCAAGAGTGCCAGAGATCTCTCAGTCCATTCCAGAGGAACCTCTTTTCCCTGCACTGGCTCGTCCTTCACGCCAAGGATCGACTCACACCACAGTGGAACGTGGTACAGCCCTGTGAGATAGCCTCATGGAACGCCACGAGGGAAAGCAACAGATCCCTTGATCCAGGTGACGGGAAGCGTGACACTGCTGCTACAGAGCGGAAGGAAAGCACACGTGCATGCCCCCACTCGAGATGAGGCTTAACTCCTCTGGAGAGACTCCAGAAGTACTCTAATATCCATGTCCGCACTGGAGGGGAATCCTCAGGTTCCGTCCCCGATTCAACACAAGGTCTTAAGCCCCGGCATCGACGGGCAGGGAATCCCTAGAGGCCCCCTAGCAACTCGCCTGGGGACTGGCCTTTCCTGAGGACACCAAAGCGGGTCCCTGAGGTCCCCATCGTAACTCAAGAACACCTGCTGCAACTCGAGAAAATCCAGGAGGTTCTCCCCTCCAGGCGAGAAGAGACCCATTCCGCTGAGGCGTCTCGAGGCTAATCGTACCTCACCTCTGGAACTTCGAAAGGGTCCTTCACACCCTTGAGCAACTCAAGAAGTTCCCCAACATACCCGTCTCCACTCGAGAGGAAACACGAGGGTCCCGCCCACATCCAGAGGAGCTCCGTTTCCCCCTCGTAGCTCGAGATGAGGGATCCTTTCCCTGCTTCGTGGGGAAAGAGTTCCCGGCGTTCCCGTCTCATCTCAAGAGGAAGCCCTCTCAACAGGAAGGGCGAGAGGAACTCCAGGGTCGTGCCAACATTCCAAGAGTCCCCCAGATGTCTCAGTCCATTCCAGAGGAACCTCTTTTCCCTTCACCCGCTCGGCTTTCACGCCGAGGATCAACTCACACCAAGGTGACACGTGGCACAGCCCTGTGGGAAAGCATCGTGGGAAAGCCTCGAGGGAAAGCCTCGAGGGAAAGCCACAGATCCCTTGATCCACGAGACAGGAAGCGTGACACTACTGCTGCAGCTCGGGAGGAAAGCGCACGTGCATGCCCCCACTCGAGACGAGGCCTGACTCCCCTGGGGAGACTCAAAGGCACCCCAAGATCCATGTCAACAATGGAGAGGAAACCTCAGGTTCCGGCCCCGACTCCACACAAGGTCTTAGGCCCCGGCATCGACGGGAGAGGAATCCCGAGATGGCCCCTAGGAACTCTCATGTGGACTGGCCTTTCCTGAGGCAACCAGAGGGTGTCCCTGAGGTTCCCGTCCTACGTGGAGGAGACCTGCCGCAACTCGAGAAAATCCAGGAGGTTTTCCCCTCCAGGCGAGATGAGGCCCATGTCCGCTGAGGCGTCTCGAGGCTGATCACACCTCACCTCTGGAACTTCGAAAGGGTCCTTCACACCCTTGGTGCAACTGAAGAAGTTCCCCGACAAACCCGTCTCCACTCGAGAGGAAACACGAGGGTCCCGCCCACATCCAGAGGAGCCCAGTTTCCGCCTCGTAGCTCGAGATGAGGGATCCTTTCCCTGCTTCGTCGGGAAAGATTTCCCGGCGTTCCCGTCGCATCTCAAGAGGAGGCCCTCTCAACAGGAACGTCGAGAGGAACTCCAGGGTCGTGCCACCATTCCAAGAGTCCCCCAGATGTCTCAGTCCATTCCAGAGGAACCCCTTTCCTTTCACCGGCTCGGCTTTCACGCCGAGGATCGACTCACACCAAGGTGGCACGTGGCACAGCCCTGTGGGAAAGCCTCGTGGGAAAGCCTCGAGGGAAAGCCTCGAGGGAAAGCCACAGATCCCTTGATCCACGTGACGAGAAGCGTGACACTGCTGTTGCAGCTCGGGAGGATAGCGCACGTGCATGCCCCCACTCGAGATGAGACCTGACTCCCCTGGGGAGACTCTAGAAGTACCCCAAGATTAATGTCAGCACTGGAGAGGAATCCTCAGGTTCCGGTCCTGACTCCACACAAGGTTCTGGGCCCTGGCATCGAAGGGAGAGGAATCCTGAGATGCCTCCTCACTACTGGCTTGTGGACTGGCCTTTCCTGGGGCCACAAGAGCGGGTCCCTGAGGCCCCCGTCGTAACTCGAGAACACCTGCCGCAACTCGAGAAAATCCAGGAGGTTCTCCCCTCCAGGCGAGATGAGGCCCTTTTCCACTGAGGCGTCTCGAGGCTCATCACACCTAACCTCCGGATCTTCGAAAGGGTCCTTGACACCCTTGCTGGAACTCAAGAAGTTTCCCGACAGCCCCGTCTCCACCCGAAAGGAAGCACGAGGATCTCGCCCACATCCAGAGCAGCCCCGATGCCGCCTCGTAGCTCGAGATGAGGGATCGTGTCCCTGCTTCGTCGGGAAAGAATTCCCTTCGTTCCCGTCGCATCTTAAGAGGAAGCGCTCTCAACAGGAAAGGCGATAGGAAGTCCAGGGTCGTGTCACCATTCCAAGAGTGCCAGAGACCTCTCAGTCCATTCCAGAGGAACCTCTTTTCCCTGCACTGGCTCGTCCTTCACGCCAAGGATCGACTCACACCACATTGGAACGTGGTACAGCCCTGTGAGATAGCCTCATGGAACGCCAAGAGGGAAAGCAACAGATCCCTTGATCCAGGTGACGGGAAGCGTGACACTGCTGCTACAGAGCGGAAGGAAAGCACACGTGCATGCCCCCACTCGAGATGAGGCTTAACTCCTCTGGAGAGACTCCAGAAGTACTCTAATATCCATGTCCCCACTGGAGGGGAATCCTCAGGTTCCGTCCCCGATTCAACACAAGGTCTTAAGCCCCGGCATCGACGGGCAGGGAATCCCTAGAGGCCCCCTAGCAACTCGCCTGGGGACTGGCCTTTCCTGAGGACACCAAAGCGGGTCCCTGAGGTCCCCGTCGTAACTCAAGAACACCTGCTGCAACTCGAGAAAATCCAGGAGGTTCTCCCCTCCAGGCGAGATGAGACCCATTCCGCTGAGGCGTCTCGAGGCTAATCGTACCTCACCTCTGGAACTTCGAAAGGGTCCTTCACACCCTTGAGCAACTCAAGAAGTTCCCCGACATACCCGTCTCCACTCGAGAGGAAACACGAGGGTCCCGCCCACATCCAGAGGAGCTCCGTTTCCCCCTCATAGCTCGAGATGAGGGATCCTTTCCCTGCTTCGTGGGGAAAGAGTTCCCAGCGTTCCCGTCTCATCTCAAGAGGAGGCCCTCTCAACATGAAGGGCGAGAGGAACTCCAGGGTGGTGCCACCATTCCAAGAGTCCCCCAGATGTCTCAGTCCATTCCAGAGGAACCTCTTTTCCCTTCACCGGCTCGGCTTTCACGCCGAGGATCGAATCACACCAAGGTGACACGTGGCACAGCCCTGTGGGAAAGCATCGTGGGAAAGCCTCGAGGGAAAGCCTCGAGGGAAAGCCACAGATCCCTTGATCCACGAGACGGGAAGCGTGACACTACTACTGCAGCTCGGGAGGAAAGCGCACGTGCATGCCCCCACTCGAGATGAGGCCTGACTCCCCTGGGGAGACTCAAAGGCACCCCAAGATCCATGTCAACACTGGAGAGGAATCCTCAGGTTCTGGCCCCGACTCCACACAAGGTCTTAGGCCCCGGCATCGACGGGAGAGGAATCCCGAGATGGCCCCTAGCAACTCGCATGTGGACTGGCCTATCTTGAGGCAACCAGAGTGTGTCCCTGAGGTTCCCGTCTTACGTGGAGGAGACCTGCCGCAACTCGAGAAAATCCAGGAGGTTCTCCCCTCCAGGCGAGATGAGGCCCATGTCCGCTGAGGCGTCTCGAGGCTGATCACACCTCACCTCTGGAACTTCGAAAGGGTCCTTCACACCCTTGGTGCAACTCAAGAAGTTCCCCGACAAACCCGTCTCCACGCGAGAGGAAACACGAGGGTGCCGCCCACATCCAGAGGAGCCCGGTTTCCGCCTCGTAGCTCGAGATGAGGGATCCTCTCCCTGCTTCGTCGGGAAAGAGTTCCCGCCGTTCCCGTCGCATCTCAAGAGGAGGCCCTCTCAACAGGAAGGGCGAGAGGAACTCAATGGTCGTGCCACCATTCCAAGAGTTCCCGAGATATCTCAGTCCATTCCAGAGGAACCTCTTTTCCTTTCACTGGTCGTCTTTCACGCCGAGGATCGACTCACACCAAGGTGGCACGTGGCACAGCCCTGTGGGAAAGCCTCGTGGGAAAGCCTCGAGGGAAAGCCACAGATCCCTTGATCCACGTGATGAGAAGCGTGACACTGCTGTTGTAGCTCGGGAGGATAGCGCACGTGCATGCCCCCACTCGAGATGAGACCTGACTCCCCTGGGGAGACTCTAGAAGTACCCCAAGATTAATGTCAGCACTGGAGAGGAATCCTCAGGTTCCGGTCCTGACTCCACACAAGGTTCTGGGCCCTGGCATCGAAGGGAGAGGAATCCTGAGATGCCTCCTCACTACTGGCTTGTGGACTGGCCTTTCCTGGGGCCACAAGAGCGGGTCCCTGAGGCCCCCGTCTTAACTCCAGAACACCTGCCGCAACTCGAGAAAATCCAGGAGGTTCTCCCCTCCAGGCGAGATGAGGCCCATTTCCACTGAGGCGTCTCGAGGCTCATCACACCTAACCTCCGGAACTTCGAAAGGGTACTTGACACCCTTGCTGGAACTCAAGAAGTTTCCCAACAGCCTCGTCTCCACCCGAGAGGAAGCACGAGGGTCTCGCCCACATCCAGAGCAGCCCCGATGCCGCCTCGTAGCTCGAGATGAGGGATCGTGTCCCTGCTTCGTCGGGAAAGAATTCCCTTCGTTCCCGTCGCATCTTAAGAGGAAGCGCACTCAACAGGAAAGGCGATAGGAAGTCCAGGGTCGTGTCACCATTCCAAGAGTGCCAGAGATCTCTCAGTCCATTCCAGAGGAACCTCTTTTCCCTGCACTGGCTCGTCCTAAACACCAAGGATCGACTCACACCATGGTGGAACGTGGTACAGCCCTGTGAGATAGCCTCATGGAACGCCACGAGGGCAAGCAACAGATCCCTTGATCCACGTGACGGGAAGCATGACACTGCTGCTACAGAGCGGAAGGAAAGCACACGTGCATGCCCCCACTCGAGATGAGGCTTAACTCCTCTGGAGAGACTCCAGAAGTACTCTAATATCCATGTCCGCACTGGAGAGGAATCCTCAGGTTCCGTCCCCGATTCAACACAAGGTCTTAGGTCCCGGCATCGACGGGCAGGGAATCCCTAGAGGCCCCCTAGCAACTCGCCTGGGGACTGGCCGTTCCTGAGGCCACCAAAGCGGGTCCCTGAGGTCCCCGTCGTAACTCGAGAAGACCTGCCGCATCTCGAGAAAATCCAGGAGGTTCTCCCCTCCTGGCGAGATGAGGCTTATTTCCGCTGAGCGCCTCGAGGCTAATCACACCTAACCTCTGGAACTTCGAAAGGGTCACTGACACCCTTGCTGCAGTTCAAGAATTTCCCCGACATACCCGTCTCCACTCGAAAGGAACTACGAGGGTCCCGCCAACATCCAGAGGAGAACCGATTCCGCCTCGTAGCTCGAGATGAGGGATCCTTTCCCTGCTTCGTCGGGAAAGAATTCCCGGCGTTCCCATCGCATCTCAAGAGGAGGCGCTGTCAACAGGAAAGGCGAGAGGAATTCCAGGTTCGTGTCACCATTCCAGGACTCACCCAGATGTCTCAGTCCATTCCAGAGGAACCTCTATTGCCTGCACTGGCTCGTCTTTCACGCCGAGGATAGACTCACACCAAGGTGGCACGTGGCACAGCCCTGTGGGAAAGCCTCGAGGGTAAGACACAGGTCCCTAGATGCAGGTGACAGGAAGCATGACACTACTGCTGCAGCTCGGGAGGAAAGCGCACGTGCATGCCCCCACTCGAGACGAGGCCTGACTCCCCTGGGGAGACTCAGAAGCACCCCAAGATCCATGTCAACACTGGAGAGGAATCCTCAGGTTCCGGCCCCGACTCCACACAAGGTCTTAGGCCCCGGCATCGACGGGAGAGGAATCCCGAGATGGCCCCTAGCAACTCGCATGGGGACTGGCCTTTCCTGAGGCCACCAGAGCGGGTCCCTGAGGTCCCCGTCGTAACTCGAGAAGACCTGCCGCAACTCGAAAAAATCCAGGAGGTTCTCCCCTCCGGCGAGATGAGGGCCATTTCCGCTGAGGCCTCTCGAGGCTAATCGCACCTCACCTCTGGAACTTCGAAAGGGTCCTTCACAACCTTGGTGCAAGTCAAGAAGTTCCCCGACATACCCGTGTCTCCTCGAGAGGAAACACGACGGTCCCGCCCACATCCAGAGGAGCCCTATATCCGCCTTGTAGCTCGAGATTAGGGATCCTTTCACTGCTTCGTCGGGAAAGATTTCCCGGCGTTCCCGTCGCATCTCAAGTGGAGGCCCTCTCAACAGGAACGGCGAGAGGAACTCCAGGGTCGTGCCACCATTCCAAGAGTCCCCCAGATGTCTCAGTCCATTCTAGAGGAACCTCTTTTCCTTTCACCGGCTCGTCTTTCACGCCGAGGATCGACTCACACCAAGGTGGCACGTGGCACAGCACTGTGGGAAAGCCCCATGGGAAAGCCTCGAGGGAAAGCCTCGAGGGAAAGCCACAGGGCCCTTGATCCACGTGACAGGAAGCGTGACACTACTGCTGCAGCTCGGGAGGAAAGCGCACGTGCATTGCCCCAGGCGAGACGAGGCCTGACTCCCCTGGGGAGGCTCAGAAGCACCCCAAGATCCATGTCAACACTGGAGAGGAATCCTCAGGTTCCGGCCCCGACTCCACACAAGGTCTTAGGCCCCGGCATCGACGGGAGAGGAATCCCGAGATTCCGCTGGCAACTCGCATGGGGACTGGCCTTTCCTGAGGCCACCAGAGCGGGTCCCTGAGGTCCCCGTCGTAACTCGAGAAGACCTGCCGCAACTCGAGAAAATCCAGGAGGTTCTCCCCTCCAGGCGAGATGAGGCCCATTTCCGCTGAGGCGTCTCGAGGTTGATCGCACCTCACCTCTGGAACTTCGAAAGGGTCCTTCACACCCTTGGTGCAACTCAAGAAGTTCCCCGACATACCCGACTCCCCTCGAGAGGAAACACGAGGTCCCGCCCACATCCAAAGGAGCCCCGTTTCCGCCTCGTAGCTCGAGATGAGGGTACCTTTCCCAGCTTCGTCGGGAAAGACTTCTGGGCGTTCCCGTCGCATCTCAAGAGGAGGCCGTCTCAACAGGAACGGCGAGAGGAACTCCAGGGTCGTGCCACCACTTCAAGATTCCCCCAGATGTCTCAGTCCATTATAGAGGAACCTCTGTTCCCTTCACCGGCTCGTCTTTCACGCCGAGGATCGACTCACACCAAGGTGGCACGTGGCACAGCCCTGTGGGAAAGCCTCGTGGGAAAGCCTCGAGGGAAAGCCTCGAGGAAAAGCCACAGGGCCCTAGATCCACGTGACAGGAAGCGTGACACTTCTGCTGCAGCTCGGGAGGAAAGCTCACGTGCATGCCCCCACTCGAGACGAGGCCTGACTCCCCTGGGGAGGTTCAGAAGCACCCCAAGATCCATGTCAACACTGGAAAGGAATCCTCAGGTTTCGGCCCCGACTCCACACAAGGTCTTAGGCCCTGGCATCGACGGGAGAGGAATCCCGAGAGGGCCCCTAGCAACTCGCATGGGGACTGGCCTTTCCTGAGGCCACCAGAGCGGGTCCCTGAGGTCCCCGTCGTTACTCGAGAAGACCTGACGCAACTCGAGAAAATCCACGAGGTTCTCCGCTCCAGGCGAGATGAGGCCCTTTTCCGCTGAGGCGTCTTGAGGCTAATCGCACCTCACCTCTGGAACTTCGAAAGGGTCCTTCACACCCTTGGTGCAAATCAAGAAGTTCCCCCACATACCTGTCTGCCCTCGAGAGGAAATACGAGGGTCCCGCAAACATCCAGAGGAGCCCTGTTTCCGCCTCGTAGCTCGAGATGAGGGATCCTTTCCCTGCTTCGTCGGGAAAGAATCCCCGGCGTTCCCGTCGCATCTCAATAGAAGGCCGTCTCAACAGGAACGGCAAGAGGAACTCCAGGGTCGTGCCACCATTCCAAGAGTCCCCCAGATGTCTCAGTCCATTCCAGACGAACCTCTTTTCCCTTCACCGGCTCGTCTTTCACGCCGAGGATCGACTCACACCAAGGTGGCATGTGGCACAGCCCTGTGGGAAAGCCTCGTGGGAAAGCCTCGAGGGAAAGCCTCGAGGAAAAGCCACAGGGCCCTAGATCCACGTGACAGGAAGCGTGACACTACTGCTGCAGCTCGGGAGGAAAGCGCACGTGCATGCCCCCACTCGAGACGAGGCCTGACTCCCCTGGGGAGGCTCAGAAGCACCCCAAGATCCATGTCAACACTGGAAAGGAATCCTCAGGTTTCGGCCCCGACTCCACACAAGGTCTTAGGCCCCGGCATCGACGGGAGAGGAATCCTGAGATGGCCGCGAGCAACTCGCATGGGGACTGGCCTTTCCTGAGGCCACCAGAGCGGGTCCCTGAGGTCCCCGTCGTAACTCAAGAAGACCTGCCGCAACTCGAGAAAATCCAGGAGGTTTTCCCCTCCATTCGAGATGAGTCCCATTTCAGCTGAGGCGTCTCGAGGCTGATCACACCTCACCTCTGGAACTTCGGAAGGGTCGTCACACCCTTGGTGCAAAACAAGAAGTTCCCCGACATACCCGTCTCCCCTCGAGAGGAAACACGAGGGTCCCGCCCACATCCAGAAGAGGCCTGTTTCCGCCTCGTAGCTCGAGATGACGGATCCTTTCCCTGCTTCGTCGGGAATGAATCCCCGGCGTTCCCGTAGCATCTAAACAGGAGGCCGTCTCAACAGGAACGGCGAGAGGAACTCCACGGTCGTGCCACCATTCCAAGAGTCCCCCAAATGTCTCAGTCCATTCCAGACGAACCTCTATTGCCTTCACCGGCTCGTCTTTCACGCCGAGGATCGACTCACACCAAGGTGGCACGTGGCACAGCCCTGTGGGAAAGCCTCGAGGGTAAGAAACAGGTCCCTTGATCCACGTGACAGGAAGCATGACACTACTGCTGCAGCTCGGGAGGAAAGCACACGTGCATGTCCCCACCCGCGACGAGGCCTGACTCCCCTGGGGAGACTCAGAAGTACCCCAAGATCCATGTCAACACTGGAGAGGAATCCTCAGATTCCGGTCCCGACTCCACACAAGGTCTTAGGCCCCGGCATCGACGGGAGAGGAATCCCGAGATGGCCCCTAGCAACTCGCATGGTGACTGGCCTTTCCTGAGGCCACCAGAGCGGGTCCCTGAGGTCCCCGTCGTAACTCGAGAAGACCTGACGCAACTCGAGAAAATCCACGAGGTTCTCCCCTCCAGGCGAGATGAGGCCCATTTCCGCTGAGGCATCTTGAGGCTAATCGCACCTCACCTCTGGAACTTCGAAAGGGTCCTTCACACCCTTGGTGCAAATCAAGAAGATCCCCCACATACCCGTCTCCCCTCGAGAGGAAATACGAGGGTCCCGCAAACATCCAGAGGAGCCCTGTTTCCGCCTCGTAGCTCGAGATGAGGGATCCTTTCCCTGCTTCATCAGGAATGAATCCCCGGCGTTCCCGTCGCATCTAAAGAGGAGGCCGTCTCAACAGGAAAGGCGAGAGGAACTTCAGGGTCGTGCCACCATTCCAAGAGTGCCCCAGATGTCTCAGTCCATTCCAGACGAACCTCTTTTCCCTTCACCGGCTCGTCTTTCACGCCGAGGATCGACTCACACCAAGGTGGCACGTGGCACAGTCCTGTGGGAAAGCCTCGTGGGAAAGCCTCGAGGGAAAGCCTCGAGGGAAAGCCACCGGGCCCTTGATCCACGTGACAGGAAGAGTGACACTACTGCTGCAGCTCGGGAGGAAAGCGCACGTGCATGGCCCCAGTCGAGACGAGGCCTGACTCCACTGGGGAGACTCAGAAGCACCCCAAGATCCATGTCAACACTGGAGAGGAATCCTCAGGTTCCGGCCCCGACTCCACACAAGGTCTTAGGCCCCGGCATCGACGGGAGAGGAATCCCGAGATGGCCGCTAGCAACTCGCATGGGGCCTGGCCTTTCCTGAGGGCACCAGAGCGGGTCCCTGAGGTCCCCGTCGTATCACGAGAAGACCTGCCCCATCTCGAGAAAATCCAGGAGGTTCTCCCCTCCCGGCGAGATGAGACCCATTTCCGCTGAGGCGTCTCGAGGCTAATCACACCTCACCCCTGGAACTTCGAAATGTTCCTTCACACCCTTGGTGCAACTCAAGAAGTCCCCGACATACCCGTCTCCCCTCGAGAGGAAACACGAGGCTCCCGCCCACATCCAGAGGAGCCCCGTTTCCGCCTTCAGCTCGGGATGAGGGATCCTTTCGCTGCTTCGTCGGGAAAGAATTCCCGGCGTTCCCGTCCCATCTCAAGAGGAATCCGTCTCAACAGGAACGGCGAGAGGAACTCCAGAGTCGTGCCACCATTCCAAGAGTCCCCCAGATGTCTCAATCCATTCCAGAGGAACCTCTTTTCCCTTCAGCGGCTCGTCTTTCATGCCGAGGATCGACTCACACCAAGGTGGCAGGTGGCACAGCCCTGTGGGAAAGCCTTGAGGGAAAGCCACAGGTCCCTTGATCCACGTGACAGGAAGCGTGACACTACTGCTGCAGCTCGGGAGGAAAACGCACGTGCATGCCCCAACTCTTGACGAGCCCTGACTCCCCTGGGGAGACACAGAAGCACCCCAAGATCCATGTCAACACTGGAGAGGAATCCGCAGGTTCCGGCCCCGACTCCACACAACGTCTTAGGCACAGGCATCGACGGGAGAGGAATCCCGAGATGGCCCCTAGCAACTCGCATGGGGACTGGCCTTTCCTGAGGGCACGAGAGCGGGTCGCAGAGGTCCCCATCTTAACTCGAGAAGACCTGCCGCAACTCGACAAAATCCAGGAGGTTCTACCCTCCAGGCTAGATGAGACCCATTTCCGCTGAGGCGTCTCGAGGCTAATCACACCTCACCTATGGAACTTCGAAAGGGTCCTTCACACCCTTGGTGCAACTCAAGAAGTTCTCCGACATACCCGCCTCCCCTCGAGAGGAAACACGAGGGTCACGCTCACATCCAGAGGAGCCCCGTTTCCGCCTCCTAGCTCGAGATGAGGGATCCTTTCCGTGCTTCGTCGGGAAAGAATTCCCGGCGTTCCCGTCGCAACTCAAGAGGAGGCCGTCTCAACATGAACGGCGAGAGTAACTCCAGGGTCGTGCCACCATTCCAAGAGTCCCCCAGATGACTCAGTCCATTCCAGAGGAACCTCTTTTCCTTTCACCGGCTCGTCTTTCACGGCGAGGATCGACTCACACCAAGGTGGCCCGTGGCACAGCCCTGTGGGAAAGCCTCATGGGAAAGCCTCGAGGGAAAACCTCTAGGGAAAGCCACAGGTCCCTTGATCCACGTGACAGGAAGCGTGACACTACTGCTGCAGCTCGGGAGGAAAGCGCACGTTCATGCCACCACACGAGACGAGGCCTGACTCCCCTGGGGAGACTCAGAAGCACCCCAAGATCCATGTCAACACTGGAGAGGAATCGGCGGGTTCCGGCCCCGACTCCACAGAAGGTCTTAGGCCCCGGCGTTGACGGGAGAGGAATCCCGAGATGGCCCCTAGCAACTCGCATGGGGACTGGCCTTTCCTGAGGCCACCAGAGCGGGTCCCTGAGGTCCCCGTCGTACCTCGAGAAGACCTGCAGCAACTCGAGAAAATCCAGGAGGTTCTCCCCTCCAGGCGAGATGAGGCCCATTTCCGCTGAGGCGTCTTGAGGCTAATCGCACATCACCTCTGGAACTTCGAAAGGGTCCTTCACACACTTGGTGCAACTCAAGAAGTTCCCCGACATACCCGTCTCCCCTCGAGAGGAAACACGAGGGTCCCGCCCACATCCAGAGGAGCCCCGATTCCGCCTCGGAGCTCGAGATGAGGGATCCTTTCCCAGCTTCGGCGGGAAAGAATTCCCGGCGATTCCGTCGCATCTCAAGAGGAGGCCGTCTCAACAGGAACGGCGAGAGGAACTCCAGGGTCGTGCCACCATTCCAAGAGTCCCCCAGATATCTCAGTCCATTCCAGACGAACCTCTTTTCCCTTCACCGGCTCGTCTTTCACGCCGAGGATCGACTCACACCAAGGTGGCACGTGGCACAGCCCTGTTGTAAAGCCTCATGGGAAAGCCTCGAGGGAAAGCCTCCAGGGAAAGCCACAGGTCCCTTGATCCATGTGACAGGAAGCGTGACACTAATGCTGAAGCTCGGGAGGAAAGCCCACGTGCATGCCCCCACTGGAGACGAGGCCTGCCTCCCCTGGGGAGACTCAGAAGCACCCCAAGATCCATGTCAACACTGGAGAGGAAACCGCAGGTTCCGGCCTCTATTCCACACAAGGTCTTAGGCCTCGAAATCGACGGGAGAGGAATCCCGAGACGGGCCCTAGCAACTCGCATGGGGACTGGCCTTTCCTGAGGCCACCAGAGCGGGTCCATGCGGTCCCCGTCGTAACTGGAGAAGACCTGCCGCAACTCGAGAAAATCCAGGAGGTTCTCCCCTCCAGGCGAGATGAGGACCATTTCCGCTGAGGCGTCTCGAGGCTAATCACACCTCACCTCTGGAACTTCGAAAGGGTACTTCACACCCTTGGTGCAACTCAAGAAGTTCCCCGACATACCCGTCTCCCCTCGAGAGGAAACACGAGGGTCCCGCCCACATCCAGAGGAGCCCTATTTCCGCCTCGCAGCTCGAGATGAGGGATCCTTTCCCTGCTTCGTCGGGAAAGAATTCCCGGGGTTCCCGTCGCATCTCAAGAGGAGGCCATCTCAACAGGAACGGCGAGAGGAACTCCAGGGTCGTGCCACCACTTCAAGAGTCCCCCAGATGTCTCAGTCCATTATAGAGGAACCTCTGTTCCCTTCACCGGCTCGTCTTTCACGCCGAGGATCGACTCACACCAAGGTGGCACGTGGCACAGCCATTGTGGGAAAGCCTCGTGGGAAAGCCTCGAGGGAAAGCCTCGAGGGAAAGACAGAGGTCCCTTGATCCACGTGACAGGAAGCGTGACACTACTGCTGCAGCTCGGGAGGAAAGCGAACGTGCATGCCCCCTCTCGAGACGAGGCCTGACTCCCCTGGGGAGACTCAGAAGCACCCCAAGATCCATGTCAACACTGGAGAGGATTCCGCAGGTACCGGCCCCAACACCACAGAAGGTCTTAGGCCCCGGCATCGACGGGAGAGGAATCCCGAGATGGCCCCATGCAACTCGCATGGGGACTGGCCTTTCCTGAGGCCACCAGAGCGGGTCCCTGAGGTCCCCGTCGTAACTCGAGAAGACCTGCCGCAACTTGAGAAAATCCAGAAGGTTCTCCCCTCCAGGCGAGATTAGGCCCATTTCCGCTGAGGCGTCTCGAGGCTAATCACACCTCACCTCTGGAACTTCGGAAGGGTCGTCACACCCTTGGTGCAAAACAAGAAGTTCCCCGACATACCCGTCTCCCCTCGAGAGGAAACACGAGGGTCCCGCCCACATCCAGAAGAGGCCTGTTTCCGCCTCGAGGCTCGAGATGAGGGATCCTTTCCCTGCTTCATCGGGAATGAATCCCCGGCGTTCCCGTAGCATCTAAAGAGGAGGCCGTCTCAACAGGAACGGCGAGAGGAACTCCACGGTCGTGCCACCATCCCAAGAGTCCCCCAGATGACTCAGTCCATTCCAGACGAACCTCTTTTCCCTTCACCGGCTCGTCTTTCACGCCGAGGATCGACTCACACCAAGGTGGCACGTGGCACAGCCCTATGGGAAAGCCTCGAGGGAAAGCCACAGGTCGCTTGATCCACGTGCCAGGAAGCGTGACACTACTGCTGCACCTCGGGAGGAAAGCACACGTGCATGCCCCCACGCGAGACGAGGCCTGACTCCCCTTGGGAGACTCAGAAGCACCCCAAGATCCATGTCAACACTGGAGAGGAATCCGCAGGTTCCGGCCCCGATGCCACACAAGATCTGAGGCCCCGGTATCGACGGGAGAGGAATCCCGAGATGGCCCCTAGCAACTCGCATGGGGACTGGCCTTTCCTGAGGGCACGAGAGCGGGTCCCTGAAGTCCCCGTCGTAACTCGAGAAGACCTGCCGCAACTCCAGAAAATCCAGGAGGTTCTCCCCTCCAGGAGAGATGAGACCCATTTCCGCTGAGGCGTCTCGAGGCTAATCGCACATCACCTCTGGAACTTCGAAAGGGTCCTTCACACACTTGGTGCAACTCAAGAAGTTCCCCGACATACCCGTCTCCCCTCGAGAGGAAACACGAGGGTCCCGCCCACATCCAGAGGAGCCCCGTTTCCGCCTCGGAGCTCGAGATGAGGGATCCTTTCCCAGCTTCGGCGGGAAAGAATTCCCGGCGTTTCCGTCGCATCTCAAGAGGAGGCCGTCTCAACAGGAACGGCGAGAGAAACTCCAGGGTCGTGCCACCATTCCAAGAGTCCCCCAGATATCTCAGTCCATTCCAGACGAACCTCTTTTCCCTTCACCGGCTCGTGTTTCACGCCGAAGATCGACTCACACCAAGGTGGCACATGGCACAGCCCTGTGGGAAAGCCTCATGGGAAAGCCTCGAGGGAAAGCCTCGAGGGAAAGCCACAAGTCCGTTGATCCACGTGACAGGAAGCATGACACTACTGCTGTAGCTCGGGAGGAAAGCACACGTGCATGTCCCCACCCGCGACGAGGCCTGACTCACCTGGGGAGACTCATAAGTACCCCAAGATCCATGTCAACACTGGAGAGGAATCCTCAGATTCCAGTCCCGACTGCACACAAGGTCTTAGGCCCCGGCATCGACGGGAGAGGAATCCAGAGATGGCCCCTAGCAACTCACATGGGGACTGGCCTTTCCTGAGGCCACCAGAGCGGGTCCCTGAGGTCCCCGTCGTAACTTGAGAAGACCTGACGCAACTCGAGAAAATCCACGAGGTTCTCCGCTCCAGGCGAGATGAGGCCCATTTCCGCTGAGGCGTCTTGAGGCTAATCGCACCTCACCTCTGGAACTTCGAAAGGGTCCTTCACACCCTTGGTGCAAATCAAGAAGATCCCCCACATACCCGTCTCCCCTCGAGAGGAAATACGAGGGTCCCGCAAACATCCAGAGGAGCCCTGTTTCTGCCTCGTAGCTCGAGATGAGGGATCCTTTCCCTGCTTCATCAGGAATGAATCCCCGGCGTTCCCGTCGCATCTAAAGAGGAGGCCGTCTCAACAGGAACGGCGAGAGGAACTCCAGGGTCGTGCCACCATTCCAAGAGTGCCCCAGATGTCTCAGTCCATTCCAGACGAACCTCTTTTCCCTTCACCGGCTCGTCTTTCACTCCGAGGATCGACTCACACCAAGGTGGCACGTGGCACAGCCCTGTGGGAAAGCCTCGTGGGAAAGCCTCGAGGGAAAGCTTCGAGGGAAAGCCACAGGGCTCTTGATCCACGTGACAGGAAGCGTGACACTACTGCTGCAGCAAGGGAGGAAAGCGCACGTGCATGGCCCCAGTCGAGACGAGGCCTGACTCCCCTGGGGAGACTCAGAAGCACCCCAAGATCCATGTCAGCACTGGAGAGGAATCCTCAGGTTCCGGCCCCGACTCCACACAAGGTCTTAGGCCCCGGCATCGACGGGAGAGGAATCCCGAGATGGCCGCTAGCAACTCGCATGGGGCCTGGCCTTTCCTGAGGCCACCAGAGCGGGTCCCTGAGGTCCCCGTCGTAACACGAGAAGACCTGCCTCATCTCGAGAAAATCCAGGAGTTTCTCCCCTCCCGGCGAGATGAGACCCATTTCCGCTGAGGCGTCTCGAGGCTAATCACACCTCACCCCTGGAACTACGAAAGGTTCCTTCACACCCTTGGTGGAACTCAAGAAGTCCCCGACATACCCGTCTCCCCTCGAGAGGAAACACGAGGGTCCCGCCCACATCCAGAGGAGCCCCGTTTCCGCCTTGGAGCTCGGGATGAGGGATCCTTTCGCTGCTTCGTCGGGAAAGAATTCCCGGCGTTCCCGTCGCATCTCAAGAGGAGTCCGTCTCAACAGGAACGGCGAGACCAACTCCAGGGTCGTGCCACCATTCCAAGAGTCCCCCAGATATCTCAATCCATTCCTGAGGAACCTCTTTTCCCTTCACCGGCTCGTCTTTCACGCCGAGGAACGACTCACACCAAGGTGGCACGTGGCACAGCCCTGTGGGAAAGCCTCGAGGGAAAGCCACAGGTCCCTTGATCCACGTGACAGGAAGCGTGACACTACTGCTGCAGCTCAGGAGGAAAACGCACGTGCATGCCCCAACTCTTTGCGAGCCCTGACTCCCCTGGGGAGACTCAGAAGCACCCCAAGATCCATGTCAACACTGGAGAGGAATCCGCAGGTTCCGGCCCCGACTCCACACAACGTCTTAGGCCCAGGCATCGACGGGAGAGGAATCCCGAGATGGCCCCTAGCAACTCGCATGGGGACTGGCCTTTCCTGAGGGCACGAGAGCAGGTCCCTGAGGTCCCTGTAGTAACTCGAGAAGACCTGCCGCAACTCGAGAAAATCCAGGAGATTCTCCCCTCCAGGAGAGATGAGACCCATTTCCGCTGAGGCGTCTCGAGGCTGATCACACCTCACCTCTGGAACTTCGAAAGGGTCCTTCACACCCTTGGTGCAACTCAAGAAGTTCCCCGACATACCCGTCTCCCCTCGAGAGGAAACACGAGGGTCCCGCCCACATCCAGAGGAGCCCCATTTCCGCCTCGTAGCTCGAGATGAGGGATACTTTCCCTGCTTCGTCGGGAAAGAATTCCCGGCGTTCCCGTCGCATCTCAAGAGGAGGCCCTCTCAACAGGAATGGCGAGAGGAACTCCAGGGTCGTCCCACCATTCCAAGAGTCCCCCAGATATCTCAGTCCATTCCAGACGAACCTCTTTTCCCTTCACCGGCTCGTCTTTCACGCCGAGGTTCGACTCACACCAAGGAGGCACGTGGCACAGCCCTGTGGGAATGCCTCATGGGAAAGCCTCGAGGGAAAGCCTCGAGGGAAAGCCACAGGGCCCTTGATCCACGTGACAGGAAGCGTGACACTAATGCTGCAGCTCGGGAGGAAAGCGCACGTGCATGCCCCCACTCGAGACGAGGCCTGACTCCCCTGGGGAGACTCAGAAGCACCCCAAGATCCATGTCAACACTGGAGAGGAATCCGCAGGTTCCGGCCCGGACTCCACACAAGGTCTTAGGCCCCGACATCGACGGGAGAGGAATCCCGAGATGGCCCGTAGCAACTCACTTGGGGACTGGCCTTTCCTGAGGCCACCAGAGCGGGTCCCTGAGGTCCCCGTCGTAACTCGAGAAGACCTGCCGCAACTCGAGAAAATCCAGGAGGTTCTCCCCTCCAGGCGAGATGAGGCCCATTTCCGCTGAGGCGTCTCGAGGCTAATCACACCTCACCTCTCGAACTTGGAAAGGGTCCTTCACACCCTTGGTGCAACTCAAGAAGTTCCCCGACATACCCGTCTCCCCTCGAGAGGAAACACGAGGGTCACGCCCACATCCAGAGGAGCCCCGTTTACACCTCGTAGCCCGAGATGAGGGATCCTGTCCCTGATTCGTCGGGAAAGAATTCCCGGCGTTCCCGTCGCATCTCAAGAGCAGGCCGTCTCAACAGGAACGGCGAGAGGAACTCCAGGGTATTGCCACCATTCCAAGAGTCCCCCAGATGTCTCAGTCCATTCCAGAGGAACCTCTTTTCCCTTCACCGGCTCGTCTTTCACGCCGAGGATCGACTCACACCAAGGTGGCACGTGGCACAGCCCTGTGGGAAAGCCTCGAGGGAAAGCCACAGGTCCCTTGATCCACGTGACAGGAAGCGTGACACTACAGCTGCAGCTCGGGAGGAAAGCGCACGTGCATGCTCCCACTCGAGACGAGGCCTGACTCTCCTGGGGAGACTCACAAGCACTCCAAGATGCATGTCAACACTGGAGACGAATCCTCAGGTTCCGGCCCCGACTCCATACAAGGTCTTCGGCCCCGGCATCGACGCGACAGGAATCCCGAGATGGCCCCTAGCAACTCGCATGAGGTCTGGCCTTTCCTGAGGCCACCAGAGCGGGTCCCTGAGGTCCCCGTCGTAACTCGAGAAGACCTGCCGCAACTCGAGAAAATCCAGGAGGTTCTCCCCTCCAAGCGAGATGAGGCCCATTTCCGCTGAGGCGTCTCCAGGCTAATC
Source organism: Budorcas taxicolor (assembly GCF_023091745.1). Lineage (NCBI taxonomy): Eukaryota > Metazoa > Chordata > Mammalia > Artiodactyla > Bovidae > Budorcas > Budorcas taxicolor. The sequence goes on from NC_068920.1 coordinate 2,791,549, forward strand.
ACACCTCACCTCTCGAACTTCGAAATGGTCCTTCACACCCTTGGTGCAACTCAAGAAGTTCCCCGACCTATCCGTCTCCTCTCGAGTGGAAACACGAGGGTCCCGCCCACATCCAGAGGAGCCCCATTACCGCCTCGGGGCTCGAGATGAGGGATCCTTTCCCTGCTTCGTCGGGAAAGAATTCCCGGCATTCCCGTCGCATTTCATTAGGAGGCTATCTCAACAGGAAAGGCGGGAGGAACTCCAAGGTCGTGCCACCATTCCAAGAGTCCCCCAGATGTCTCAGTCCATTCCAGAGGAACCTCTTTTCCCTTCACCGGCCTGTCTTTCACGTCGAGGATGGACTCACACCAAGGTGGCACGTGGCACAGCCATGTGGGAAAGCCTCGTGGGAAAGCCTCGAGGGAAAGTGTCGAGGGAAAGTCTCGAGGGAAAGCCACAGGTCCCTCATCCACGTGCCAGGAAGCGTGACTCTACTGGGCCACCTCGGGAGGAAAGTGCACGTGCATGCCCCCACTTAGACGAGGCCTGACTCCCCTGGGGAGACTCAGAAGCACCCCAAGATCCATGTCAACACTGGAGAGGAATTCTCAAATTCCGGCCCCGACTCCACACAAGGTCTTAGGCAACGGAATGGACGGGAGAGGAATCCTGAGATGGCCCCTAGCAACTCCCATGGGGACTGGCCTTTCCTGAGGCCACTAGAGCGGGTCCCTGAGGTCCCCGTCGTAACTCGAGAAGACCTGCTGAAACTCGAGAAAATCCAGGAGGTTCTCCCGTCCAGGCGAGATGAGGCCCATTTCCGCTGAGGCGTCTCGAGGCTAATCTCACCTCACCTCTGGAACTTCGAAAGGGTCCTTCACACCCTTGGTGCAACTCAAGAAGTTCCCCGACATACCCGTCTCCCCTCGAGAGGAAACACGAGTGTCCCGCCCACATCCAGAGGAGCCCCGTTTCCGCCTAGGTGATCCAGATGAGGGATCCTTTCGCTGCTTCTTCGGGAATGAATTCCCGGCGTTCCCGTCGCATCTCTAGAGGAGGCGGTCTCAACAGGAAAGGCGTGAGGAACTCCAGGGTCGTGCCACCATTCCAAGAGTCACCCAGATGTCTCAGTCCATTCCAGAGGAAACTCTTTTCCCTTCACCGGCTCGTCTTTCACGCCGAGGATCGACTCACACCAAGGTGGCACGTGGCACAGCCCTGTGGGAAAGCCTCGTGGGAAAGCCTCGAGGGAAAGACACAGGTCCCTTGAACCACGTGACAGGAAGCGTGACACTACTGCTGCAGCTCGGGAGGAAAGCGAACGTGCATGCCCCCTCTCGAGACGAGGCCTGACACCCCTGGGGAGACTCAGAAGTACCCCAAGATTGATTGCAACACTGGAGAGGAATCCTCAGATGCGGCCATGACTCCACACAAGGTCTTAGGCCCCGGCATGGACGGGAGAGGAATCCCGAGATGGCCCCTAGCAACTCGCATGGGGACTGGCCTTTCCTGAGGCCACGAGAGCGGGTCGCTGAGGTCCCCATCGTAACTCGAGAAGACCTGCCGCAACTCGAGAAAATCCAGGAGGTTCTACCCTCCATGCGAGATGAGACCCATTTCCGCTGAGGCGTCTCGAGGCTAATCACACCTCACCTATGGAACTTCGAAAGGGTCCTTCACACCCTTGGTGCAAATCAAGAAGTTCCCCGACATACCCGCCTCCCCTCGAGAGGAAACACGAGGGTCACGCCCACATCCAGAGGAGCCCCGTTTCCGCCTCCTAGCTCGAGTTGAGGGATCCTTTCCGTGCTTCGTCGGGAAAGAATTCCCGGCGTTCCCGTCGCATCTCAAGAGGAAGCCTTCTCAACAAGAACGGCGAGAGGAACTCCAGGGTCGTGCCACCATTCCAAGAGTCCCCCAGATGTCTCAGTCCATTCCAGACGAACCTCTTTTCCCTTCACCGGCTCGTCTTTCACGCCGAGGATCGACTCACACCAAGGTGGCACGTGGCACAGCCCTGTGGGAAAGCCTCGTGGGAAAGCCTCGAGGGAAAGCCTCGAGGGAAAGACACAGGTCCCTAGATCCACGTGACAGGAAGCGTGACACTACTGCTGCAGCTCGGGAGGAAAGCGCACGTGCTTTCCCCCACTCGAGACGAGGCCTGACTCCCCTGGGGAGGCTCAGAAGCACCCCAAGATCCATGTCAACACTGGAGACGAATCCTCAGGTTCCGGCCCCGACTCCACACAAGGTCTTAGGCCCCGGCATCGACGGGAGAGGAATCCTGAGATGGCCGCTAGCAACTCGCATGGGGACTGGCCTTTCCTGAGGCCACCAGAGCGGGTCCCTGCGGTCCCCGTCGTAACTCAAGAAGACCTGCCGCAACTCGAGAAAATCCAGGAGGTTTTCCCCTCCAGGCGAGATGAGGCCCATTTCAGCTGAGGCGTCTCGAGGCTGATCACACCTCACCTCTGGAACTTCGGAAGGGTCGTCACACCCTTGGTGCAAAACAAGAAGTTCCCCGACATACCCGTCTCCCCTCGAGAGGAAACACGAGGGTCCCGCCCACATCCAGAAGAGGCCTGTTTCCGCCTCGTAGCTCGAGATGAGGGATCCTTTCCCTGCTTCGTCGGGAATGAATCCCCGGCGTTCCCGTAGCATCTAAAGAGGAGGCCGTCTCAACAGGAACGGCGAGAGGAACTCCAGGGTAGTGCCACCATTCCAAGAGTCCCCCAGATGTCTCAGTCCATTCCAGACGAACCTCTATTGCCTTCACCGGCTCGTCTTTCACGCCGAGGATCGACTCACACCAAGGTGGCACGTGGCACAGCCCTGTGGGAAAGCCTCGAGGGTAAGAAACATGTCCCTTGATCCACGTGACAGGAAGCATGACACTACTGCTGCAGCTCGGGAGGGAAGCACACGTGCATGTCACCACCCGCGACGAGGCCTGACTCCCCTGGGGAGACTCAGAAGTACCCCAAGATCCATGTCAACACTGGAGAGGAATCCTCAGATTCCGGTCCCGACTCCACACAAGGTCTTAGGCCCCGGCATCGACGGGAGAGGAATCCCGAGATGGCCCCTAGCAACTCGCATGGTGACTGGCCTTTCCTGAGGCCACCAGAGCGGGTCCCTGAGGTCCCCGTCGTAACTCGAGAAGACCTGACGCAACTCGACAAAATCCACGTGGTTCTCCGCTCCAGGCGAGATGAGGCCCATTTCCGCTGAGGCGTCCCGAGGCTAATCGCACCTCACCTCTGGAACTTCGAAAGGGTCCTTCACACCCTTGGTGCAAATCAAGAAGTTCCCCCACATACCCGTCTCCCCTCGAGAGGAAACACGAGGGTCCCGCCCACATCCAGAGGAGCCCCGTTTCCACCTCGGTGCTCCAGATGAGGGATCCTTTCGCTGCTTCCTCGGGAATGAATTCCCGGCGTTCCCGTCGCATCTCTAGAGGAGGCGGTCTCAACAGGAAAGGGGAGAGGAACTCCAGGGTCGTGCCACCATTCCAAGAGTCCCCCAGATGTCTCAGTCCATTCCAGACGAACCTCTTTTCCCTTCACCGGCTCGTCTTTCACGCGGAGGATCGACTCACACCTAGGTGGCACGTGGCACAGCCCTGTGGTAAAGCCTCATAGGAAAGCCTCGAGGGAAAGCCTCGAGAGAAAGCCACAGGTCCCTTGATCTACGTGACAGGAAGCGTGACACCACTGCTGCAGCTCGGGAGGAAAGCGCACGTGCATGCCCCCACTCGAGACGAGGCCTGACTCCCCTGGGGAGACTCAGAAGCAACCCAAGATCCATGTCAACACTGGAGAGGAATCCGCAGGTTCCGGCCCCGACACCACAGAAGGTCTTAGTCCCCGGCATCGTCGGGAGAGGAATCCCGAGATGGCCCCAAGCAACTCGCATGGGGACTGGCCTTTCCTGAGGCCACCAGAGCGGGTCCCTGAGGTCCTCGTTCTAACTCGAGAAGACCTGCCTCAACTCGAGAAAATCCAGGAGGTTCTCCCCTCCAGGCGAAATGAGGCCCATTTCCGCTGAGGCGTCTGGAGGCTAATCGCACCTCACCTCTGGAACGTCGAAAGGGTCCTTCACACCCTTGGTGCAACTCAAGAAGTTCCCCGACATACCCGTCTCCCCTCAAGAGGAAACACGAGTGTCCCGCCCACATCCAGAGGAGCCCCGTTTCCTCCTCGTAGCTCGAGATGAGGGATCCTTTCGCTGCTTCGTCGGGAAAGAACTCCCGGCATTCCCGTCGCATCTCAAGACGAGGCCGTCTCAAGAGGAACGGCGAGAGGAATTCCAGGGTCGTGCCACCATTCCAAGAGTCCCCCAGATATCTCAGTCCTTTCCAGACGAACCTCTTTTCCCTTCACTGGCTCGTCTTTCACGCCGAGGATCGACTCACACCAAGGTGGCACGTGGCACAGCCATTGTGGGAAAGCCTCGTGGGAAAGCCTCATGGGAAAGCCTCGAGGAAAAGCCTCGAGGGAAAGCGACAGGTCCCTTGATCCACGTGACAGGAAGCGCGACACTAATGCTGCAGCTCGGGAGGAAAGCGCACGTGCATGCCCCCACTGGAGACGAGGCCTGACTCCCCTGGGGAGACTCAGAAGCACACCAAGATCCATGTCAAAACTGGAGAGGAAAACGCAGGTTCCGGCCCCGACTCCACACAAGGTCTTAGGCCCCGAAATCGACGGGAGAGGAATCCCGAGATGGGCCCTAGCAACTCGCATCGGGACTGGCCTTTCCTGAGGCCACCAGAGCGGGTCCATGAGGTCCCCGTCGTAACTCAAGAAGACCTGCCGCAACTCGAGAAAATCCAGGAGGTTCTCCCCTCCAGGCGAGATGAGGCCCATTTCCGCTGAGGCGTCTCGAGGCTAATCGCACCTCATCTCTGGAACTTCGAAAGGGTCCTTCACACCCTTGGTGCAACTCAAGAAGTTCCCCGACATACCCGTGTCCCCTCGAGAGGAAACACGAGTGTCCCGCCCACATCCAGAGGAGCCCCGTTTCCTCCTCGTAGCTCGAGATGAGGGATCCTTTCGCTGCTTCGTCGGGAAAGAACTCCCGGCATTCCCGTCGCATCTCAAGACGAGGCCGTCTCAAGAGGAACGGCAAGAGGAATTCCAGGGTTGTGCCACCATTCCAAGAGTCCCCCAGATATCTCAGTCCATTCCAGAGGAACCTCTTTTCCCTTCACCGGCTCGTCTTTCACGCCGAGGATCGACTCACACCATGGTGGCACGTGGCACAGCCCTGTGGGAAAGCCTCATGGGAAAGCCTCGAGGGAAAGCCTCGAGGGAAAGCCACAGGTCCCTTGATCTACGTGACAGGAAGCGTGACACTACTGCTGCAGCTCGGGAGGAAAGCACACGTGCATGCCCCCACTCGAGACGAGGCCTGACTCCCCTGGGGAGACTCAGAAGCACCCCAAGATCCATGTCAACACTGGAGAGGAATCCGCAGTTTCCGGCCCCGACACCACAGAAGGTCTTAGGCCCCGGCATCGTCGGGAGAGGAATCCCGAGATGGCCCCAAGCAACTCGCATGGGGACTGGACTTTCCTGAGGCCACCAGAGCGGGTCCCTGAGGTCCCCGTCGTAACTCGAGAAGATCTGCCGCAACTGGAAAAAATCCAGCAGGTTCTCCCCTCCAGGCGAGATGAGACCCATTTCCGCTGAGGCGTCTCGAGGCTAATCACACCTCACTTCTGGAACTTCGTAAGGGTCATTCACACCCTTGGTGCAACTCAAGAAGTTCCCCGACATACCCGTCTCCCCTCGAGAGGAAACACGAGTGTCCCGCCCACATCCATAGGAGCCCCGTTTCCTCCTCGTAGCTCGAGATGAGGGATCCTTTCCCTGCTTCTTCGGGAAAGAATTCCCGGCGTTCCCGTCGCATCTCAAGAGGAGGCCGTCTCAACAGGAACGGCGAGAGGAACTCCAGGGTCGTGCCACCATTCCAAGAGTCCCCCAGATATCTCAGTCCATTCCAGACGAACCTCTTTTCCCTTCACCGGCTCGTCTTTCACGCCGAGGATCGACTCACACCAAGGTGGCACGTGGCACAGCCCTGTTGTAAAGCCTCATGGGAAAGCCTCGAGGGAAAGCCTCGAGGGAAAGCCACAGGTCCCTTGATCCACGTGACAGGAAGCGTGACACTACTGCTGCAGCTCGGGAGGAAAACGCACGTGCATGCCCCAACCCTTGACGAGCCCTGACTCCCCTGAGGAGACTCAAAAGCACCCCAAGATCCATGTCAACACTGGAGAGGAATCCGCAGGTTCCGGCCCCGACTCCACACAACGTCTTAGGCCCAGGCATCGACGGGAGAGGAATCCCGAGATGGACCCTAGCAACTCGCATGGGGACTGGCCTTTCCTGAGGGCACGAGAGCGGGTCGCTGAGGTCCCCATCGTAACTCGAGAAGACCTGCCGCAACTCGAGAAAATCCAGGAGGTTCTACCCTCCAGGCGAGATGAGACCCATTTCCGCTGAGGCGTCTCGAGGCTAATCACACCTCACCTCTGGAACCTCGAAAGGGTCCTTCACACCCTTGGTGCAACTCAAGAAGTTCCCCGACATACCCGCCTCCCCTCGAGAGGAAACACGAGGGTCACGCCCACATCCAGAGGAGCCCCGTTTCCGCCTCCTAGCTCGAGATGAGGGATCCTTTCCGTGCTTCGTCGGGAAAGAATTCCCGACGTTCCCGTCGCATCTCAAGAGGAGGCCGTCTCAACATGAACGGCGAGAGTAACTCCAGGGTCGTGCCACCATTCCAAGAGTCCCCCAGATGTCTCAGTCCATTCCAGAGGAACCTCTTTTCCCTTCACCGGCTCGTCTTTCACGCCGAGGATCGACTCACACCAAGGTGGCACGTGGCACAGCCCTATGGGAAAGCCTCGAGGGAAAGCCACAGGTCGCTTGATCCACGTGCCAGGAAGCGTGACACTACTGCTGCACCTCGGGAGGAAAGCGCAAGTGCATGCCCCCACGCGAGAGGAGGCCTGACTCCCCTTGGGAGACTCAGAAGCACCCCAAGATCCATGTCAACACTGGAGCGGAATCCGCAGGTTCCGGCCCCGACTCCACACAAGATCTGAGGCCCCGGCATCGACTGGAGAGGAATCCCGAGACGGCCCCTAGCAACTCGCATGGGGACTGGCCTTTCCTGAGGGCACGAGAGCGGGTCGCTGAGGTCCCCATCGTAACTCGAGAAGACCTGCCGCAACTCGAGAAAATCCAGGAGGTTCTACCCTCCAGGCGAGATGAGACCCATTTCCGCTGAGGCGTCTCGAGGCTAATCACACCTCACCTCTGGAACCTCGAAAGGGTCCTTCACACCCTTGGTGCAACTCAAGAAGTTCCCCGACATACCCGCCTCCCCTCGAGAGGAAACACGAGGGTCACGCCCACATCCAGAGGAGCCCCGTTTCCGCCTCCTAGCTTGAGATGAGGGATCCTTTCCGTGCTTCGTCGGGAAAGAATTCCCGACGTTCCCGTCGCATCTCAAGAGGAGGCCGTCTCAACATGAACGGCGAGAGTAACTCCAGGGTCGTGCCACCATTCCAAGAGTCCCCCAGATGTCTCAGTCCATTCCAGAGGAACCTCTTTTCCCTTCACCGGCTCGTCTTTCACGCCGAGGATCGACTCACACCAAGGTGGCACGTGGCACAGCCCTATGGGAAAGCCTCGAGGGAAAGCCACAGGTCGCTTGATCCACGTGCCAGGAAGCGTGACACTACTGCTGCACCTCGGGAGGAAAGCGCAAGTGCATGCCCCCACGCGAGAGGAGGCCTGACTCCCCTTGGGAGACTCAGAAGCACCCCAAGATCCATGTCAACACTGGAGCGGAATCCGCAGGTTCCGGCCCCGACTCCACACAAGATCTGAGGCCCCGGCATCGACTGGAGAGGAATCCCGAGACGGCCCCTAGCAACTCGCATGGGGACTGGCCTTTCCTGAGGGCACGAGAGCAGGTCCCTGAGGTCCCTGTCGTAACTCGAGAAGACCTGCCGCAACTCGAGAAAATCCAGGAGGTTCTCCCCTCCAGGAGAGATGAGACCCATTTCCGCTGAGGCGTCTCGAGGCTGATCACACCTCACCTCTGGAACTTCGAAAGGGTCCTTCACACCCTTGGTGCAACTCAAGAAGTTCCCCGACATACCCGTCTCCCCTCGAGAGGAAACACGAGGGTCCCGTCCACATCCAGAGTAGCCCCATTTCCGCCTCGTAGCTCGAGATAAGGGATCCTTTCCATGCTTCGTCGGGAAAGAATTCCCGGCGTTCCCGTCGCATCTCAAGAGGAGGCCGTCTCAACAGGAATGGCGAGAGGAACTCCAGGGTCGTGCCACCATTCCAAGAGTCCCCCAGATGTCTCAGCCCATTCTAGACGAAATCTTTTCCTTTCACCGGCTCGTCTTTCACGCCGAGGATCGATTCACACCAAGGTGGCACGTGGCACAGCCCTGTGGGAAAGCCTCATGGGAAAGCCTCGAGGGAAAACCTCTAGGGAAAGCCACAGGTCCCTTGATCCACGTGACAGGAAGCGTGACAATACTGCTGCAGCTCGGGAGGAAAGCGCACGTGCATGACCCCACTCGAGACGAGGCCTGACTACCCTGGGGAGACTCAGAAGCACTCCAAGATCCATGTCAACACTGGAGACGAATCCTCGGGTTCCGGCCCCGACTCCACACAAGGTCTTAGGCCCCGGCATCGACGGGACAGGAATCCCCAGATGGCCCCTAGCAACTTGCATGAGTTTTGTCCTTTCCTAAGGCCACCAGAGCGGGTCCCTGAGGTCCCCGTCGTAAATCGAGAAGACCTGCCCCAACTCGAGAAGATCCAGGAGGTTCTCCCCTCCAGGCGAGATGAGGCCCATTTCTGCTGAGGCTTATCGAGGCTGATCACACCTCACCTCTGGAACTTCGAAAGGGTCCTTCAAACCCTTGGTGCAACTCAAGAAGTTCCCCGACATACCCGTCTCCCCTCGAGAGGAAACACGAGGGTCCCGCCCATATCCAGAGGAGCCCCGTTTCCGCCTCGGAGCTCGAGATGAGGGATCCTTTCCCTGCTTCGGCGTGAAAGAATTCCCGGCGTTGCCGTCGCATCTCAAGAGGAGGCCGTCTCAACAGGAAAGGCGAGAGGAACTCCAGGGTCGTGCCACCATTTGAAGAGTCCCCCAGATGTCTCAGTCCATTCCAGAGGAACCTCTTTTCCCTTCACCAGCCTGTCTTTCTCGCCGAGGATCGACTCACACCAAGGTGGCACGTGGCACAGCCCTGTGGGAAAGACTCGTGGGAAAGCCTCGAGGGAAAGCCTCGAGGGAAAGTCTCGAGGGAAAGCCAAAAGTCCCTGATCCACGTGCCAGGAAGCGTGACTCTACTGCTCCACCTCGGGAGGAAAGTGCACGTGCATGCCATCACTTAGACGAGGCCTGACTCCCCTGGGGAGACTCAGAAGCACCCCAAGATCCATGTCAACACTGGAGAGGAATTCTCAGGTTCCGGCCCCGACTCCACACAAGGTCTTAGACCCGGCATTGACGGGACAGGAATCCCGAGATGGCCCCTAGCAACTCGCATGAGGTCTGGCCTTTCCTGAGGCCACCAGAGTGGGTCCCTGAGGTCCCCGTCGTAACTCGAGAAGACCTGCCGCAACTGGAGAAAATCCAGGAGGTTCTCCCCTCCAGGCGAGATGAGACCCATTTCCGCTGAGGCGTCTCGAGGCTAATCACAGCTCACTTCTGGAACTTCGAAAGGGTCCTTCACACCCTTGGTGCAACTCAAGAAGTTCCCCGACATACCCGTCTCCCCTCGAGAGGAAACACGAGTGTCCCGCCCACATCCAGAGGAGTCCCGTTTCAGCCTCGGAGCTCCAGATGAGGGATACTTTCGCTGCTTCTTCGGGAATGAATTCCCGGCGTTCCCGTCACATCTCTAGAGGAGGCGGTCTCAACAGGAAAGGCGAGAGGAACTCCATGGTCGTGCCACCATTCCAATGGTCCCCCAGATGTCTCAGTCCATTCCAGAGGAACCTCTTTTCCCTTCACTGGCTCGTCTTTCACGCCGAAGATCGACTCACACCAAGCTGTCACGTGGCACAGCCCTGTGGGTAAGCCTCGTGGGAAAGCCTCGTGTGAAAGCCTCGAGGGAAAGCCTCGAGGGAAAGACACAGGTCCCTTGAACCACGTGACAGGAAGCGTGACACTACTTCTGCAGCTCGGGAGGAAAGCGAACGTGCATGCCCCCTCTCGAGACGAGGCCTGACTCCCTGGGGAGACTCAGATGTACCCCAAATTCGATTGCAACACTGGAGAGGAATCCTCAGATGCGGCCATGACTCCACACAAGGTCTTAGGCCCCGGCATGGACGGGAGAGGAATCCCGAGATGGCCCCTAGCTACTCGCTTGGCGACTGGCCTTTTGAGGCCACAAGAGCGGGTCCCTGAGGCCCCCGTCGTAACTCACTAAGACCTGACGCAACTCGAGAAAATCCAGGAGGTTCTCCCCTCCAGGCGAGATGAGGCCCATTTCCGCTGAGGCATCTCGAGGCTACTCACACCTCATCTCTGCGACTTCGAAAGGGTCCTTCACACCCTTGGTGCAACTCAAGAAGTTCCCCGACATACCCGTCTCCCCTCTAGAGGAAACACGAGGGTCCCGCCCACATCCAGAGGAGCCCCGTTTCCACCTCATAGCTCGAGATGAGGGATTCTTTCCCTGCATCTTCGGGAAAGAATTCCCGGCGTTCCCGTCATATCTCAAGAGGAGGCCCTCTCAACAGGAATGGCGAGAGGAACTCCAGGGTCATGCCACCATTCCAAGAGTCCCCCAGATGTCTCAGTCCATTCCAGAGGAACCTCTTTTCCCTTCACCGGCTCGTCTCTAGCGCCGAGCATCGACTCACACCAAGGTGGCACGTGGCACAGCCCTGTGGGAAGCCTCGGGGGAAAGCCTGGAGGGAAAGTCTCGAGGGAAAGCCACAGGTCCCTTGATCCACGTGACAGGACGCGTGACACTACTGCTGCAGCTCGGGAGGAAAGCGCACGTGCATGACCCCACTCGAGACGAGGCCTGACTACCCTGGGGAGACTCAGAAGCACCCCAAGATCCATGTCAACACTGGAGGCGAATCCTCGGGTTCCGGCCCCGACTCCACACAAGGTCTTAGGCTCCGACGTCGACCGGAGAGGAATCCGGAGATGGCCCCTAGCAACTCGCATGTGGACTGGCCTTTGCTGAGGCGACCAGAGCGGGTCCCTGAAGTCCCCGTCGTAACTCGAGAAGACCTGCTGCAACTCGAGGAAATCGAGGAGGGGAGAACCAACTGGATTTTTTCGAGTTGCGGCAGGTCTTCTCGAGTTACGACAGGGACCTCAGCGACCTGCTCTGGTGGCCTCAGGAAAGGCCAGTCCCCATGCGAGTTGCTAGGGGCCATCTCGGTATTCCTCTCCCGTCGGTGCCGGGGCCAAAGACCTCGTGTGGAGTCGGGGCCGGAACATGAGGATTCCTCTCCAGTGTTGACATGGATCTTGGTGTGCTTCTGAGTCTCCCCAGGGGAGTCAGGCCTCGTCTCGATTTGGGGCATGCACGTGCGCTTTCCTCCCGAGCTGCAGCAGCTGTGTCAGGCTTCCTGTCACGTGGATCAAGGGATCTGTGGCATTCCCTCGAGGCGTTCCCTCGAGGCTTTCCGACGAGGCTTTTCAGCAGGGCTGTGCACGTGCCACCTGGGTGTGAGTCGATCCTCGGCATGAAAGACGAGTCGGTGAAGGGAAAAGAGGTTCCTCAGGAATGGACTGAGACATCTGGGGGACTCTTGGAATGGTGGCACGACCCTGGGGTTTCTCTCGCCGTTCCTGTTCAGACGGTCTCGTCTTGAGATGCGACGGGAACGCCGGGAAATCGTTCCCGACGACGCATGGAAAGGATCCCTCATCTCGAGCTTCGAGGAGGAAACGGGGCTCCTCTGGATGTAGGCGGGACCCTCGTGTTTCCTCTCGAGTGGAGACGGGCATGTCGGGGAACTTCTTGAATGCACCAAGGGTGTGAAAGTCCCTCTCGAAGTTCCAGAGTTGAGGTGAGATCAGCCTCGAGACACCTCAGCGGAAATGGGCCTCATCTCGCCTGGAGGGGAGAACCTCCTGGATTTTCTCGAGTTGCGGCAGGTCTTCTCCAGTTACGACGAGGACCTCAGGGACCCGCTCTGGTGGCCTCAGGAAAGGCCAGTCCCCATGCGAGTTGCTAGGGGCAATCTCGGGATTACTCTCCCGTCGATGCCGGGGCCTAAGACCTTGTGTGGAGACGGGCCCGGAACCTGAGGATTCCTCTCGAGTGTTGAAATGGATCTTGGGGTGCTTCTGAGTCTCCCCAGGGGAGTCAGGCCTCGTCTCGAGTGGGGGCATGCACGTGCGCTTTCCTCCCGAGCTGTAGCAGTAGTGTCCCGCTTCCTGGCACGTGGATTAAGGGATCTGTGGCTTTCCCTCGAGGCGTTCCCTCGAGGCTTTCCCACGAGGCTTTCCCACAGGGCTGTGACACGTGCCACCTTGTTGTGAGTCGATCCTAGGCGTGAAAGACCAGCCGGTGAAGGGAAAAGAGGTTCCTCTGGAATGGACTGAGACATCTGGGGGACTCTTGGAATGGTGGCACGACCCTGGAGCTTCTCTCGCCATTCCTGTTGAGATGGCCTCCTCTTGAGATGCGACGGGAACGCCGGGAATTCTTTTCCGGCGAAGCAGGGAAAGGATCCGTCATCTCGAGCTACGAGGCGGAAACGGGGCTCCTCTGGATGTGGGCGGGACCCTCGGGTTTCCTCTCGAGTGGAGACGGGTATGTCGGGTAACTTCTTTATTAGTACCAAGGGTGTGAACGACCCTTTCGAAGTTCCAGAGGTGAGGTGTGATCAGCCTCGAGAGGCATCAGCGGAAATGGGCCTCATCTCGCCTGGAGGGGAGAACCTCCCGAATTTTATCGAGTTGCAGCAGGTCTTCTCAAGTTACGACGTCGACCTCAGGGACCCGCTCTGGTGGCCTCAGGAAATGCCAGTCCCCATGCGAGTTGCTAGAGCCCATCTCGGGATTTCTCTCCCGTCGATCCCGGGGCCTAAGCTCTTGTGTGGAGTCGGGGCCGGAACCTGAGGATTCCTCTCCAGTGTTGACATGGATCTTGGGGTGCTTCTGAGTCTCCCCAGGGGAGTCAGGCCTCGTCTCGAATGGGGGCATGCACGTGCGCTTTCCTCCCGTGCTGCAGCAGTAGTGTCACGCTTCCTGTCACGTGGATCAAGGGACCTGTGGCTTTCCCTCGAGGCTTTCCCTTGAGGCTTTCCCACGAGGCTTTCCCACAGGGCTGTGCCACGTGCCACCTTGGTGTGAGTCGATCCTCGGCGTGAAAGACGAGCCGGTGAAGGGAAAAGAGGTTCCTCTGGAATGGACTGAGACATCTGGGGGACTCTTGGAATGGTGACACGACCCTGGAGTTCCTCTCGCCGTTCCTGTTGAGAGGGCCTCCTCTTGAGATGCGACGGGAACGCCGGGAACTCTTTCCCGACGAAGCAGGGAAAGGATCCCTCATCTCGAGCTACGAGGCAGAAACGGGGCACCTCTGGCTGAGGGCGGGACCCTCGTGTTTCCTCTCGAGGGGGACGGGTATGTCGGGGAACTTCTTGATTTGCACCAAGGGTGTGAAGGACCCTTTCGAAGTTCCACAGGTGAGGTGTGATCAGCCTCGAGACGCCTCAGCGGAAATGGGCCTCAATCGGCCTGGAGGGGAGAAACTCCTGGATTTTCTCGAGTTGCGGCAGGTCTTCTCGAGTTACGACGGGGACCTCAGGGACCCGCTCTGCTGGCCTCAGGAAAGTCCAGTCCCCATGCGAGTTGCTAGTGGCCATCTCGGAATTCCTCTCCTGTCCATGCCGGGGCCCAAGACCTTGTGTGAAGTCGGGGCCGGAACCTGAGGATTCCTCTCCAGTGTTGACATGGATCTTGGAGGGCTTCTGAGTCTCCGCAGGGAAGTCAGGCCTCGTCTCGAGTGGGGGCATGCACGTGCGATTTCCTCACGAGCTGGAGCAGTAGTGTCACGCTTCCTGTCACGTAGACCAAGGGATCTGCGGTTCTCCCTCGAGGCTTTCCCACGAGGCTTTCCCACAGGGCTCTGCCACGTGCCACCTTGGTGTGAGTCGATCCTCGGCGTGAAAGACGAGTCGGTGAAGGGAAAAGAGTTTCCTCAGGAATGGACTGAGACATCGGGGGGACTCCTGGAATGGTGGCACGACCCTGGAGTTCCTCTTGCCGATCCTGTTGAGAGGGCCTCTGCTTGAGATGCGACGGGAACGCCGGGAATTCGTTTCCAATGACTCAGGGAAAGGATACCTCATCTCGATCTACGAGGCGGAAACGGGGCTCCTTTGGATGTGGGCGGGAGCCTCGTGTTTCCCCTCGAGTGGAGACGGGCATGTCGGGGAACTTCTTGAGTTGCACCAAGGGTGTGAAGGACCCTTTCGAAGTTCCGGTGGTGAGGTGTGATCAGCCTCGAGACGCCTCAGCAGAAATGGCCGCATCTCGCCTGGAGGGGAGAACCTCCTGGATTTTCTCGAATTCCGGCAGGTGTTCTCCAGTTACAACGGGGACGTCAGGGACCCGCTAAGGTATCCTCAGAAGAGGCCAGTCCCCATGCGAGTTGCTAGGGGGCATTTCGGGATTCCTCTCCCGTCGATGTCGGGGCCTAAGACCTTGTGTGGAATCCGGGCCGAAACCTGAGGATTCCTCTCCAGTGCTGACATGAATCTTGGGGTTCTTCTGGAGTCTCCCCAGGGGATTTAGGCCTCTTTCCCAGTGGGGGCATGCACGTGCGCTTTCCTCCCGAGCTGTAGCAGCAGTGTCACGCTTCCCGTCACGTGGATCAAGGGATCTGTGGCTTTCCTTCGAGGCTTTCCCACGAGGATTTCCCACAGGGATGTGCCACGTGCCGCCGGGGTGTGAGTCGACCCTCAGCGTGAGATACGAGCTTGTGAAGGGAAAAGAGGTTCCTCTGGAATGGACTGAGACATCTGGGGGACTCTTGGAATGGTGGCACGACACTGCAGTTCCTCTTGGCTTTCCTGTTGAGAGGGCCTCCTCTTCAGATGCGATGGGAATGCCGGGAATTCTTTCCCCACGAAGCAGGGAAAGGATCCCTCATCTTTACCTTCGAGGTGGAAACGGGGATCCTCTGGATGTGGGCGGGACCCTCGTGCTTCCTCTCGAGTGGAGACGGGTATGTCGGGAAACTTCATGAGTTGCAGCAAGAGTGTGAAGGACCCTTTCGAAGTTCCAGAGTTTAGGTGTGATTAGCCTCCAGACGCCTCAGCGGAAAAGGGCCTCATGTCGCCTGGAGGGGAGAACCTCCTGGATTTTCTCGAGTTGCGGCAGGTGTTCTCGAGTTACGACGGGGACCTCAGGGACCCGCTTTAGTGGCGTCAGCAAGGCCAATCCCCAGGCGAGTTGCTAGGGGGCCTCTACGGATTCCCCGCCTGTCGAGGCCGGGGTCTAAGACCTTGTGCGGAGTCGGGGCCGGAAGCTGAGGTTTCCTGTCCAGTGCAGACATGGATCTTGGGCTACTACTGTAGTCTCCCCAGGGGAGTCAGGCCTCATCTCGAGTGGGGGCATGCACGTGCGCTTTCCTCCCGAGCTGTATCAGCAGTGTCAAGCTTCCTGTCACGTTGATTAAGGGATCTGTGGCTCTCCGTCGAGGCTTTCCCAGGAGGATTTCCCACGGGGCTGTGCCACGTGCAACCGTGGTGTCAGTCAATCCTCAGCGTGAAAGACGAGCCAGTGCAGGGAAAAGAGGTTCCTCTGGAATGGACTGAGACATCTGGGGGACTCTTGGAATGGTGGCAAGACGCTGGAGTTCCTCTGGCCTATCCTGTTGAGAGCACGTCCTCTTGAGATGCGAAGGGACCGCTGGGAATTCTTTCCCGATGACACAGGGACAGGATCCCTCATCTCGAGCTACGAGGCGATAACGGGGCTCCTCTGGATCTGGGCAGGAACCTCGTGCTTCCTCTCGAGTGGAGACGGGTATGTCGGAGAACTTCTTGAGTTGCAGCAAGGGTCTGAAGGACCCTTTCAAAGTTCCAGAGGTTAGGTGTGATTAGCCTCGAGGCACCTCAGCGGAAATGGGCCTCATCTCGGCTGGAGGGGAGAACCTCCTGGATTTTCTCGAATTCCGGCAGGTGTTCTCGAGTTACGATGGGGACGTCAGGGACCCGCTAAGGTGGCCTCAGAAGAGGCCAGTCCCCATGCGAGTTGCTAGGGGGCATTTCGGGATTCCTCTCCCGTCGATGCCGGGGCCTAAGACCTTGAGTGGAATCGGGGCTGAAACCTGAGGCTTCCTCTCCAGTGCTGACATGGATCTTGGGGTACTTCAGGAGTCTCCCCAGGGGAGTCAGTCCTTATTCTCAGTGGGGGCATGCCCGTGCGCTTTCCTCCCGATCTGGAGCAGCAGTGTTACGCTTCCCATCTCGTGGATCAAAGGATCTGTGGCTTTCCCTCGAGGCTTCCACACGAGGATTTCCCACAGTGCTGTGCCACGTGCCCCCGTGGTGTGAGTCGATCCTCGGCGTGAAAGACGAGCCAGTGCAAGGAAAAGAACTTAGTCTGTAGTGGACTGAGTCATCTCTGGGACTCTTGGAATGGTGGCACGACCCTGGAATTCCTCTCAACTTTCCTGTTGAGAGCGTCTCCTCTTGAGATGCGACGGGAACGATGGGAATTCTCTCCAGACGATGCAGGGACAGGATCCGTCATCTCGAGCTACGAGGTGGGAACGGGGTTCCTCTGGATGTGGACGGGACCCTCGTGCTTCCTCTCGAGTGGAGACGGGTATGTTGGGAAACTTCTTGAGTTGCAGCTAGGGTGTGAAGGACACTTTCGAAGTTCCAGAGTTCAGGTGTGATTAGCCTCGAGAAGCCTCAGCGGAAATGGGCCTCATCTCGCCTGGAGGGGAGAACCTCCTGGATTTTCTCGAGTTGCGGCAGGTGTTCTCAAGTTACGACGGGAATCTCAGGGATCCACTCAGGTGACCTCAGGAAAGGCCAGTCCCCATGCGAGTTGCTAGAGGGCCTCTCGGGATTCCTTTCCCTTCGATGCCAGGGCCTAAGACCTTGTGTGGAGTCGGGGCCGGATCCTGAGGATTTCTCTCCCGTGTTGACATGGATCTTGGGTTGCCTTTGAGTCTACCTAGGGGAGTCAGGCCTCGTCTCGAGTGGGGGCATGCACGTACGCTTTCCTCCCGAGCTGTAGCAGTAGTGTCACGCTTCCTGGCACGTGGATTAAGGGATCTGTGGCTTTCCCTCGAGGCTTTCCCTCCAGTCTTTCCACGAGGCTTCCCAAAGTGCTGTGCCACGTGCCACCTTGGTGTGAGTGAATCCTCGGTGTGAAAGATGAGCCGGTGAAGTGAAAAGAGGTTCCTCTGGAATGGACTGAGACATCTGGGGCACTCTTGGAATGGTGGCACGACCCTGGAGTTCCTCTCGCCGTTCCTGTTGAGAGGGCCTCCTCTTGAGATGCGACGGGAAGGCCGGGAATTCTTTCCCGACGAAGCAGGGAAAGGATCCCTCACCTCGAGCTACGAGGCGGAAACGGGGCTCCTCTGGATGTGGGCGGAACCCTCGTGTTTCCTCTCGAGTGGAGACGGGAATGTCGGGGAACTTCTTGAGTTGCACCAAGGGTGGGAAAGACCCTTTCGACGTTCCAGAGGTGAGGTGTGATTAGCCCCGAGAAGCCTCTGGGGAAATGGGCCTCATCTCGCCTGCAGGGGAGAACCTCCTGGATATTCTCGAGTTGAGGCAGGTCTTCTCGAGTTACGACGGGGACCTCAGGGACCCGCTCTGGTGGCCTCAGGAAGGGTCAGTCCCCATGCGAGTTGCTAGCGGCCATCTCGGGATTCCTCTCCCGTCGATGCCGGGGCCTAAGACCTTGTGTGGAGTCGGGGTCGGAACCTGAGCATTCCTCTCCAGTGTTGCCGTGGATCTTAGGGTCCTTCTGAGTCTCCCCAGGGCAGTCAGGCCTCGTCTCGAGAGGGGGCATGCACGTGTGCTTTCCTCCCGAGCTGCAGCAGTAGTGTCACGCTTCCTGTCACGTGGATCAAGGGATCTGTGGCTTTCCCTCGAGGCTGTCCCTCAAGGATTTCCCACGAGGCTTTCCCACAGGGCTGTGCCACGTGCCACCTTGGTGTGAGTCGATCCTCGGCGTGAAAGACGAGCCGGTGAAGGGAAAAGAGGTTCGTCTGGAATGGACTGAGACATCTGGGGGACTCTTGGAATGGTGGCACGACCCTGGACTTCCTCTCGCCGTTCCTGTTGAGAGGGCCTCCTCTTGAGATGCGACGGGAACGCCGGGAACTCTTTCCCGACGAAGCAGTGTAAGGATCCCTCATCTCGAGCTACGAGGCGGAAACGGGGCTTCTCTGGATGTGGGCGGGACCCTCGTGTTTCCTCTCGAGTGGAGACGGGTATGTCGGGGAACTTCTTGATTTGCACCAAGGGTGTGAAGGACCCTTTCGAAGTTCCAGAGGTGAGGTGTGATCAGCCCAGAGACGCCTCGGTGGAAATGGGCCTCATCCCGCCAGGAGGGGAGAACCTCCTGGATTTTCTCGAGTTGCGGCAGGTCTTCTTGAGTTACGACGGGGAACTCAGGGACCCGCTGTGCTGGCCTCAGGAAAGGCTAGTCCCCATGCGAGTTGCCAGTGGCCATCTCGGGATTCCTCTCTGATCGATGCCGGGGCCTAAGACCTTCTGTCGAATCGGGGACGGAACCTGAGGATTCCTGTCGAGTGTTGACATGGAACTTGGGGTGCCTCTGAGTCTCCCCAGGGGAGTCAGGCCTCGTCTCGAGTGGGGGCATGCACGTGCGCTTCCCTCCCGGGCTGCAGCAGTAGTGTCACGATTCCTGGCACGTGGATCAAGGGATCTGTGGCTTTCCCTGGAGGCTTTCCCCCGAGGCTTTCCCACGAGGCTTTGCCAAAGGGCTGTGCCACGTGCCACCTTGGTGTGAGTCGATCCCCAGCGTGAAAGACGAGCAGGTGAAGGGAAAAGATATTCCTCTGGAATGGACTGAGACATCTGGGGGACTCTTGGAATGGTGGCACGACCCTGGAGTTCCTCTCGCCGTTCCTGTTGAGAGGGCCTCCTCTTGAGATGCGACGGGAAGGCCGGGAATTCTTTCCCGACGAAGCAGGGAAAGGATCCCTCACCTCGAGCTACGAGGCGGAAACGGGGCTCCTCTGGAGGTGCGCGGGACCTTCGTGTTTCCTCTCGAGTGGAGACGGTTATTTCGGGGAACTTCTTGAGTTGCACCAAGGCTGTGAAGTACCCTTTCGAAGTTCCAGAGGTGAGGTGTGATTAGCCTCGAGACGCCGCAGCGGAAATGGGCCTCATCTCGCCTGGAGGGGAGAACCTCATGGATTTTCTCGAGTTGCGGCAGGTCTTCTCGAGTTACGACGGGGACCTCAGGGACCCGCTCTGGGGGCCACAGGAAAGGGCAGTCCCCATGCGAGTTAATAGGGGCCATCTCGGGATTCCTCTCCCATAGACGCCGGGGTCAAAAGCCTTGTGTGGAGTCGGGGCCGGAACCTGAGGATTCCTCTCCAGTGTTGACATGGATCTTTGGGTGCTTCTGAGTCTCCTCAGGGGAGTCAGGCCTCGTCTCGAATGGGGGCATGCACGTGCGGTTTCTTCCCGTGCTGCAGCATTAGTGTCACGCTTCCTGTCACGTGGATCAAGGGACCTGTGGCTTTCCCTCGAGGCTTTCCCTTGAGGCTTTCCCACGAGGCTTTCCCACAGGGCTGTGCCACGTGCCACCTTGGTGTGAGTCGATCCTCGGCGTGAAAGACGAGCCGGTGAAGGGAAAAGAGTTTCCTCTGGAATGGACTGAGACATCTGGGGGACTCTTGGAATGGTGGCACGGCCCTGGACTTCCTCTCGCCGTTCCTGTTGAGAGGGCCTCCTCTTGAGATGCGACGGGAACGCCGGGAACTCTTTCCCGACGAAGCAGTGTAAGGATCCCTCATCTCGAGCTACGAGGCGGAAACGGGGCTCCTCTGGATGTGGCGGGACCCTCGTGTTTCCTCTCGAGGGGAGACGGGTATGTCGGGGAACTTCTTGATTTGCACCATGGGTGTGAAGGACCCTTTCGAAGTTCCAGAGGTGAGGTGTGATCAGCCTCGAGACGCCTCAGCGGAAATGGGCCTCATCTCGCCTGGAGGGGAGAACCTCCTGGATTTTCTCGAGTTGCGGCAGGTCTTCTCGAGTTACGACGGGGACCTCAGGGACCCGCTCTGGGGGCCACAGGAAAGGGCAGTCCCCATGCGAGTTAATAGGGGCCATCTCGGGATTCCTCTCCCATAGATCCGGGGTCAAAAGCCTTGTGTGGAGTCGGGGCCGGAACCTGAGGATTCCTCTCCAGTGTTGACATGGATCTTTGGGTGCTTCTGAGTCTCCCCAGGGGAGTCAGGCCTCGTCTCGAATGGGGGCATGCACGTGCGGTTTCTTCCCGTGCTGCAGCAGTAGTGTCACGCTTCCTGTCACGTGGATCAAGGGACCTGTGGCTTTCCCTCGAGGCTTTCCCTTGAGGCTTTCCCACGAGGCTTTCCCACAGGGCTGTGCCACGTGCCACCTTGGTGTGAGTCGATCCTCGGCGTGAAAGACGAGCCGGTGAAGGGAAAAGAGGTTCCTCTGGAATGGACTGAGACATCTGGGGGACTCTTGGAATGGTGGCACGGCCCTGGACTTCCTCTCGCCGTTCCTGTTGAGAGGGCCTCCTCTTGAGATGCGACGGGAAGGCTGGGAACTCTTTCCCGACGAAGCAGTGTAAGGATCCCTCATCTCGAGCTACGAGGCGGAAACGGGGCTCCTCTGGATGTGGCGGGACCCTCGTGTTTCCTCTCGAGGGGAGACGGGTATGTCGGGGAACTTCTTGATTTGCACCATGGGTGTGAAGGACCCTTTCGAAGTTCCAGAGGTGAGGTGTGATCAGCCTCGAGACGCCTCAGCGGAAATGGGCCTCATCTCGCCTGGAGGGGAGAACCTCCTGGATTTTCTCGAGTTGCGGCAGGTCTTCTCGAGTTACGATGGGGACCTCAGGGACCCGCTCTGGTGGCCTCAGGAAAGGCCAGTCCCCATGCGAGTTGCTAGGGGCCATCTCGGGATTCCTCTCCCGTCCATGCAGAGGCCTAAGACCTTGTGTGGAGTAAGGGCCGGACCCTGAAGATTCCTCTCCAGCGTTGCCATGGATCTTGGGGTGCTTCTGAGTCTCCCCAGGAGAGTCAGGCCTCGTCTCCACTGGGGGCATGCACGTGCGCTTTCCTCCCGAGCTGCAGCAGTAGTGTCACGCTTCTTGTCACGAGGATCAAGGGATCTGTGGCTTTCCTTCGAGGGTTTACCACGAGGCTTTCCCACAGGGCTCTGCCACGTGCCACCTTGGTGTAAGTCGATCATCGGCGTGAGAGGCCACCCGTGAATGGAAAAGAGGTTCCTCTGGAATGGACTGAGACATCTGGGGCTCTTGGAATGGTGGCATGACCTTGGAGTTCCTCTCGCCGTTCCTGTTGACTGAGCCTCCTCTTGAGATGCGATGGGATCGCCGGGAAATCTTTCTCGACGAAGCAGGGAAAGGATCCCTCATCTCGAGCTACGAGGCGGAAACGGGGCGCCTCTGGATGTGGGCGGGACCCTCGTGTTTCCTCTCGAGTGGAGACGTGTATGTCGGGGAACTTCCTGACTTGCACCAAGGGTGTGAAGGACCCTTTCGAAGTTCCAGAGGTGAGGTGTGATCAGCCTCGAGACACCTCAGTGGAAATGGGCCTCATCTCGCCTGGAGGGAAGAACCTCCTGGATTTTCTCGAGTTGCGGCAGGTCTTCTCGAGTTACGACGGGGACCTCAGGGACCCGCTCTTGTGGCCTCAGGAAAGCCCAGTCCCCATGCGAGGTGCTAGGGGCCCTCTCGGGATTCCTCTCCCATCCATGCCCGGGCCTAAGACCTTGAGTGGAGTCGGGGCCGGAACCTGAGGATTCCTCTCCAGTGTTGCCATGGATCTTGGGGTGCTTCTGAGTCTCCCCAGGGGAGTCAGGCCTCGTCTCGAGTGGGGGCATGCACGTGCGCTTTCCTCCCGAGCTGCAGCAGTAGTGTCACGCTTCCTGTCACGTGGATCAAGGGATCTGTGGCTTTCCCTCGAGGTTTTCCCTCCAGTCTTTCCCACGAGGCTTCCCACAGGGCTGTGCCACGTGCCACCTTGGTGTGAGTCGATCCTCGGCGTGAAAGACGAGCCGGTGAAGGGAAAAGAGATTCCTATGGAAGGACTGAGACATCTGGGGGACTCTTGGAATGGTGGCACGACCCTGGAGTTCCTCTCGCTGTTCCTGTTGAGACGGCCTGCTCTTGAGATGTGACGGGAACGCTGGGAATTCTTTCCCGACGAAGCAGGGAAAGGATCCCTCAACTCGAGCTACGAGGCGGAAACGGGGCTCCTCTGGATGGGGGCGGGACCCACGTGTTTCCTCTCGAGGGAAGACCGGTATGTCGCGGAACATCTTGAGTTGTATCAAGGGTGTGAAGGACCCTTTTGAAGTTCCAGAGGGGACGTGTGATTACCCTCGAGACGCCTCAGCGGAAATGAGCCTCATCTCGCCTGGAGGAGAGAACCTCCTGGATTTTCTCGAGTTGCGGCAGGTCTTCTCGATTTACGACGGGGACCTCAGGGACCCGCTCTGGTGGCCTCAGGAAAGGCCAGTCCCCATGCGAGTTACTAGGGGCCATCTCGGGATTCCTCTCCCGTTGATGCTGCGGCCTAAGACCTTGTGTGAGTCGGGGCCGGAACCTGAGGATTCCTCTCCAGTGTTGACATAGATCTTGGGGTGCCACTGAGTCTCCCCAGATGAGTCAGGCCTCGTCTCGAGTGGGGGCATGCACGTGCGCTTTCCTCCCGAGCTGCAGCAGTAGTGTCACGCTTCCTGGCACATGGATCAAGGGATGTGTGGCTTTCCCTCGAGTCTTTCCCTCGAGGCTTTCCCACGAGGCTTTCCCACAGGGCTGTGCCACGTGCCACCTTGGTGTGAGTCGATCCTCGGCATGAAAGACGAGCCGGTGAAGGGAAAAGAGGTTCCTCTGGAATGGAATGAGACATCTGGGGGACTCTTGGAATGGTGGCATGACCCTGGAGTTCCTCTCGCCGTTCCTGTTGAGAGGGCCTCCTCTTGAGATGCGACGGGAAGGCCGGGAATTTGTTCCCAACAAAGCAGGGAAAGGATCCCTCATCTCGAGCTACGAGGCGGAAACGGGGCTCCTCTGGATGTGGGCGGGACCCTCGTGTTTCCTCTCGAATGGAGACGGGTATGTCGTGGAACTTCTTGAGTTGCAACAAGGGTGTGAAGAACCCTTTCGACGTTCCAGAGGTGAGGTGTGATAAGCCTCGAGACACCGCAGCGGAAATGGGCCTCATCTCGCCTGGCGGGGAAAACCTCCTGGAATTTCTCGAGTTGCGTCAGGTCTTCTCGAGTTACGACGGGGACCTCAGAGACCCGCTCTTGTGGCCTCAGGAAAGGCTAGTCCCCATGCGAGTTGCTAGGGGCCATCTCGGGATTCCTCTCCTGTCCATCCCGGGGCCTAAGACCTTGTGTGGAGTCGGGGCCGGAACCTGAGGATTCCTTTCCAGTGTTGATAAGGATCTTGGGGTGCCTATGAGTCTCCTGAGGGGAGTCAGGCCTCATCTGGAGTGGGGCATGCACGTGCGGTTTCCTCCCGAGCTACAGCAGTAGTGTCACGCTTCCTGGCACATGGATCAAGGGATCTGTTGCTTTCCCCCGAGGCTTTGCCTCGAGGCTTTCCCACGAGGCTTTCCCACAGGGCTGTGCCACGTGCCACCTTGGTGTGAGTCGATCCTCGGCGTGAAAGACGAGCCGGTGAAGGGAAAAGTGATTCCTATGGAAGGACTGAGACATCTGGGGGACTCTTGGAATGGTAGCACGACCCTGGAGGCCCTCTCGCCGTTCCTGTTGAGAGGGCCTCCTCTTGAGATGCGATGGAAACGCAGGGAAATCTTTCCGGAAGAAGCAGGGAAATGATCCCTCATCTCGAGCTACGAGGGGGAAACGGGGCTCCTCTGGATGTGGGCGGGACCCTCATGTTTCCTCTCGAGTGGAGACGGGTATTTCGGGAAACTTCTTGAGTTGCCCCAAGGCTGTGAAGTACCCTTTCCAAGTTCCAGAGGTGAGCTGTGATTAGCCTCGAGACGCCACAGCGGAAATGGGCCTCATCTCGCCTGGAGGGTAGAAGCTACTGGATTTTCTCGAGTTGCGGCAGGTCTTCTCGAGTTACGACGGGGACCTCAGGGACCCGCTCTGGGGGCCTCAGGAAAGGGCAGTCCCCATGCGAGTTACAGGGGCCAGCTCGGGATTCCTCTCCCATAGATGCCGGGGTCAAAAGCCTTGTGTGGAGTCGGGGCCGGAACCTGAGGATTCCTTTCCAGTGTTGACATGGATCTTTGGGTGCTTCTGAGTCTCCCCAGGGGAGTCAGGCGTCGTCTCGAATGGGGGCATGCACGTGCGGTTTCCTCCCGTGCTGCAGCAGTAGTGTCAAGCTTCCTGTCACGTGGATCAAGGGACCTGTGGCTTTCCCTCGAGGCTTTCCCTTGAGGCTTTCCCACGAGGCTTTCCCACAGGGCTGTGCCACGTGCCACCTTGGTGTGAGTCGATCCTCGGCGTGAAAGACGAGCTGGTGAAGGCAAAAGAGGTTCCTCTGGAATGGACTGAGACATCTGGGGGACTCTTGGAATGGTGGCACGACCCTGGACTTCCTCTCGCCGTTCCTGTTGAGAGGGCCTCCTCTTGAGATGCGACGGGAACGCCGGGAACTCTTTCCCGACGAAGCAGGGAAAGGATCCCTCATCTCGAGCTACGAGGCGGAAACGGGGCACCTCTGGATGAGGGCGGGACCCTCGTGTTTCCTCTCGAGGGGGACGGGTATGTCGGGGAACTTCTTGATTTGCACCAAGGGTGTGAAGGACCCTTTCGAAGTTCCAGAGGTGAGGTGTGATCAGCCTCGAGACGCCTGAGCGGAAATGGGCCTCAATCGGCCTGGAGGGGAGAAACTTCTGGATTTTCTCGAGTTGCGGCAGGTCTTCTCGAGTTACGACGGGGACCTCTGGGACCCGCTCTGCTGGCCTCAGGAAAGTCCAGTCCCCATGCGAGTTGCTAGGGGCCATCTCGGAATTCCTCTCCCGTCCATGCCGGGGCCGAAGACCTTGTGTGAAGTCGGGGCCGGAACCTGAGGATTCCTCTCCAGTGTTGCCATGGATCTTGGAGTGCTTCTGAGTCTCCGCAGGGGAGTCAGGCCTCGTCTCGAGTGGGGGCATGCATGTGTGATTTCCTCACGAGCTGCAGCAGTAGTGTCACGATTCCTGTCAGGTAGACCAAGGGATCTGCGGTTTTCCCTCGAGGCTTTCCCACGAGGCTTTCCCACAGGGCTCTGCCACGTGCCACCTTGGTGTGAGTCGATCCTCGGCGTGAAAGACGAGCCGATGAAGGGAAAGAGGTTCCTCTGGAATGGACTTAGACACCTGGGGGACTCTTGGAATGGTGGCACGACCCTGGAGTTCCTCTCGCCGTTCCTGTTGAGAGGGCCTCCTCTTGATATGCGCCGGGAACGCCGAGAACTCTTTCCCGACGAAGCAGGGAAATGATCCCTCATCTAGAGCTACGAGGCGGAAACGGGGCTCCTCTGTATGTGGGCGGGACCCTCCTGTTTCCTCTCGAGCGGAGACGGGTCTGTCGGGGAACTTCTTGATTTGCACCAAGGGTGTGAAGGACCCTTTCAAAGTTCCAGAGGTGAGGTGTGATCAGCCTCGAGACGCCTCAGCGGAATTGGGCCTCAGCTCGCCTGGAGGGGAGAACCTACTGGATTTTATCGAGCTGCGGCAGGTCTTGTCGAGTTACGACGGGGACCACAGGACCCGCTTTGGTGGCCTCAGGAAAGGCCAGTCCCCATGCGAGTTGCTAGGGGCCATCTCGGGATTCCTCTCCCGTCCACGTCGGGGCCTAAGACCTTGTGTGAATTCGGGGCCGGAACCTGAGCATTCCTCTCCAGTGTTGCCATGGATGTTGGGGTACTTCTGAGTCTCCCCAGGGGAGTCAGGCCTCTCACGAGTGAGGGCATGCACGTGCACTTTCCTCCCGAGCTGCAGCAGTACTGTCACGCTTCCTGTCACGTGGATCAAGGGACCTGTGGCTTTCCCTCGAGGCTTTCCCTCGAGGCTTTATCACGAGGCTTTCCCACAGGGCTGTGCCACGTGCCACCTTGGTGTGAGTCGATCCTCGGCGTGAAAGACGAGCCGGTGAAGGGAAAAGAGGTTCCTATGGAAGGACTGAGACATCTGGGGGACTCTTGGAATGGTGGCACGACCCTGGAGTTCGTCTCACCGTTCCTGTTGAGAGGGCCTCCTCTTGAGATGCGACGGGAACGCCGGGAACTCTTTCCCGACGAAGCAGGGAAAGGAAGCCTCATCTGGAGCTAGGAGGCGGAAACGGAGCTCCTCTGGATGTGGGCGGGATCCTCGTGTTTCCTCTCGAGTGGAGACGGTATGTTGGGGAAGTTCTTGATTTGCACCAAGGGTGTGAAGGACCCTTTCGAAGTTCCAGATGTGAGGTGTGATCAGCCTCGAGACCCCTCAGAGGAAATGGGCCTCATCTCGAAAGGAACGGAGAACCTCCTGCATTTACTCGAGTTGCGGCAGGTCTTCTCGAGTTACAACGGGGACCTCAGGGACCCGCTCTGGTGGCCTCAGTAAAAGCCAGTCCGCATGCGAGTAGCTAGGGGCCAACTCGGGATTCCTCTCCCGTCCATGCCGGGGCCTCAGACCTTGTGTGGAATCGGGGCCGGAAACTGCGGATTCCTCTCCAGTGTTGCCATGGATCTTGGAGGGCTTCTGAGTCTCCCCAGGGGAGTCAGGCTTCGTCTCGAGTGGGGGAATGCACGTGCGCTTTCCTCCCGAGCTGCAGCAGTAGTGTCACACTTCCTGTCACGTGGATCAAGGGATCTGTGGTTTCCCTCGAGGCTTTCCCTCGAGGCTTTCCCACAGGGCTGTGCCACGTGCCACCTTGGTGTGAGTCGATCCTCGGCATGAAAGACGAGCCGGTGAAGGGAAAAGAGGTTCCTCTGGAATGGACTGAGTCATCTGGGGAACTCTTGGAATGGTGGCACGACCCTGGAGTTCCTCTCGCTGTTCCTGTTGAGAGGGCCTCCTCTTGAGATGCGACGGGAATGCCGGGAACTCTTTCCCGACGAAGCAGGGAAAGGATCCCACATCTCGAGCTACGAGGAGGAAACGGGGCTCCTCTGGATGTGGGCGGCACCCTCGTGTTTCCTCTCGAGTGGAGACGGGTATTTCGGGGAACTTCTTGATTTGCACCAAGGGTGTGAAGGACCCTTTCGAAGATCCAGAGGTGAGGTGTGATCAGCCTCGAGACGCCTCAGCGGAAATGGGCCTCATCTCGCCTGGAGGGGAGAACCTCCTGGATGTGCTCGAGTTGGGGCAGGTCTTCTCGAGTTACGACGGGGACCTCAGGGACCCGCTCAGGTGGCCTCAGGAAAGGCCAGTCCCCATGCGAGTTGCTAGGGGCCATCTCGGGATTCCTCTCCCATCCATGCCGGAGCCTAAGACCTTGTACGGATTCGGGGCCGGAACCTGAAGATTCCTCTCCAGTGTTGCCATGGATCTTGGGGTGCTTCTGAGTCTCCCCAGAGGAGTCAGGCCTCCTCTCGAGTGGCGGCATGCACGAGTGCTGTCCTCGCTAGCTGCAGCAGTAGTGTCACGCTTCCTGACACGTGGATCAAGGGATCTGTGGCTTTCACTCAAGGCTTTCCCACAGGGCTGTTCCACGTGCCACCTTGGTGTGAGTCGATCCTCGGCGTGAAAGACGAACCGGTGAAGGGAAAAGAGGTTCCTCTGGAATGGACTGAGACGTCTGGGGGACTCTTGAAATGGTGGCACGACCCTGGAGTTCCTCTCGCCGTTCCTGTTGAGAGGGCCTCCTCTTGAGATGCGTCGGGAAGGCTGGGAACTCTTTCCCGACGAAGCAGGGAAAGGATCCCTCATCTCGTGCTATGAGGCGGAAACGGGGCGCCTCTGGAAGTGGACGGGACCCTCGTGTTTCCTCTCGAGTGGAGACGGGTATGTTGGGGTACTTCTTGATTTGCACCAATGGTGTGAAGGACCCATTCGAAGTTGCAGAGGTGAGGTGTGATCAGCCTCCAGACGCTTCAGAGGAAATGGGCCTCATCTCGCCTGGAGCGGAGAACCTCCGGGATTTTTTCGAGTTGAGGCAGGTCTTCTCGAGTTACGACGGGGACCTCAGGGACCCGCTCTGGTGGCCTCAGGAAAGGCCAGGCCCCATGCGAGTTGCTAGGGGCCAACTCGGGATTCCTCTCCCGTCCATGCCAGGGACCAAGACCTTGTGTGAAGTCGGGGCCGGAACCTGAGGATTCCTCTCCAGTGTTGCCATGGATCTTGGGGTGCTTCTGAGTCTCCCCAGGGGAGTCAGGCCTCGTCTCGAGTGGGGGCATGCACGTGTGCTGTCCTCGCTAGCTGCAACAGTAGTGTCACGCTTCCTGTCACGTGGATCAAGAGATCTGTGGCTTTCCCTCGAGGCTTTCCCTTGAGACTTGCCCACGAGGCTTTCCCACAGGGGTGTGCCACATGCCACCTTGGTGTGAGTCGATCCTCGGCGTGAAAGACGAGCCGGTGAAGGGAAAAGAGGTTCCTCTGGAATGGACTGAGACATCTGGGGGACTCTTGGAATGGTGGCACGACCCTGGAGTTGCTCTCGCCGTTCCTGTTGAGAGGGCCTCCTCTTGAGATGCGACGGGAAGGCTGGGAACTCTTTCCCGACGAAGCAGGGAAAGGATCCCTCATCTCGAGCTAAGAGGCGGAAACGGGGCTCCTCTGGATGTGGGCGGGACCCCCGTGTTTCCTCTGGAGTGGAGACGGGTATGTCGGGGAACTTCTTGATTTGCACCAGGGGTGTGACGGACCCTTTCTAAGTTCCAGAGCTGAGGTGTGATCAGCCTCGAGACGCCTCAGCGGAAATGGGCCTCATCTCGCCTGGAGGGGAGAACCTCCTGGATTTTCTCGAGTTGAGGCAGGTCTTCTCGAGTTACGACGGGGACCTCAGGGACCCGCTCTGGTGGCCTCAGGAAAGGCCAGTCCCAATGCGAGGTGCTAGGGTCCCACTCGGGATTCCACTCCCGTCCCTGCCGGGGCCTAAGACCTTGTGTGGAGTCGGGGCCGCAACCTGAGGATTCCTCTCCAGTGTTGCGATGGTTCTTGGGGTGCTTCTGAGTCTCCCCAGGGGACTCAGGTCTCGTCTCGAGTGGGGGTATGCACTTGCGCTTTCCTCCCGAGCTGCAGCTGTAGTGTCACGCTTCCTGTCACGTGGATCAAGGGATCTGTGGCTTTCCCTCGTGGCTGTCCCTCGAGGCTTTCCCACGAGGCTTTTCCACAGGGCTGTGTCACGTGTCACCGTGGTGTGAGTCGATCCTCGGCGTGAAAGACGAGCCGGTGAAGGGAAAAGAGGTTCCTCTGGAATGGACTGAGACATCTGGGGGACTCTTGGAATGGTGGCACGACCCTGGACTTCCTCTCGCCGTTCCTGTTGAGAGGGCCTCCTCTTGAGATGCGACGGGAAGGCCTGGAACTCTTTCCCGACGAAACAGGGTAAGGATCCCTCATCTCGAGCTACGAGGCGGAAACGGGGCTCCTCTGGATGTGGCGTGACCCTCGTGTTTCCTCTCGAGGGGAGACGAGTATGTCGGGGAACTTCTTGATTTGCACCAAGGGTGTGAAGGACCCTGTCGAAGTTCCAGAGCTGAGGTGTGATCAGCCTCGAGACGCCTCAGCGGAAATGGGCCTCATCTCGCCTGGAGGGGAGAACCTCCTGGATTTTCTCGAGTTGCGGCAGGTCTTCTCGAGTTACGACGGGGACCTCAGGGACCCGCTCTGTTGGCCTCAGGAAAGGCCAGTCCCCATGCGAGTTGCTAGGGGCCATCTCGGGATTCCTCTCCCGTCCATGCAGAGGCCTAAGACCTTGTGTGGAGTCAGGGTCGGACCCTGAAGTTTCCTCTCCAGCGTTGCCATGGATCTTGGGGTGCTTCTGAGGCTCCCCAGGGGAGTCAGGCCTCGTCTCCACTGGGGGCATGCACGTGAGCTTTCCTCCCGAGCTGCAGCAGTAGTGTCAAGCTTCCTGTCACGTGGATCAATGGATCTGTGGCTTTCCTTCGAGGGTTTCCCACGAGGCTTTCCCACAGGGCTGTGCCACGTGCCACCTTGGTGTAAGTCGATCCTCGGCGTGAGAGGCTACCCGTGAATGGAAAAGAGGTTCCTCTGGAATGGACTGAGACATCTGGGGGACTCTTGGAATGGTGGCACAACCCTGGAGTTCCTGTCGCCATTCCTGTTGAGACGGACTCCTCTTGAGATGAGTCGGGAGCGCCAGGAACTCTTTCCCGACGAAGCAGGGAATGGATCCCTCAGCTCGAGCTACGAGGCGGAAACGGGGCTCCTCTGGATGTGGGCGGACCCTCGTGTTTCCTCTCGAGTGGAGACGGGTATGTCGGGGAACTTCTTGATTTGCACCAAGGGTGTGAAGGACCCTTTCGAAGTTCCAGAGGTGAGGTGTGATCAGCCTTGAGACGCCTCAGCGGAAATGGGCCTCATCTCGCCTGGAGGGGAGAACCTCCTGGATTTTCTCCAATTGCGGCAGGTCTTCTCAAGTTACGACGGGGACCACAGGACCCGCCTTGGTGGCCTCAGGAAAGGCCAGTGCCCATGCGATTTGCTAGGGGCCATCTCGGGATTCCTCTCCCGTCCATGTCGGGGCCTAAGACCTTGTGTGGAGTCGGGGCCGGAACCTGAGCATTCCTCTCCAGTGTTGCCATGGATGTTGGGGTACTTCTGAGTCTCCCCAGGGGAGTCAGGCCTCGTCACGAGTGAGGGCATGCACGTGCACTTTCCTCCCGAGCTGCAGCAGTACTGTCACGCTTCCTATCACGTGGATCAAGGGACCTGTGGCTTTCCCTCGAGGCTTTCCCTCGAGGCTTTCCCACGAGGCTTTCCCACAGGGCTGTGCCACGTGCCACCTTGGTGTGAGTCGATCCTCGGCGTGAAAGACGAGCCGGTGAAGGGAAAAGAGATTCCTATGGAAGGACTGAGACATCTGGGGGACTCTTGGAATGGTGGCACGACCCTGGAGTTCGTCTCGCCGTTCCTGTTGAGAGGGCCTCCTCTTGAGATGCGACGGGAACGCCGGGAACTCTTTCCCGACGAAGCAGGGAAAGGATGCCTCATCTGGAGCTACGAGGCGGAAACGGAGCTCCTCTGGATGTGGGCGGACCCTCGTGTTTCCTCTCGAGTGGAGACGGGTATGTCGGGGAACTTCTTGATTTGCACCAAGGGTGTGAAGGACCCTTTCGAAGTTCCAGAGGTGAGGTGTGATCAGCCTTGAGACGCCTCAGCGGAAATGGGCCTCATCTCGCCTGGAGGGGAGAACCTCCTGGATTTTCTCCAATTGCGGCAGGTCTTCTCAAGTTACGACGTGGACCTCAGAGACCCGCTCTGGTGGCCTCAGGAAAGGCCAGTCCCCATGCGAGTTGCTAGTGGCCATCTCGGGATTCCTCTCCCGTCCATGCCGGGGTCTAAGACCTTGTGTGGAGTCGCGGCTGGAACCTGAGGATTCCTCTCCAGTGTTGACATGGATCTTGGGGTGCTTGTGAGTCTCCCCAGGGGAGTCAGGCCTCGACTCGAGTGGGGGCATGCACGTGTGCTTTCCTCTCCAGCTGCAGCAGTAGTGGAACGCTTCCTGTCACGTGGATCAAGGGATCTGTGGCATTCCCTCGAGGCTTTCCCTCGAGGCTTTCCCACGAGGCTTTCCCACAGGGCTGTGCCACGTGCCACCTTGGTGTGAGTCGATCCTCGGCGTGAAAGACGAGCCGGTGAAGGGAAAAGAGGTTCCTCTGGAATGGACTGAGACATCTGGGGGACTCTTGGAATGGTGGCACGACCCTGGAGTTCCTCTCGCCGTTCCTGTTGAGAGGGCCTCCTCTTGAGATGCGACGGGAACGCCGGGAACTCTTTCCCGACGAAGCAGGGAAAGGATCCCTCATCTCGAGCTACGAGGCGGAAACGGGGCTCCTCTGGATGTGGGCGGGACCCTCGTGTTTCCTCTCGAGTGGAGACGGGTATGTTGGGGAACTTCTTGATTTGCACCAATGGTGTGAAGGACCCATTCGAAGTTGCAGAGGTGAGGTGTGATCAGCCTCCAGACGCCTCAGAGGAAATGGGCCTCATCTCGCCTGGAGCGGAGAACCTCTGGGATTTTTTCGAGTTGCGGCAGGTCTTCTCGAGTTACGACGGGGACCTCAGGGACCCGCTCTGGTGGCCTTAGGAAAGGCCTGTCCCCATGCGAGTTGCTAGGGGCCATCTCGAGATTCCTCTCCCGTCCATGCCAGGGACCAAGACCTTGTGTGAAGTCGGGGCCGGCACCTGAGGATTCCTCTCCAGTGTTGCCATGGATCTTGGGGTGCTTCTGAGTCTCCCCAGGGGAGTCAGGCCTCCTCTCGTGTGGGGGCATGCACGTGTGCTGTCCTCGCTAGCTGCAGCAGTAGTGTCACGCTTCCTGTCACGTGGATCAAGAGATCTGTGGCTTTCCCTCGAGGCTTTCCCTTGAGACTTGCCCACGAGTCTTTCCCACAGGGGTGTGCCACATGCCACCTTGTTGTGAGTCGATCCTCGGCGTGAAAGACGAGCCGGTGAAGGGAAAAGAGGTTCCTCTGGAATGGACTGAGACATCTGGGGGACTCTTCGAATGGTGGCACGACCCTGGACTTCCTCTCGCCGTTCCTGTTGAGAGGGCATCCTCTTGAGATGCGACGGGAAGGCCTGGAACTCTTTCCCGACGAAGCAGGGAAAGGATCCCTGATCTCGAGCTACGAGGCAGAAACGGGGTTAATCTGGATGTGGGCGGGACCCTCGTGTTTCCTCTCGATTGGAGACGGGTATGTTGGGGAACTTCTTGATTTGCACCAAGGGTGTGAAGGACCCTTTCGAAGTTCCAGATGTGAGGTGTGATCAGCCTCGAGACACCTCAGCGGAAATGGGCCTCATCTCGAATGGAGGGGAGAACCTCCTGCATTTACTCGAGTTGCGGCAGGTCTTCTCGAGTTACGACGGGGACCTCAGGGACCCGCTCTGGTGGCCTCAGGAAAGGCCAGTCCCCATGCGAGGTGCTAGGGGCCCACTTGGGATTCCTCTCCCGTCCATGCCGGGGCCTAAGATCTTGTGTGGAGTCGGGGCCGGAACCTGAGGATTCTCTGCAGTGTTGCCATGGATCTTGGGGTGCTTCTGAGTCTCCCCAGGGGAGTCAGGCCTCGTCTCGACTGGGGGCATGCACGTGCGATTTCCTCCCGAGCTGCAGCAGTAGTGTCACCCTTCCTGTCACGTGGATCAAGGTATCTGTGGCTTTCCCTCGAGGCTTTCCCACGAGGCTTTCCCACAGGGCTGTGCCACGTTCCACCTTGGTGTGAGTCGATCCTCGGAGTGAAAGGCGAGCCGGTGAAGGGAAAAGAGATTCCTCTGGAATGGACTGAGACATCTGGGGGACTCTTGGAATGGTGGCACGACCCTGGAGTTCCTCTCGCCGTTCCTGTTGAGAGGGCCTCCTCTTGAGATGTGACGGGAAGGCCGGGAACTCTTTCCCGACGAGGCAGGGAATGGATCCCTCATCTCGAGCAACGAGGCGGAAACGGGGTGCTTCTGGATGTGGGCGGGAACCTCCTGTTTCCTCTCGAGTGGAGACGGGTATGTCCGGGAACTTCTTGATTTGCACCAAGGGTGTGAAGGACCCTTTCGAAGTTCCAGAGGTGAGGTGTGATCAGCCTCGAGACGCCTCAGCGAAATTGGGCCTCCTCTCGCCTGGAGGGGAGAACCTCCTGGAATTTTTCGAGTTGCGGCAGGTCTTCTCGAGTTACGACGGGGACCTCAGGGACCCGCTCTGGTGGCCTCAGGAAAGGCCAGTACCCATGCGAGTTGATAGGGGCCCACTCGGGATTCCACTCACGTCCCTGCCGAGGCCTAAGACCTTGTGTGGAGTCGGGGCCGCAACCTGAGGATTCCTCTCCAGTGTTGCGATGGTTCTTGGGGTGCTTCTGAGTCTCCCCAGGGGACTCAGGTCTCGTCTCGAGTGGGGGCATGCACTTGCGCTTTCCTCCCGAGCTGCAGCTGTAGTGTCACGCTTCCTGTCACGTGGATCAAGGGATCTGTGGCTTTCCCTCGGGGCTTTCCCTCGAGGCTTTCCGACGAGGCTTTCCCACAGGGCTGTGCAACGTGCCACCTTGGTGTGAGTCGATTCTCGGCGTGAAAGACGAGTCGGTGAAGGGAAAAGAGGTTCCTCTGGAATGGACTGAGACATCTTGGGGACACTTAGAATGGTGGCACGACCCTGGAGTTCCTCTCGCCGTTCCTGTTGAGAGGGCCTCCCCTTGAGATGCGACGGGAAGACTGGGAATTCTTTGCCGACGAAGCAGGGAAAGGATCCCTGATCTCGAGCTACGAGGCGGAAACGGGGTTCCTCTGGATGGGGGCGGGACCCTCGTGTTTCCCCTCGAGTGGAGACGGGTATGTTGGGGAACTTCTTGATTTGCACCAAGGGTGTGAAGGACCCTTTCGAAGTTCCAGATGTGAGGTGTGATCAGCCTCGAGACCCCTCACAGGAAATCGGCCTCACCTCGAAAGGAGGGGAGAACCTCCTGCATTTACTCTAGTTGCGGCAGGTCTTCTCGAGTTACGATGGGGACCTCAGGGACCCGCTCTGGTGGCCTCAGGAAAAGCCAGTCCCCATGCGAGTAGCTAGGGGCCAACTCGGGATTCCTCTCCCGTCCATGCCGGGGCCTCAGACCTTGTGTGGAATCGGGGACGGAAACTGCGGATTCCTCTCCAGTGTTGCCATGGATCTTGGGGTGCTTCTGAGACTCCCCAGGGGAGTCAGGCTTCGTCTCGAGTGGGGGAATGCACGTGCGCTTTCCTCCCGAGCTGCAGCAGTAGTGTCACACTTCCTGTCACGTGGATCAAGGGATCTGTGGCTTTCTCTCGAGGTTTTCCCTCGAGGCTTTCCCACAGTGCTGTGCAACGTGCCACCTTGGTGTGAGTCGATCCTCGGCGTGAAAGACGAGCCGGTGAAGGGAAAAGAGGTTCCTCTGGAATGGACTGAGACATCTGGGGGACTCTTCGAATGGTGGCACGACCCTGGACTTCCTCTCGCCGTTCCTGTTGAGAGGGCATCCTCTTGAGATGCGACGGGAAGGCCTGGAACTCTTTCCCGACGAAGCAGGGAAAGGATCCCTGATCTCGAGCTACGAGGCAGAAACGGGGTTAATCTGGATGTGTGCGGGACCCTCGTGTTTCCTCTCGAGTGGAGACGGGTATGTTGGGGAACTTCTTGATTTGCACCAAGGGTGTGAAGGACCCTTTCGAAGTTCCAGATGTGAGGTGTGATCAGCCTCGAGACACCTCAGTGGAAATGGGCCTCATCTCGAATGGAGGGGAGAACCTCCTGCATTTACTCGAGTTGCGGCAGGTCTTCTCGAGTTACGACGGGGACCTCAGGGACCCGCTCTGGTGGCCTCAGGAAAGGCCAGTCCCCATGCGAGGTGCCTGGGGCCCACTTGGGATTCCTCTCCCGTCCATGCCTGGGCCTAAGATCTTGTGTGGAGTCGGGGCCGCAACCTGAGGATTCCTCTCCAGTGTTGCGATGGTTCTTGGGGTGCTTCTGAGTCTCCCCAGGGGACTCAGGTCTCGTCTCGAGTGGGGGTATGCACTTGCTCTTTCCTCCCGAGCTGCAGCTGTAGTGTCACGCTTCCTGTCACGTGGATCAAGGGATCTGTGGCTTTCCCTCGTGGCTGTCCCTCGAGGCTTTCCCATGAGGCTTTTCCACAGGGCTGTGTCACGTGTCACCGTGGTGTGAGTCGATCCTCGGCGTGAAAGACGAGCCGGTGAAGGGAAAAGAGGTTCCTCTGGAATGGACTGAGACATCTGGGGGACTCTTGGAATGGTGGCACGACCCTGGACTTCCTCTCGCCGTTCCTGTTGAGAGGGCCTCCTCTTGAGATGCGACGGGAAGGCCGGGAACTCTTTCCCGACGAAGCAGGGTAAGGATCCCTCATCTCGAGCTACGAGGCGGAAACGGGGCTCCTCTGCATGTGAGCGGGACCCTCGTGTTTCCTCTCGAGGGGAGACGAGTATGTCGGGGAACTTCTTGATTTGCACCAAGGGTGTGAAGGACCCTTTCGAAGTTCCAGAGCTGAGGTGTGATCAGCCTCGAGACGCCTCAGTGGAAATGGGCCTCATCTCGCCTGGAGGGGCGAACCTCCTGGATGTGCTCGAGTTGGGGCAGGTCTTCTCGAGTTACGACGGGGACCTCAGGGACCCGCTCAGGTGGCCTCAGGAAAGGCCAGTCCCCATGCGAGTTGCTAGGGGCCATCTCGGGATTCCTCTCCCGTCCATGCCGGAGCCTAAGACCTTGTATGGATTCGGGGCCGGAACCTGAAGATTCCTCTCCAGTGTTGCCATGGATCTTGGGGTGCTTCTGAGTCTCCCCAGAGGAGTCAGGCCTCCTCTCGAGTGGCGGCATGCACGTGTGCTGTCCTCGCTAGCTGCAGCAGTAGTGTCATGCTTCCTGTCACGTGGATCAAGGGATCTGTGGCTTTCCCTCGAGGCTTTCCCACAGGGCTGTTCCACGTGCCACCTTGGTGTGAGTCGATCCTCGGCGTGAAAGACGAGCCGGTGAAGGGAAAAGAGGGTCCTCTGGAATGGACTGAGACGTCTGGGGGACTCTTGAAATGGCACGACCCTGGAGTTCCTCTCGCCGTTCCTGTTGAGAGGGCCTCCTCTTGAGATGCGACGGGAAGGCTGGGAACTCTTTCCCGACGAAGCAGGGAAAGGATCCCTCATCTCGTGCTATGAGGCGGAAACGGGGCGCCTCTGGATGTGGGCGGGACCCTCGTGTTTCCTCTCGAGTGGAGACGGGTATGTTGGGGAACTTCTTGATTTGCACCAATGGTGTGAAGGACCCATTGGAAGTTGCAGAGGTGAGGTGTGATTAGCCTCCAGACGCCTCAGAGGAAATGGGCCTCATCTCGCCTGGAGCGGAGAACCTCCGGGATTTTTTCGAGTTGCGGCAGGTCTTCTCGAGTTACGATGGGGACCTCAGGGACCCGCTCTGGTGGCCTCAGGAAAGGCCAGTCCCCATGCGAGTTGCTAGGGGCCAACTCGGGATTCCTCTCCCGTCCATGCTGGGGCCTAAGACCTTGAGTGGAGTCGGGGCCGGAACCTGAGCATTCCTCTCCAGTGTTGCCATGGATCTTGGGGTGCTTCTGAGCCTCCCCAGGGGAGTCAGACCTCGTCTCGTGTGGCGGCATGCACGTGTGCTTTCCTCCCAAGCTGCAGCAGTAGTGTCACGCTTCCTGTCACGTGGATCAGGGGATCTGTGGCTTTCCCTCGAGGCTTTCCCACGAGGCTTTCCCACAGGGCTGTGCCACGTCCCACCTTGCTGTGAGTCGATCCTCAGCGTGAAGACGAGCTGGTGACGGGAAAAGAGGTTCCTCTGGAATGGACTGAGACATCTGGGGGACACTTGGAATGGTGGCACGACCCTGAGTTCCTCTCTGGTTTCCTGTTGAGAGGGCCTCCTCTTGAGATGCGATGGGAACGCCTGGAACTCTTGCCCGACGAAGCAGGGAAAGGATCCCTCATCTCGAGCTAAGAGGCAGAAACGGGGCTCCTCTGGATGTGGGCGGGACCCTCGTGTTTCCTCTCGAGTGGAGACGGGTATGTCGGGGAACTTCTTGATTTGCACCAGGGGTGTGACGGACCCTTTCGAAGTTCCAGAGCTGAGGTGTGATCAGCCTCGAGACGCCTCAGCGGAAATGGGCCTCATCTCGCCTGGAGGGGAGAACCTCCTGGATTTTCTCGAGTTGAGGCAGGTCTTCTCGAGTTACGACGGGGACCTCAGGGACCCGCTCTGGTGGCCTCAGGAAAGGCCAGTTCCCATGCGAGTTGATAGGGTCCCTCTCGGGATTCCACTCCCGTCCCTGCCGGGGCCTAAGACCTTGTGTGGAGTCGGGGCCGCAACCTGAGGATTCCTCTCAAGTGTTGCGATGGTTCTTGGGGTGCTTCTGAGTCTCCCCAGGGGACTCAGGTCTCGTCTCGAGTGGGGGTATGCACTTGCGCTTTCCTCCCGAGCTGCAGCTGTAGTGTCACGCTTCCTGTCACGTGGATCAAGGGATCTGTGGCTTTCCCTCGTGGCTGTCCCTCGAGGCTTTCCCACGAGGCTTTTCCACAGGGCTGTGTCACGTGTCACCGTGGTGTGAGTCGATCCTCGGCGTGAAAGACGAGCCGGTGAAGGGAAAAGAGGTTCCTCTGGAATGGACTGAGACATCTGGGGGACTCTTGGAATGGTGGCACGACCCTGGACTTCCTCTCGCCGTTCCTGTTGAGAGGGCCTCCTCTTGAGATGCGACGGGAAGGCCGGGAACTCTTTCCCGACGAAGCAGGGAAAGGATCCCTCATCTCGAGCTACTAGGCGGAAACGGGGCTCCTGTGGATGTGGCGGGACCCTCGTGTTTCCTCTCGAGGGGAGACGAGTATGTCGGGGAACTTCTTGATTTGCACCAAGGGTGTGAAGGACCCTGTCGAAGTTCCAGAGCTGAGGTGTGATCAGCCTCGAGACGCCTCAGCGGAAATGGGCCTCATCTCGCCTGGAGGGGAGAACCTCCTGGATTTTCTCGAGTTGCGGCAGGTCTTCTCGAGTTACGACGGGGACCTCAGGGACCCGCTCTGTTGGCCTCAGGAAAGGCCAGTCCCCATGCGAGTTGCTAGGGGCCATCTCGGGATTCCTCTCCCGTCCATGCAGAGGCCTAAGACCTTGTGTGGAGTCAGGGTCGGACCCTGAAGTTTCCTCTCCAGCGTTGCCATGGATCTTGGGGTGCTTCTGAGGCTCCCCAGGGGAGTCAGGCCTCGTCTCCACTGGGGGCATGCACGTGAGCTTTCCTCCCGAGCTGCAGCAGTAGTGTCAAGCTTCCTGTCACGTGGATCAATGGATCTGTGGCTTTCCTTCGAGGGTTTCCCACGAGGCTTTCCCACAGGGCTGTGCCACGTGCCACCTTGGTGTAAGTCGATCCTCGGCGTGAGAGGCTACCCGTGAATGGAAAAGAGGTTCCTCTGGAATGGACTGAGACATCTGGGGGACTCTTGGAATGGTGGCACAACCCTGGAGTTCCTGTCGCCATTCCTGTTGAGACGGACTCCTCTTGAGATGAGTCGGGAGCGCCAGGAACTCTTTCCCGACGAAGCAGGGAATGGATCCCTCAGCTCGAGCTACGAGGCGGAAACGGGGCTCCTCTG
This sequence comes from Budorcas taxicolor, assembly GCF_023091745.1. Lineage (NCBI taxonomy): Eukaryota > Metazoa > Chordata > Mammalia > Artiodactyla > Bovidae > Budorcas > Budorcas taxicolor. The sequence continues at coordinate 2,831,018 of NC_068920.1, forward strand.
GATGTGGGCGGACCCTGGTGTTTCCTCTCGAGTGGAGACGGGTATGTCGGGGAACTTCTTGATTTGCACCAAGGGTGTGAAGGACCCTTTCGAAGTTCCAGAGGTGAGGTGTGATCAGCCTTGAGACGCCTCAGCGGAAATGGGCCTCATCTCGCCTGGAGGGGAGAACCTCCTGGATTTTCTCCAATTGTGGCAGGTCTTCTCAAGTTACGACGTGGACCTCAGAGACCCGCTCTGGTGGCCTCAGGAAAGGCCAGTCCCCATGCGAGTTGCTAGTGGCCATCTCGGGATTCCTCTCCCGTCCATGCCGGGGTCTAAGACCTTGTGTGGAGTCGGGGCTGGAACCTGAGGATTCCTCTCCAGTGTTGACATGGATCTTGGGGTGCTTGTGAGTCTCCCCAGGGGAGTCAGGCCTCGACTCGAGTGGGGGCATGCACGTGTGCTTTCCTCCCCAGCTGCAGCAGTAGTGGAACGCTTCCTGTCACGTGGATCAAGGGATCTGTGGCATTCCCTCGAGGCTTTCCCTCGAGGCTTTCCCACGAGGCTTTCCCACAGGGCTGTGCCACGTGCCACCTTGGTGTGAGTCGATCCTCGGCGTGAAAGACGAGCCGGTGAAGGGAAAAGAGGTTCCTCTGGAATGGACTGAGACATCTGGGGGACTCTTGGAATGGTGGCACGACCCTGGAGTTCCTCTCGCCGTTCCTGTTGAGAGGGCCTCCTCTTGAGATGCGACGGGAACGCCGGGAACTCTTTCCCGACGAAGCAGGGAAAGGATCCCTCATCTCGAGCTACGAGGCGGAAACGGGGCTCCTCTGGATGTGGGCGGGACCCTCGTGTTTCCTCTCGAGTGGAGACGGGTATGTTGGGGAACTTCTTGATTTGCACCAATGGTGTGAAGGACCCATTCGAAGTTGCGGAGGTGAGGTGTGATCAGCCTCCAGACGCCTCAGAGGAAATGGGCCTCATCTCGCCTGGAGCGGAGAACCTCCGGGATTTTTTCGAGTTGCGGCAGGTCTTCTCGAGTTACGACGGGGACCTCAGGGAACCGCTCTGGTGGCCTCAGGAAAGGCCTGTCCCCATGCGAGTTGCTAGGGGCCATCTCGAGATTCCTCTCCCGTCCATGCCAGGGACCAAGACCTTGTGTGAAGTCGGGGCCGGAACCTGAGGATTCCTCTCCAGTGTTGCCATGGATCTTGGGGTGCTTCTGAGTCTCCCCAGGGGAGTCAGGCCTCGTCTCGAGTGGGGGCATGCACGTGTGCTGTCCTCGCTAGCTGCAGCAGTAGTGTCACGCTTCCTGTCACGTGGATCAAGAGATCTGTGGCTTTCCCTCGAGGCTTTCCCTTGAGACTTGCCCACGAGGCTTTCCCACAGGGGTGTGCCACATGCCACCTTGGTGTGAGTCGATCCTCGGCGTGAAAGACGAGCCGGTGAAGGGAAAAGAGGTTCCTCTGGAATGGACTGAGACATCTGGGGGACTCTTCGAATGGTGGCACGACCCTGGACTTCCTCTCGCCGTTCCTGTTGAGAGGGCATCCTCTTGAGATGCGACGGGAAGGCCTGGAACTCTTTCCCGACGAAGCAGGGAAAGGATCCCTGATCTCGAGCTACGAGGCAGAAACGGGGTTAATCTGGATGTGGGCGGGACCCTCGTGTTTCCTCTCGAGTGGAGACGGGTATGTTGGGGAACTTCTTGATTTGCACCAAGGGTGTGAAGGACCCTTTCGAAGTTCCAGATGTGAGGTGTGATCAGCCTCGAGACACCTCAGTGGAAATGGGCCTCATCTCGAATGGAGGGGAGAACCTCCTGCATTTACTCGAGTTGCGGCAGGTCTTCTCGAGTTACGACGGGGACCTCAGGGACCCGCTCTGGTGGCCTCAGGAAAGGCCAGTCCCCATGCGAGGTGCCTGGGGCCCACTTGGGATTCCTCTCCCGTCCATGCCTGGGCCTAAGATCTTGTGTGGAGTCGGGGCCGCAACCTGAGGATTCCTCTCCAGTGTTGCGATGGTTCTTGGGGTGCTTCTGAGTCTCCCCAGGGGACTCAGGTCTCGTCTCGAGTGGGGGTATGCACTTGCTCTTTCCTCCCGAGCTGCAGCTGTAGTGTCACGCTTCCTGTCACGTGGATCAAGGGATCTGTGGCTTTCCCTCGTGGCTGTCCCTCGAGGCTTTCCCATGAGGCTTTTCCACAGGGCTGTGTCACGTGTCACCGTGGTGTGAGTCGATCCTCGGCGTGAAAGACGAGCCGGTGAAGGGAAAAGAGGTTCCTCTGGAATGGACTGAGACATCTGGGGGACTCTTGGAATGGTGGCACGACCCTGGACTTCCTCTCGCCGTTCCTGTTGAGAGGGCCTCCTCTTGAGATGCGACGGGAAGGCCGGGAACTCTTTCCCGACGAAGCAGGGTAAGGATCCCTCATCTCGAGCTACGAGGCGGAAACGGGGCTCCTCTGCATGTGAGCGGGACCCTCGTGTTTCCTCTCGAGGGGAGACGAGTATGTCGGGGAACTTCTTGATTTGCACCAAGGGTGTGAAGGACCCTTTCGAAGTTCCAGAGCTGAGGTGTGATCAGCCTCGAGACGCCTCAGTGGAAATGGGCCTCATCTCGCCTGGAGGGGCGAACCTCCTGGATGTGCTCGAGTTGGGGCAGGTCTTCTCGAGTTACGACGGGGACCTCAGGGACCCGCTCAGGTGGCCTCAGGAAAGGCCAGTCCCCATGCGAGTTGCTAGGGGCCATCTCGGGATTCCTCTCCCGTCCATGCCGGAGCCTAAGACCTTGTATGGATTCGGGGCCGGAACCTGAAGATTCCTCTCCAGTGTTGCCATGGATCTTGGGGTGCTTCTGAGTCTCCCCAGAGGAGTCAGGCCTCCTCTCGAGTGGCGGCATGCACGTGTGCTGTCCTCGCTAGCTGCAGCAGTAGTGTCATGCTTCCTGTCACGTGGATCAAGGGATCTGTGGCTTTCCCTCGAGGCTTTCCCACAGGGCTGTTCCACGTGCCACCTTGGTGTGAGTCGATCCTCGGCGTGAAAGACGAGCCGGTGAAGGGAAAAGAGGGTCCTCTGGAATGGACTGAGACGTCTGGGGGACTCTTGAAATGGCACGACCCTGGAGTTCCTCTCGCCGTTCCTGTTGAGAGGGCCTCCTCTTGAGATGCGACGGGAAGGCTGGGAACTCTTTCCCGACGAAGCAGGGAAAGGATCCCTCATCTCGTGCTATGAGGCGGAAACGGGGCGCCTCTGGATGTGGGCGGGACCCTCGTGTTTCCTCTCGAGTGGAGACGGGTATGTTGGGGAACTTCTTGATTTGCACCAATGGTGTGAAGGACCCATTGGAAGTTGCAGAGGTGAGGTGTGATTAGCCTCCAGACGCCTCAGAGGAAATGGGCCTCATCTCGCCTGGAGCGGAGAACCTCCGGGATTTTTTCGAGTTGCGGCAGGTCTTCTCGAGTTACGATGGGGACCTCAGGGACCCGCTCTGGTGGCCTCAGGAAAGGCCAGTCCCCATGCGAGTTGCTAGGGGCCAACTCGGGATTCCTCTCCCGTCCATGCTGGGGCCTAAGACCTTGAGTGGAGTCGGGGCCGGAACCTGAGCATTCCTCTCCAGTGTTGCCATGGATCTTGGGGTGCTTCTGAGCCTCCCCAGGGGAGTCAGACCTCGTCTCGTGTGGCGGCATGCACGTGTGCTTTCCTCCCAAGCTGCAGCAGTAGTGTCACGCTTCCTGTCACGTGGATCAGGGGATCTGTGGCTTTCCCTCGAGGCTTTCCCACGAGGCTTTCCCACAGGGCTGTGCCACGTCCCACCTTGCTGTGAGTCGATCCTCAGCGTGAAGACGAGCTGGTGACGGGAAAAGAGGTTCCTCTGGAATGGACTGAGACATCTGGGGGACACTTGGAATGGTGGCACGACCCTGAGTTCCTCTCTGGTTTCCTGTTGAGAGGGCCTCCTCTTGAGATGCGATGGGAACGCCTGGAACTCTTGCCCGACGAAGCAGGGAAAGGATCCCTCATCTCGAGCTAAGAGGCAGAAACGGGGCTCCTCTGGATGTGGGCGGGACCCTCGTGTTTCCTCTCGAGTGGAGACGGGTATGTCGGGGAACTTCTTGATTTGCACCAGGGGTGTGACGGACCCTTTCGAAGTTCCAGAGCTGAGGTGTGATCAGCCTCGAGACGCCTCAGCGGAAATGGGCCTCATCTCGCCTGGAGGGGAGAACCTCCTGGATTTTCTCGAGTTGAGGCAGGTCTTCTCGAGTTACGACGGGGACCTCAGGGACCCGCTCTGGTGGCCTCAGGAAAGGCCAGTTCCCATGCGAGTTGATAGGGTCCCTCTCGGGATTCCACTCCCGTCCCTGCCGGGGCCTAAGACCTTGTGTGGAGTCGGGGCCGCAACCTGAGGATTCCTCTCAAGTGTTGCGATGGTTCTTGGGGTGCTTCTGAGTCTCCCCAGGGGACTCAGGTCTCGTCTCGAGTGGGGGTATGCACTTGCGCTTTCCTCCCGAGCTGCAGCTGTAGTGTCACGCTTCCTGTCACGTGGATCAAGGGATCTGTGGCTTTCCCTCGTGGCTGTCCCTCGAGGCTTTCCCACGAGGCTTTTCCACAGGGCTGTGTCACGTGTCACCGTGGTGTGAGTCGATCCTCGGCGTGAAAGACGAGCCGGTGAAGGGAAAAGAGGTTCCTCTGGAATGGACTGAGACATCTGGGGGACTCTTGGAATGGTGGCACGACCCTGGACTTCCTCTCGCCGTTCCTGTTGAGAGGGCCTCCTCTTGAGATGCGACGGGAAGGCCGGGAACTCTTTCCCGACGAAGCAGGGAAAGGATCCCTCATCTCGAGCTACTAGGCGGAAACGGGGCTCCTGTGGATGTGGCGGGACCCTCGTGTTTCCTCTCGAGGGGAGACGAGTATGTCGGGGAACTTCTTGATTTGCACCAAGGGTGTGAAGGACCCTGTCGAAGTTCCAGAGCTGAGGTGTGATCAGCCTCGAGACGCCTCAGCGGAAATGGGCCTCATCTCGCCTGGAGGGGAGAACCTCCTGGATTTTCTCGAGTTGCGGCAGGTCTTCTCGAGTTACGACGGGGACCTCAGGGACCCGCTCTGTTGGCCTCAGGAAAGGCCAGTCCCCATGCGAGTTGCTAGGGGCCATCTCGGGATTCCTCTCCCGTCCATGCAGAGGCCTAAGACCTTGTGTGGAGTCAGGGTCGGACCCTGAAGTTTCCTCTCCAGCGTTGCCATGGATCTTGGGGTGCTTCTGAGGCTCCCCAGGGGAGTCAGGCCTCGTCTCCACTGGGGGCATGCACGTGAGCTTTCCTCCCGAGCTGCAGCAGTAGTGTCAAGCTTCCTGTCACGTGGATCAATGGATCTGTGGCTTTCCTTCGAGGGTTTCCCACGAGGCTTTCCCACAGGGCTGTGCCACGTGCCACCTTGGTGTAAGTCGATCCTCGGCGTGAGAGGCTACCCGTGAATGGAAAAGAGGTTCCTCTGGAATGGACTGAGACATCTGGGGGACTCTTGGAATGGTGGCACAACCCTGGAGTTCCTGTCGCCATTCCTGTTGAGACGGACTCCTCTTGAGATGAGTCGGGAGCGCCAGGAACTCTTTCCCGACGAAGCAGGGAATGGATCCCTCAGCTCGAGCTACGAGGCGGAAACGGGGCTCCTCTGGATGTGGGCGGACCCTGGTGTTTCCTCTCGAGTGGAGACGGGTATGTCGGGGAACTTCTTGATTTGCACCAAGGGTGTGAAGGACCCTTTCGAAGTTCCAGAGGTGAGGTGTGATCAGCCTTGAGACGCCTCAGCGGAAATGGGCCTCATCTCGCCTGGAGGGGAGAACCTCCTGGATTTTCTCCAATTGTGGCAGGTCTTCTCAAGTTACGACGTGGACCTCAGAGACCCGCTCTGGTGGCCTCAGGAAAGGCCAGTCCCCATGCGAGTTGCTAGTGGCCATCTCGGGATTCCTCTCCCGTCCATGCCGGGGTCTAAGACCTTGTGTGGAGTCGGGGCTGGAACCTGAGGATTCCTCTCCAGTGTTGACATGGATCTTGGGGTGCTTGTGAGTCTCCCCAGGGGAGTCAGGCCTCGACTCGAGTGGGGGCATGCACGTGTGCTTTCCTCCCCAGCTGCAGCAGTAGTGGAACGCTTCCTGTCACGTGGATCAAGGGATCTGTGGCATTCCCTCGAGGCTTTCCCTCGAGGCTTTCCCACGAGGCTTTCCCACAGGGCTGTGCCACGTGCCACCTTGGTGTGAGTCGATCCTCGGCGTGAAAGACGAGCCGGTGAAGGGAAAAGAGGTTCCTCTGGAATGGACTGAGACATCTGGGGGACTCTTGGAATGGTGGCACGACCCTGGAGTTCCTCTCGCCGTTCCTGTTGAGAGGGCCTCCTCTTGAGATGCGACGGGAACGCCGGGAACTCTTTCCCGACGAAGCAGGGAAAGGATCCCTCATCTCGAGCTACGAGGCGGAAACGGGGCTCCTCTGGATGTGGGCGGGACCCTCGTGTTTCCTCTCGAGTGGAGACGGGTATGTTGGGGAACTTCTTGATTTGCACCAATGGTGTGAAGGACCCATTCGAAGTTGCGGAGGTGAGGTGTGATCAGCCTCCAGACGCCTCAGAGGAAATGGGCCTCATCTCGCCTGGAGCGGAGAACCTCCGGGATTTTGTCGAGTTGCGGCAGGTCTTCTCGAGTTACGACGGGGACCTCAGGGACCCGCTCTGGTGGCCTCAGGAAAGGCCTGTCCCCATGCGAGTTGCTAGGGGCCATCTCGAGATTCCTCTCCCGTCCATGCCAGGGACCAAGACCTTGTGTGAAGTCGGGGCCGGAACCTGAGGATTCCTCTCCAGTGTTGCCATGGATCTTGGGGTGCTTCTGTGTCTCCCCAGGGGAGTCAGGCCTCGTCTCGAGTGGGGGCATGCACGTGTGCTGTCCTCGCTAGCTGCAGCAGTAGTGTCACGCTTCCTGTCACGTGGATCAAGAGATCTGTGGCTTTCCCTCGAGGCTTTCCCTTGAGACTTGCCCACGAGGCTTTCCCACAGGGGTGTGCCACATGCCACCTTGGTGTGAGTCGATCCTCGGCGTGAAAGACGAGCCGGTGAAGGGAAAAGAGGTTCCTCTGGAATGGACTGAGACATCTGGGGGACTCTTCGAATGGTGGCACGACCCTGGACTTCCTCTCGCCGTTCCTGTTGAGAGGGCATCCTCTTGAGATGCGACGGGAAGGCCTGGAACTCTTTCCCGACGAAGCAGGGAAAGGATCCCTGATCTCGAGCTACGAGGCAGAAACGGGGTTAATCTGGATGTGGGCGGGACCCTCGTGTTTCCTCTCGAGTGGAGACGGGTATGTTGGGGAACTTCTTGATTTGCACCAAGGGTGTGAAGGACCCTTTCGAAGTTCCAGATGTGAGGTGTGATCAGCCTCGAGACACCTCAGTGGAAATGGGCCTCATCTCGAATGGAGGGGAGAACCTCCTGCATTTACTCGAGTTGCGGCAGGTCTTCTCGAGTTACGACGGGGACCTCAGGGACCCGCTCTGGTGGCCTCAGGAAAGGCCAGTCCCCATGCGAGGTGCCTGGGGCCCACTTGGGATTCCTCTCCCGTCCATGCCTGGGCCTAAGATCTTGTGTGGAGTCGGGGCCGCAACCTGAGGATTCCTCTCCAGTGTTGCGATGGTTCTTGGGGTGCTTCTGAGTCTCCCCAGGGGACTCAGGTCTCGTCTCGAGTGGGGGTATGCACTTGCTCTTTCCTCCCGAGCTGCAGCTGTAGTGTCACGCTTCCTGTCACGTGGATCAAGGGATCTGTGGCTTTCCCTCGTGGCTGTCCCTCGAGGCTTTCCCATGAGGCTTTTCCACAGGGCTGTGTCACGTGTCACCGTGGTGTGAGTCGATCCTCGGCGTGAAAGACGAGCCGGTGAAGGGAAAAGAGGTTCCTCTGGAATGGACTGAGACATCTGGGGGACTCTTGGAATGGTGGCACGACCCTGGACTTCCTCTCGCCGTTCCTGTTGAGAGGGCCTCCTCTTGAGATGCGACGGGAAGGCCGGGAACTCTTTCCCGACGAAGCAGGGTAAGGATCCCTCATCTCGAGCTACGAGGCGGAAACGGGGCTCCTCTGGATGTGAGCGGGACCCTCGTGTTTCCTCTCGAGGGGAGACGAGTATGTCGGGGAACTTCTTGATTTGCACCAAGGGTGTGAAGGACCCTTTCGAAGTTCCAGAGCTGAGGTGTGATCAGCCTCGAGACGCCTCAGTGGAAATGGGCCTCATCTCGCCTGGAGGGGCGAACCTCCTGGATGTGCTCGAGTTGGGGCAGGTCTTCTCGAGTTACGACGGGGACCTCAGGGACCCGCTCAGGTGGCCTCAGGAAAGGCCAGTCCCCATGCGAGTTGCTAGGGGCCATCTCGGGATTCCTCTCCCGTCCATGCCGGAGCCTAAGACCTTGTATGGATTCGGGGCTGGAACCTGAAGATTCCTCTCCAGTGTTGCCATGGATCTTGGGGTGCTTCTGAGTCTCCCCAGAGGAGTCAGGCCTCCTCTCGAGTGGCGGCATGCACGTGTGCTGTCCTCGCTAGCTGCAGCAGTAGTGTCATGCTTCCTGTCACGTGGATCAAGGGATCTGTGGCTTTCCCTCGAGGCTTTCCCACAGGGCTGTTCCACGTGCCACCTTGGTGTGAGTCGATCCTCGGCGTGAAAGACGAGCCGGTGAAGGGAAAAGAGGGTCCTCTGGAATGGACTGAGACGTCTGGGGGACTCTTGAAATGGCACGACCCTGGAGTTCCTCTCGCCGATCCTGTTGAGAGGGCCTCCTCTTGAGATGCGACGGGAAGGCTGGGAACTCTTTCCCGACGAAGCAGGGAAAGGATCCCTCATCTCGTGCTATGAGGCGGAAACGGGGCGCCTCTGGATGTGGGCGGGACCCTCGTGTTTCCTCTCGAGTGGAGACGGGTATGTTGGGGAACTTCTTGATTTGCACCAATGGTGTGAAGGACCCATTGGAAGTTGCAGAGGTGAGGTGTGATTAGCCTCCAGACGCCTCAGAGGAAATGGGCCTCATCTCGCCTGGAGCGGAGAACCTCCGGGATTTTTTCGAGTTGCGGCAGGTCTTCTCGAGTTACGATGGGGACCTCAGGGACCCGCTCTGGTGGCCTCAGGAAAGGCCAGTCCCCATGCGAGTTGCTAGGGGCCAACTCGGGATTCCTCTCCCGTCCATGCTGGGGCCTAAGACCTTGAGTGGAGTCGGGGCCGGAACCTGAGCATTCCTCTCCAGTGTTGCCATGGATCTTGGGGTGCTTCTGAGCCTCCCCAGGGGAGTCAGACCTCGTCTCGTGTGGCGGCATGCACGTGTGCTTTCCTCCCAAGCTGCAGCAGTAGTGTCACGCTTCCTGTCACGTGGATCAGGGGATCTGTGGCTTTCCCTCGAGGCTTTCCCACGAGGCTTTCCCACAGGGCTGTGCCACGTCCCACCTTGCTGTGAGTCGATCCTCAGCGTGAAGACGAGCTGGTGACGGGAAAAGAGGTTCCTCTGGAATGGACTGAGACATCTGGGGGACACTTGGAATGGTGGCACGACCCTGAGTTCCTCTCTGGTTTCCTGTTGAGAGGGCCTCCTCTTGAGATGCGATGGGAACGCCTGGAACTCTTGCCCGACGAAGCAGGGAAAGGATCCCTCATCTCGAGCTAAGAGGCAGAAACGGGGCTCCTCTGGATGTGGGCGGGACCCTCGTGTTTCCTCTCGAGTGGAGACGGGTATGTCGGGGAACTTCTTGATTTGCACCAGGGGTGTGACGGACCCTTTCGAAGTTCCAGAGCTGAGGTGTGATCAGCCTCGAGACGCCTCAGCGGAAATGGGCCTCATCTCGCCTGGAGGGGAGAACCTCCTGGATTTTCTCGAGTTGAGGCAGGTCTTCTCGAGTTACGACGGGGACCTCAGGGACCCGCTCTGGTGGCCTCAGGAAAGGCCAGTTCCCATGCGAGTTGATAGGGTCCCTCTCGGGATTCCACTCCCGTCCCTGCCGGGGCCTAAGACCTTGTGTGGAGTCGGGGCCGCAACCTGAGGATTCCTCTCAAGTGTTGCGATGGTTCTTGGGGTGCTTCTGAGTCTCCCCAGGGGACTCAGGTCTCGTCTCGAGTGGGGGTATGCACTTGCGCTTTCCTCCCGAGCTGCAGCTGTAGTGTCACGCTTCCTGTCACGTGGATCAAGGGATCTGTGGCTTTCCCTCGTGGCTGTCCCTCGAGGCTTTCCCACGAGGCTTTTCCACAGGGCTGTGTCACGTGTCACCGTGGTGTGAGTCGATCCTCGGCGTGAAAGACGAGCCGGTGAAGGGAAAAGAGGTTCCTCTGGAATGGACTGAGACATCTGGGGGACTCTTGGAATGGTGGCACGACCCTGGACTTCCTCTCGCCGTTCCTGTTGAGAGGGCCTCCTCTTGAGATGCGACGGGAAGGCCGGGAACTCTTTCCCGACGAAGCAGGGAAAGGATCCCTCATCTCGAGCTACTAGGCGGAAACGGGGCTCCTGTGGATGTGGCGGGACCCTCGTGTTTCCTCTCGAGGGGAGACGAGTATGTCGGGGAACTTCTTGATTTGCACCAAGGGTGTGAAGGACCCTGTCGAAGTTCCAGAGCTGAGGTGTGATCAGCCTCGAGACGCCTCAGCGGAAATGGGCCTCATCTCGCCTGGAGGGGAGAACCTCCTGGATTTTCTCGAGTTGCGGCAGGTCTTCTCGAGTTACGACGGGGACCTCAGGGACCCGCTCTGTTGGCCTCAGGAAAGGCCAGTCCCCATGCGAGTTGCTAGGGGCCATCTCGGGATTCCTCTCCCGTCCATGCAGAGGCCTAAGACCTTGTGTGGAGTCAGGGTCGGACCCTGAAGTTTCCTCTCCAGCGTTGCCATGGATCTTGGGGTGCTTCTGAGGCTCCCCAGGGGAGTCAGGCCTCGTCTCCACTGGGGGCATGCACGTGAGCTTTCCTCCCGAGCTGCAGCAGTAGTGTCAAGCTTCCTGTCACGTGGATCAATGGATCTGTGGCTTTCCTTCGAGGGTTTCCCACGAGGCTTTCCCACAGGGCTGTGCCACGTGCCACCTTGGTGTAAGTCGATCCTCGGCGTGAGAGGCTACCCGTGAATGGAAAAGAGGTTCCTCTGGAATGGACTGAGACATCTGGGGGACTCTTGGAATGGTGGCACAACCCTGGAGTTCCTGTCGCCATTCCTGTTGAGACGGACTCCTCTTGAGATGAGTCGGGAGCGCCAGGAACTCTTTCCCGACGAAGCAGGGAATGGATCCCTCAGCTCGAGCTACGAGGCGGAAACGGGGCTCCTCTGGATGTGGGCGGACCCTCGTGTTTCCTCTCGAGTGGAGACGGGTATGTCGGGGAACTTCTTGATTTGCACCAAGGGTGTGAAGGACCCTTTCGAAGTTCCAGAGGTGAGGTGTGATCAGCCTTGAGACGCCTCAGCGGAAATGGGCCTCATCTCGCCTGGAGGGGAGAACCTCCTGGATTTTCTCCAATTGCGGCAGGTCTTCTCAAGTTACGACGGGGACCACAGGACCCGCCTTGGTGGCCTCAGGAAAGGCCAGTGCCCATGCGATTTGCTAGGGGCCATCTCGGGATTCCTCTCCCGTCCATGTCGGGGCCTAAGACCTTGTGTGGAGTCGGGGCCGGAACCTGAGCATTCCTCTCCAGTGTTGCCATGGATGTTGGGGTACTTCTGAGTCTCCCCAGGGGAGTCAGGCCTCGTCACGAGTGAGGGCATGCACGTGCACTTTCCTCCCGAGCTGCAGCAGTACTGTCACGCTTCCTATCACGTGGATCAAGGGACCTGTGGCTTTCCCTCGAGGCTTTCCCTCGAGGCTTTCCCACGAGGCTTTCCCACAGGGCTGTGCCACGTGCCACCTTGGTGTGAGTCGATCCTCGGCGTGAAAGACGAGCCGGTGAAGGGAAAAGAGGTTCCTCTGGAATGGACTGAGACATCTGGGTGACTCTTGGAATGGTGGCACGACCCTGGACTTCCTCTCGCCGTTCCTGTTGAGAGGGCCTCCTCTTGAGATGCGACGGGAAGGCCGGGAACTCTTTCCCGACGAAGCAGGGTAAGGATCCCTCATCTCGAGCTACGAGGTGGAAACGGGGCACCTCTGCATGTGAGCGGGACCCTCGTGTTTCCTCTCGAGGGGAGACGAGTATGTCGGGGAACTTCTTGATTTGCACCAAGGGTGTGAAGGACCCTTTCGAAGTTCCAGAGCTGAGGTGTGATCAGCCTCGAGACGCCTCAGTGGAAATGGGCCTCATCTCGCCTGCAGGGGCGAACCTCCTGGATGTGCTCGAGTTGGGGCAGGTCTTCTCGAGTTACGACGGGGACCTCAGGGACCCGCTCTGGTGGCCTCAGGAAAGGCCAGTCCCCATGCGAGTTGCTAGGGGCCATCTCGGGATTCCTCTCCCGTCCATGCCGGAGCCTAAGACCTTGTATGGATTCGGGGCCGGAACCTGAAGATTCCTCTCCAGTGTTGCCATGGATCTTGGGGTGCTTCTGAGTCTCCCCAGAGGAGTCAGGCCTCCTCTCGAGTGGCGGCATGCACGTGTGCTGTCCTCGCTAGCTGCAGCAGTAGTGTCATGCTTCCTGTCACGTGGATCAAGGGATCTGTGGCTTTCCCTCGAGGCTTTCCCACAGGGCTGTTCCACGTGCCACCTTGGTGTGAGTCGATCCTCGGCGTGAAAGACGAGCCGGTGAAGGGAAAAGAGGGTCCTCTGGAATGGACTGAGACGTCTGGGGGACTCTTGAAATGGCACGACCCTGGAGTTCCTCTCGCCGTTCCTGTTGAGAGGGCCTCCTCTTGAGATGCGACGGGAAGGCTGGGAACTCTTTCCCGACGAAGCAGGGAAAGGATCCCTCATCTCGTGCTATGAGGCGGAAACGGGGCGCCTCTGGATGTGGGCGGGACCCTCGTGTTTCCTCTCGAGTGGAGACGGGTATGTTGGGGAACTTCTTGATTTGCACCAATGGTGTGAAGGACCCATTGGAAGTTGCAGAGGTGAGGTGTGATTAGCCTCCAGACGCCTCAGAGGAAATGGGCCTCATCTCGCCTGGAGCGGAGAACCTCCGGGATTTTTTCGAGTTGCGGCAGGTCTTCTCGAGTTACGATGGGGACCTCAGGGACCCGCTCTGGTGGCCTCAGGAAAGGCCAGTCCCCATGCGAGTTGCTAGGGGCCAACTCGGGATTCCTCTCCCGTCCATGCTGGGGCCTAAGACCTTGAGTGGAGTCGGGGCCGGAACCTGAACATTCCTCTCCAGTGTTGCCATGGATCTTGGGGTGCTTCTGAGCCTCCCCAGGGGAGTCAGACCTCGTCTCGTGTGGCGGCATGCACGTGTGCTTTCCTCCCAAGCTGCAGCAGTAGTGTCACGCTTCCTGTCACGTGGATCAGGGGATCTGTGGCTTTCCCTCGAGGCTTTCCCACGAGGCTTTCCCACAGGGCTGTGCCACGTCCCACCTTGCTGTGAGTCGATCCTCAGCGTGAAGACGAGCTGGTGACGGGAAAAGAGGTTCCTCTGGAATGGACTGAGACATCTGGGGGACACTTGGAATGGTGGCACGACCCTGAGTTCCTCTCTGGTTTCCTGTTGAGAGGGCCTCCTCTTGAGATGCGATGGGAACGCCTGGAACTCTTGCCCGACGAAGCAGGGAAAGGATCCCTCATCTCGAGCTAAGAGGCAGAAACGGGGCTCCTCTGGATGTGGGCGGGACCCTCGTGTTTCCTCTCGAGTGGAGACGGGTATGTCGGGGAACTTCTTGATTGCACCAGGGGTGTGACGGACCCTTTCGAAGTTCCAGAGCTGAGGTGTGATCAGCCTCGAGACGCCTCAGGGGAAATGGGCCTCATCTCGCCTGGAGGGGAGAACCTCCTGGATTTTCTCGAGTTGAGGCAGGTCTTCTCGAGTTACGACGGGGACCTCAGGGACCCGCTCTGGTGGCCTCAGGAAAGGCCAGTTCCCATGCGAGTTGATAGGGTCCCTCTCGGGATTCCACTCCCGTCCCTGCCGGGGCCTAAGACCTTGTGTGGAGTCGGGGCCGCAACCTGAGGATTCCTCTCAAGTGTTGCGATGGTTCTTGGGGTGCTTCTGAGTCTCCCCAGGGGACTCAGGTCTCGTCTCGAGTGGGGGTATGCACTTGCGCTTTCCTCCCGAGCTGCAGCTGTAGTGTCACGCTTCCTGTCACGTGGATCAAGGGATCTGTGGCTTTCCCTCGTGGCTGTCCCTCGAGGCTTTCCCACGAGGCTTTTCCACAGGGCTGTGTCACGTGTCACCGTGGTGTGAGTCGATCCTCGGCGTGAAAGACGAGCCGGTGAAGGGAAAAGAGGTTCCTCTGGAATGGACTGAGACATCTGGGGGACTCTTGGAATGGTGGCACGACCCTGGACTTCCTCTCGCCGTTCCTGTTGAGAGGGCCTCCTCTTGAGATGCGACGGGAAGGCCGGGAACTCTTTCCCGACGAAGCAGGGAAAGGATCCCTCATCTCGAGCTACTAGGCGGAAACGGGGCTCCTGTGGATGTGGCGGGACCCTCGTGTTTCCTCTCGAGGGGAGACGAGTATGTCGGGGAACTTCTTGATTTGCACCAAGGGTGTGAAGGACCCTGTCGAAGTTCCAGAGCTGAGGTGTGATCAGCCTCGAGACGCCTCAGCGGAAATGGGCCTCATCTCGCCTGGAGGGGAGAACCTCCTGGATTTTCTCGAGTTGCGGCAGGTCTTCTCGAGTTACGACGGGGACCTCAGGGACCCGCTCTGTTGGCCTCAGGAAAGGCCAGTCCCAATGCGAGTTGCTAGGGGCCATCTCGGGATTCCTCTCCCGTCCATGCAGAGGCCTAAGACCTTGTGTGGAGTCAGGGTCGGACCCTGAAGTTTCCTCTCCAGCGTTGCCATGGATCTTGGGGTGCTTCTGAGGCTCCCCAGGGGAGTCAGGCCTCGTCTCCACTGGGGGCATGCACGTGAGCTTTCCTCCCGAGCTGCAGCAGTAGTGTCAAGCTTCCTGTCACGTGGATCAATGGATCTGTGGCTTTCCTTCGAGGGTTTCCCACGAGGCTTTCCCACAGGGCTGTGCCACGTGCCACCTTGGTGTAAGTCGATCCTCGGCGTGAGAGGCTACCCGTGAATGGAAAAGAGGTTCCTCTGGAATGGACTGAGACATCTGGGGGACTCTTGGAATGGTGGCACAACCCTGGAGTTCCTGTCGCCATTCCTGTTGAGACGGACTCCTCTTGAGATGAGTCGGGAGCGCCAGGAACTCTTTCCCGACGAAGCAGGGAATGGATCCCTCAGCTCGAGCTACGAGGCGGAAACGGGGCTCCTCTGGATGTGGGCGGACCCTCGTGTTTCCTCTCGAGTGGAGACGGGTATGTCGGGGAACTTCTTGATTTGCACCAAGGGTGTGAAGGACCCTTTCGAAGTTCCAGAGGTGAGGTGTGATCAGCCTTGAGACGCCTCAGCGGAAATGGGCCTCATCTCGCCTGGAGGGGAGAACCTCCTGGATTTTCTCCAATTGCGGCAGGTCTTCTCAAGTTACGACGGGGACCACAGGACCCGCCTTGGCGGCCTCAGGAAAGGCCAGTGCCCATGCGATTTGCTAGGGGCCATCTCGGGATTCCTCTCCCGTCCATGTCGGGGCCTAAGACCTTGTGTGGAGTCGGGGCCGGAACCTGAGCATTCCTCTCCAGTGTTGCCATGGATGTTGGGGTACTTCTGAGTCTCCCCAGGGGAGTCAGGCCTCGTCACGAGTGAGGGCATGCACGTGCACTTTCCTCCCGAGCTGCAGCAGTACTGTCACGCTTCCTATCACGTGGATCAAGGGACCTGTGGCTTTCCCTCGAGGCTTTCCCTCGAGGCATTCCCACGAGGCTTTCCCACGAGGCTTTCCCACAGGGCTGTGCCACGTGCCACCTTGGTGTGAGTCGATCCTCGGCGTGAAAGACGAGCCGGTGAAGGGAAAAGAGATTCCTATGGAAGGACTGAGACATCTGGGGGACTCTTGGAATGGTGGCACGACCCTGGAGTTCGTCTCGCCGTTCCTGTTGAGAGGGCCTCCTCTTGAGATGCGACGGGAACGCCGGGAACTCTTTCCCGACGAAGCAGGGAAAGGATGCCTCATCTGGAGCTACGAGGCGGAAACGGAGCTCCTCTGGATGTGGGCGGGATCCTCGTGTTTCCTCTCGAGTGGAGACGGTATGTTGGGGAACTTCTTGATTTGCACCAAGGGTGTGAAGGACCCTTTCGAAGTTCCAGATGTGAGGTGTGATCAGCCTCGAGACCCCTCAGAGGAAATAGGCCTCATCTCGAAAGGAACGGAGAACCTCCTGCATTTACTCGAGTTGCGGCAGGTCTTCTCGAGTTACGACGGGGACCTCAGGGACCCGCTCTGGTGGCCTCAGGAAAGGCCAGTCCCCATGCGAGTTGCTAGGGGCCAACTCGGGATTCCTCTCCCGTCCATGCTGGGGCCTAAGACCTTGAGTGGAGTCGGGGCCGGAACCTGAGCATTCCTCTCCAGTGTTGCCATGGGTCTTGGGGTGCTTCTGAGCCTCCCCAGGGGAGTCAGGCCTCGTCTCGTGTGGTGGCATGCACGTGTGCTTTCCTCCCAAGCTGCAGCAGTAGTGTCACGCTTCCTGTCACGTGGATCAGGGGATCTGTGGCTTTCCCTCGAGGCTTTCCCACGAGGCTTTCCCACAGGGCTGTGCCACGTCCCACCTTGCTGTGAGTCGATCCTCAGCGTGAAGACGAGCTGGTGACGGGAAAGAGGTTCCTCTGGAATGGACTGAGACATCTGGGGGACACTTGGAATGGTGGCACGACCCTGAGTTCCTCTCTGGTTTCCTGTTGAGAGGGCCTCCTCTTGAGATGCGATGGGAACGCCTGGAACTCTTGCCCGACGAAGCAGGGAAAGGATCTCTCATCTCGAGCTAAGAGGCGGAAACGGGGCTCCTCTGGATGTGGGCGGGACCCTCGGGTTTCCTTTCGAGTGGAGACGGGTATGTCGGGGAACTTCTTGATTTGCACCAGGGGTGTGACGGATCCTTTCTAAGTTCCAGAGCTGAGGTGTGATCAGCCTCGAGACGCCTCAGCGGAAATGGGCCTCATCTCGCCTGGAGGGGAGAACCTCCTGGATTTTCTCGAGTTGAGGCAGGTCTTCTCGTGTTACGACGGGGACCTCAGGGACCCGCTCTGGTGGCCTCAGGAAAGGCCAGTACCCATGCGAGGTGATAGGGTCCCACTCGGGATTCCACTCCCGTCCCTGCCGGGGCCTAAGACCTTGTGTGGAGTCGGGACCGCAACCTGAGCATTCCTCTCCAGTGTTGCCATGGATCTTGGGGTGCTTCTGAGCCTCCCCAGGGGAGTCAGGCCTCGTCTCGTCTGGCGGCATGCACGTGTGCTTTCCTCCCCAGCTGCAGCAGTCGTGTCACGCTTCCTGTCACGTGGATCAAGGGATCTGTGGCTTTCCCTCCAGGCTTTCCCTCGAGGCTTTCCCACGAGGCTTTCCCACAGGGCTGTGCAACGTGCCACCTTGGTGTGAGTCGATTCTCGGCGTGAAAGACGAGTCGGTGAAGGGAAAAGAGGTTCCTCTGGAATGGACTGAGACATCTGGGGGACACTTAGAATGGTGGCACGACCCTGGAGTTCCTCTAGCCGTTCCTGTTGAGAGGGCCTCCCCTTGAGATGCGACGGGAAGACTGGGAACTCTTTGCCGACGAAGCAGGGAAAGGATCCCTGATCTCGAGCTACGAGGCGGAAACGGGGTTCCTCTGGATGGGGGCGGGACCCTCGTGTTTCTCTCGAGAGGAGACGGGTATGTTGGGGAACTTCTTGATTTGCACCAAGGCTGTGAAGGACCCTTTCGAAGTTCCAGATGTGAGGTGTGATCAGCCTCGAGACCCCTCAGAGGAGATGGGCCTCACCTCGAAAGGATGGGAGAACCTCCTGCGTTTACTCGAGTTGCGGCAGGTCTTCTCGAGTTACGACGGGGACCTCAGGGACCCGCTCTGGTGGCCTCAGGAAAAGCCAGTCCCCATGCGAGTAGCTAGGGGCCAACTCGGGATTCCTCTCCCGTCCATGCCGGGGCCTCAAACCTTGTGTGGAATCGGGGCCGGAAACTGCGGATTCCTCTCCAGTGTTGCCATGGATCTTGGGGTGCTTCTGAGTCTCCCCAGGGGAGTCAGGCTTCGTCTCGAGTGCGGGAATGCACGTGTGCTTTCCTCCCGAGCTGCAGCAGTAGTGTCACACTTCCTGTCACGTGGATCAAGGGATCTGTGGCTTTCCCTCGAGGCTTTCCCTCGAGGCTTTCCCACAGGGCTGTGCCACGTCCCACCTTGCTGTGAGTCGATCCTCGGCGTGAAAGACGAGCCGGTGAAGGGAAAAGAGGTTCCTCTGGAATGGACTGAGTCATCTGGGGGACTCTTGGAATGGTGGCACGACCCTGGAGTTCCTCTCGCCGTTCCTGTTGAGAGGGCCTCCTCTTGAGATGCGACGGAAACGCCAGGAACTCTTTCCCGACGAAGCAGGGAAAGGATCCCACATCTCGAGCTACGAGGCGGAAACGGGGCTCCTCTGGATGTGGGCGGCACCCTCGTGTTTCCTCTCGAGTGGAGACGGGTATTTCGGGGAACTTCTTGATTTGCACCAAGGGTGTGTAGGACCCTTTCGAAGATCCAGAGGTGAGGTGTGATCAGCCTCGAGACGCCTCAGCGGAAATGGGCCTCATCTCGCCTGGAGGGGCGAACCTCCTCCATGTGCTCGAGTTGGGGCAGGTCTTCTCGAGTTACGACGGGGACCTCAGGGACCCGCTCAGGTGGCCTCAGGAAAGGCCAGTCCCCTTGCGAGTTGCTAGGGGCCATCTCGGAATTCCGCTCCCGTCCATGCCGGAGCCTAAGACCTTGTATGGATTCGGGGCCGGAACCTGAAGATTCCTCTCCAGTGTTGCCATGGATCTTGGGGTGCTTCTGAGTCTCCCCAGAGGAGTCAGGCCTCCTCTCGAGTGGCGGCATGCACGAGTGCTGTCCTCCCTAGCTGCAGCAGTAGTGTCACGCTTCCTGTCACGTGGATCAAGGGATCTGTGGCTTTCCCTCGAGGCTTTCCCACAGGGCTGTTCCACGTGCCACCTTGGTGAGAGTCGATCCTCGGCGTGAAAGACGAGCCGTTGAAGGGAAAAGAGGTTCCTCTGGAATGGACTGAGACCTCTGGGGCCTCTTGAAATGGTGGCACGACCCTGGAGTTCCTCTCGCCGTTCCTGTTGAGAGGGCCTCCTCTTGAGATGCGACGGGAAGGCTGGGAACTCTTTCCCGACGAAGCAGGGAAAGGATCCCTCATCTCGTGCTATGAGGTGGAAACGGGGATCCTCTGGAAGTGGGCGGTACCCTCGTCTTTCCTCTCGAGTGGAGACGGGTATGTTGGGGAACTTCTTGATTTGCACCAATGGTGTGAAGGACCCATTCGAAGTTGCAGAGGTGAGGTGTGATCAGCCTCCAGACGCCTCAGAGGAAATGGGCCTCATCTCGCCTGGAGCGGAGAACCTCCGGGATTTTTTCGAGTTGCGGCAGGTCTTCTCGAGTTACGACGGGGACCTCAGGGACCCGCTCTGGTGGCCTCAGGAAAGGCCTGTCCCCATGCGAGTTGCTAGGGGCCATCTCGGGATTCCTCTCCCGTCCATGCCAGGGACCAAGACATTGTGTGAAGTCGGGGCCGGAACCTGAGGATTCCTCTCCTGTCCATGCCAGGGACCAAGACCTTGTGTGAAGTCGGGGCCGGAACCTGAGGATTCCTCTCCAGTGTTGCCATGGATCTTGGGGTGCTTCTGAGTCTCCCCAGGGGAGTCAGGCCTCGTCTCGAGTGGGGGCATGCACGTGTGCTGTCCTCGCTAGCTGCAGCAGTAGTGTCACGCTTCCTGTCACGTGGATCAAGAGATCTGTGGCTTTCCCTCGAGGCTTTCCCTTGAGACTTGCCCACGAGGCTTTCCCACAGGGGTGTGCCACATGCCACTTTGGTGTGAGTCGATCCTCGGCGTGAAAGACGAGCCGGTGAAGGGAAAAGAGGTTCCTCTGGAATGGACTGAGACACCTGGGGGACTCTTCGAATGGTGGCACGACCCTGGAGTTCCTCTCGCCGTTCCTGTTGAGAGGGCATCCTCTTGAGATGCGACGGGAAGGCCTGGAACTCTTTCCCGACGAAGCAGGGAAAGGATCCCTGATCTCGAGCTACGAGGCAGAAACGGGGTTAATCTGGATGTGGGCGGGACCCTTGTGTTTCCTCTCGAGTGGAGACGGCTATGTTGGGGAACTTCTTGATTTGCACCAAGGGTGTGAAGGACCCTTTCGAAGTTCCAGATGTGAGGTGTGATCAGCCTCGAGACACCTCAGCGGAAATGGGCCTCATCTCGAATGGAGGGGAGAACCTCCTGCATTTACTCGAGTTGCGGCAGGTCTTCTCGAGTTACGACGGGGACCTCAGGGACCCGCTCTGGTGGCCTCAGGAAAGGCCAGTCCCCATGCTAGGTGCTAGGGGCCCAATTGGGATTCCTCTCCCATCCATGCCGGGGCCTAAGATCTTGTGTGGAGTCGGGGCCGGAACCTGAGGATTCTCTGCAGTGTTGCCATGGATCTTGGGGTGCTTCTGAGTCTCCCCAGGGGAGTCAGGCCTCGTCTCGACTGGGGGCATGCACGTGCGATTTCCTCCCGTGCTGCAGCAGTAGTGTCACCCTTCCTGTCACGTGGATCAAGGTATCTGTGGCTTTCCCTCGAGGCTTTCCCACGAGGCTTTCCCACAGGGCTGTGTCACGTTCCACCTTGGTGTGAGTCGATCCTCGGAGTGAAAGGCGAGCCGGTGAAGGGAAAAGAGGTTCCTCTGGAATGGACTGAGACATCTGGGGGACTCTTGGAATGGTGGCACGACCCTGGACTTCCTCTCAGGGTTCCTGTTGACAGGGCCTCCTCTTGAGATGCGACGGGAAGGCCGGGAACTCTTTCCCGATGAGGCAGGGAATGGATCCCTCATCTCGAGCAACGAGGCGGAAACGGGGTGCTTCTGGATGTGGGCGGGACCCTCCTGTTTCCTCTCGAGTGGAGACGGGTATGTCCGGGAACTTCTTGATTTGCACCAAGGGTGTGAAGGAGCCTTTCGAAGTTCCAGAGGTGAGGTGTGATCAGCCTCGAGACGCCTCAGCGAAATTGGGCCTCCTCTCGCCTGGAGGGGAGAACCTCCTGGATTTTTTCGAGTTGCGGCAGGTCTTCTCGAGTACGACGGGGACCTCAGGGACCCACTCTGGTGCCCGCAGGAAAGGCCAGTACCCATGCGAGTTGATAGGGGCCCACTCGGGATTCCACTCCCGTCCCTGCCGAGGCCTAAGACCTTGTGTGGAGTCGGGGCCGCAACCTGAGGATTCCTCTCCAGTGTTGCGATGGTTCTTGGGGTGCTTCTGAGTCTCCCCAGGGGACTCAGGTCTCGTCTCGAGTGGGGGCATGCACTTGCGCTTTCCTCCCGAGCTGCAGCTGTAGTGTCACGCTTCCTGTCACGTGGATCAAGGGATCTGTGGCTTTCCCTCTGGGCTTTCCCTCGAGGCTTTCCGACGAGGCTTTCCCACAGGGCTGTGCAACGTGCCACCTTGGTGTGAGTCGATTCTCGGCGTGAAAGACGAGTCGGTGAAGGGAAAAGAGGTTCCTCTGGAATGGACTGAGACATCTTGGGGACACTTAGAATGGTGGCACGACCCTGGAGTTCCTCTCGCCGTTCCTGTTGAGAGGGCCTCCCCTTGAGATGCGACGGGAAGGCTGGGAATTCTTTGCCGACGAAGCAGGGAAAGGATCCCTGATCTCGAGCTACGAGGCGGAAACGGGGTTCCTCTGGATGGGGGCGGGACCCTCGTGTTTCCTCTCGAGTGGAGACGGGTATGTTGGGGAACTTCTTGATTTGCACCAAGGGTGTGAAGGACCCTTTCGAAGTTCCAGATGTGAGGTGTGATCAGCCTCGAGACCCCTCACAGGAAATGGGCCTCACCTCGAAAGGAGGGGAGAACCTCCTGCATTTACTCGAGTTGCGGCAGGTCTTCTCGAGTTACGATGGGGACCTCAGGGACCCGCTCTGGTGGCCTCAGGAAAAGCCAGTCCCCATGCGAGTAGCTAGGGGCCAACTCGGGATTCCTCTCCCGTCCATGCCGGGGCCTCAGACCTTGTGTGGAATCGGGGCCGGAAACTGCGGATTCCTCTCCAGTGTTGCCATGGATCTTGGGGTGCTTCTGAGTCTCCCCAGGGGAGTCAGTCTTCGTCTCGAGTGGGGGAATGCACGTGCGCTTTCCTCCCGAGCTGCAGCAGTAGTGTCACACTTCCTGTCACGTGGATCAAGGGATCTGTGGCTTTCCCTCGAGGTTTTCCCTCGAGGCTTTCCCACAGGGCTTTGCCACGTGCCACCTTGGTGTGAGTCGATCCTCGGCGTGAAAGGCGAGCCGGTGAAGGGAAAAGAGGTTCCTCTGCAATGGACTGAGTCATCTGGGGGACTCTTGGAATGGTGGCACGACCCTGGAGTTCCTCTCGCCTTTCCTGTTGAGAGGGCCTCCTCTTGAGATGCGACGGGAAGGCCTGGAACTCTTTCCCGACGAAGCAGGGAAAGGATCCCTGATCTCGAGCTACGAGGCGGAAACAGGGCTCCTCTGGATGTGGGCGGGACCCTCGTGTTTCCTCTCGAGTGGAGACGGGTATGTCGGGGAACTTCTTGATTTGCACCAAGGGTGTGAAGGACCCTTTCGAAGTTCCAGAGGTGATGTGTGATCAGCCTCGAGACGCCTCAGTGGAAATGGGCCTCATCTCGCCTGGAGGGGCGAACCTCCTGGATGTGCTCGAGTTGTGGCAGGTCTTCTCGAGTTACGATGGGGACCTCAGGGACCCGCTCTGGTGGCCTCAGGAAAGGCCAGTCCCCATACGAGTTGCTAGGGGCCACCTCGGGATTCCTCTCCCGTCCATGCCGGAGCCTAAGACCTTGTATGGATTCGGGGCCGGAACCTGAAGATTCCTCTCCAGTGTTGCCATGGATCTTGGGGTGCTTCTGAGTCTCCCCAGAGGAGTCAGGCCTCCTCTCGAGTGGCGGCATGCACGTGTGCTGTCCTCGCTAGCTGCAGCAGTAGTGTCATGCTTCCTGTCACGTGGATCAAGGGATCTGTGGCTTTCCCTCGAGGCTTTCCCACAGGGCTGTTCCACGTGCCACCTTGGTGTGAGTCGATCCTCGGCGTGAAAGACGAGCCGGTGAAGGGAAAAGAGGTTCCTCTGGAATGGACTGAGACGTCTGGGGGACTCTTGAAATGGTGGCACGACCCTGGAGTTCCTCTCGCCGTTCCTGTTGAGAGGGCCTCCTCTTGAGATGCGACGTGAAGGCTGGGAACTCTTTCCCGACGAAGCAGGGAAAGGATCCCTCATCTCGTGCTATGAGGCGGAAACGGGGCGCCTCTGGATGTTGGCGGGACACTCGTTTTTCCTCTCGAGTGGAGACGGGTATGTTGGGGAACTTCTTGATTTGCACCAATGGTGTGAAGGACCCATTGGAAGTTGCAGAGGTGAGGTGTGATTAGCCTCCAGACGCCGCAGAGGAAATGGGCCTCATCTCGCCTGGAGCGGAGAACCTCCGGGATTTTTTCGAGTTGCGGCAGGTCTTCTCGAGTTACGACGGGGACCTCAGGGACCCGCTCTGGTGGCCTCAGGAAAGGCCAGTCCCCATGCGAGTTGCTAGGGGCCAACTCGGGATTCCTCTCCCGTCCATGCTGGGGCCTAAGACCTTGAGTGGAGTCGGGGCCGGAACCTGAGCATTCCTCTCCAGTGTTGCCATGGGTCTTGGGGTGCTTCTGAGCCTCCCCAGGGGAGTCAGGCCTCGTCTCGTGTGGTGGCATGCACGTGTGCTTTCCTCCCAAGCTGCAGCAGTAGTGTCACGCTTCCTGTCACGTGGATCAGGGGATCTGTGGCTTTCCCTCGAGGCTTTCCCACGAGGCTTTCCCACAGGGCTGTGCCACGTCCCACCTTGCTGTGAGTCGATCCTCAGCGTGAAGACGAGCTGGTGACGGGAAAGAGGTTCCTCTGGAATGGACTGAGACATCTGGGGGACACTTGGAATGGTGGCACGACCCTGAGTTCCTCTCTGGTTTCCTGTTGAGAGGGCCTCCTCTTGAGATGCGATGGGAACGCCTGGAACTCTTGCCCGACGAAGCAGGGAAAGGATCCCTCATCTCGAGCTAAGAGGCGGAAACGGGGCTCCTCTGGATGTGGGCGGGACCCTCGTGTTTCCTTTCGAGTGGAGACGGGTATGTCGGGGAACTTCTTGATTTGCACCAGGGGTGTGACGGATCCTTTCTAAGTTCCAGAGCTGAGGTGTGATCAGCCTCGAGACGCCTCAGCGGAAATGGGCCTAATCTCGCCTGGAGGGGAGAACCTCCTGGATTTTCTCGAGTTGAGGCAGGTCTTCTCGTGTTACGACGGGGACCTCAGGGACCCGCTCTGGTGGCCTCAGGAAAGGCCAGTACCCATGCGAGTTGATAGGGTCCCACTCGGGATTCCACTCCCGTCCCTGCCGGGGCCTAAGACCTTGTGTGGAGTCGGGACCGCAACCTGAGCATTCCTCTCCAGTGTTGCCATGGATCTTGGGGTGCTTCTGAGCCTCCCCAGGGGAGTCAGGCCTCGTCTCGTCTGGCGGCATGCACGTGTGCTTTCCTCCCCAGCTGCAGCAGTCGTGTCACGCTTCCTGTCACGTGGATCAAGGGATCTGTGGCTTTCCCTCCAGGCTTTCCCTCGAGGCTTTCCCACGAGGCTTTCCCACAGGGCTGTGCAACGTGCCACCTTGGTGTGAGTCGATTCTCGGCGTGAAAGACGAGTCGGTGAAGGGAAAAGAGGTTCCTCTGGAATGGACTGAGACATCTGGGGGACACTTAGAATGGTGGCACGACCCTGGAGTTCCTCTAGCCGTTCCTGTTGAGAGGGCCTCCCCTTGAGATGCGACGGGAAGACTGGGAACTCTTTGCCGACGAAGCAGGGAAAGGATCCCTGATCTCGAGCTACGAGGCGGAAACGGGGTTCCTCTGGATGGGGGCGGGACCCTCGTGTTTCTCTCGAGAGGAGACGGGTATGTTGGGGAACTTCTTGATTTGCACCAAGGCTGTGAAGGACCCTTTCGAAGTTCCAGATGTGAGGTGTGATCAGCCTCGAGACCCCTCAGAGGAGATGGGCCTCACCTCGAAAGGATGGGAGAACCTCCTGCGTTTACTCGAGTTGCGGCAGGTCTTCTCGAGTTACGACGGGGACCTCAGGGACCCGCTCTGGTGGCCTCAGGAAAAGCCAGTCCCCATGCGAGTAGCTAGGGGCCAACTCGGGATTCCTCTCCCGTCCATGCCGGGGCCTCAAACCTTGTGTGGAATCGGGGCCGGAAACTGCGGATTCCTCTCCAGTGTTGCCATGGATCTTGGGGTGCTTCTGAGTCTCCCCAGGGGAGTCAGGCTTCGTCTCGAGTGCGGGAATGCACGTGTGCTTTCCTCCCGAGCTGCAGCAGTAGTGTCACACTTCCTGTCACGTGGATCAAGGGATCTGTGGCTTTCCCTCGAGGCTTTCCCTCGAGGCTTTCCCACAGGGCTGTGCCACGTCCCACCTTGCTGTGAGTCGATCCTCGGCGTGAAAGACGAGCCGGTGAAGGGAAAAGAGGTTCCCCTGGAATGGACTGAGTCATCTGGGGGA
Source organism: Budorcas taxicolor (assembly GCF_023091745.1). Classification (NCBI taxonomy): domain Eukaryota; kingdom Metazoa; phylum Chordata; class Mammalia; order Artiodactyla; family Bovidae; genus Budorcas; species Budorcas taxicolor. The sequence continues at coordinate 2,856,722 of NC_068920.1, forward strand.
CTCTTGGAATGGTGGCACGACCCTGGAGTTCCTCTCGCCGTTCCTGTTGAGAGGGCCTCCTCTTGAGATGCGACGGAAACGCCAGGAACTCTTTCCCGACGAAGCAGGGAAAGGATCCCACATCTCGAGCTACGAGGCGGAAACGGGGCTCCTCTGGATGTGGGCGGCACCCTCGTGTTTCCTCTCGAGTGGAGACGGGTATTTCGGGGAACTTCTTGATTTGCACCAAGGGTGTGAAGGACCCTTTCGAAGTTCCAGAGGTGAGGTGTGATCATCCTCGAGACGCCTCAGCGGAAATGGGCCTCATCTCGCCTGGATCGGAGAACCTCCGGGATTTTTTCGAGTTGCGGCAGGTCTTCTCGAGTTACGACGGGGACCTCAGGGACCCGCTCTGGTGGCCTCAGGAAAGGCCAGTCCCCATGCGAGTTGCTAGGGGCCAACACGGGATTCCTCTCCCGTCCATGCTGGGGCCTAAGACCTTGTGTGGAGTCGGGGCCGGAACCTGAGCATTCCTCTGCAGTGTTGCCATGGATCTTGGGGTGCTTCTGAGCCTCCCCAGGGGAGTCAGGCCTCGTCTCGTGTGGCGGCATGCACGTGTGCTTTCCTCCCAAGCTGCAGCAGTAGTGTCACGCTTCCTGTCACGTGGATCAAGGGATCTGTGGCTTTCCCTCGAGGCTTTCCCACGAGGATTTCCCACAGGGCTGTGTAACGTGCCACCTTGGTGTGAGTCGATTCTCGGCGTGAAAGACGAGTCGGTGAAGGGAAAAGAGTTTCCTCTGGAATGGACTGAGACATCTGGGGGACACTTAGAATGGTGGCACGACCCTGGAGTTCCTCTCGCCGTTCCTGTTGAGAGGGCCTCCCCTTGAGATGCGACGGGAAGACTGGGAACTCTTTGCCGACGAAGCAGGGAAAGGATCCCTGATCTCGAGCTACGAGGCGGAAACGGGGTTCCTCTGGATGGGGGCGGGACCCTCGTGTTTCCTCTCGAGAGGAGACGGATATGTTGGGGAACTTCTTGATTTGCACCAAGGGTGTGAAGGACCCTTTCGAAGTTCCAGATGTGAGGTGTGATCAGCCTCGAGACCCCTCAGAGGAAATGGGCCTCACCTCGAAAGGAGGGGAGAACCTCCTGCATTTACTCGAGTTGCGGCAGGTCTTCTCGAGTTACGACGGGGACCTCAGGGACCCGCTCTGGTGGCCTCAGGAAAAGCCAGTCCCCATGCGAGTAGCTAGGGGCCAACTCGGGATTCCTCTCCCGTCCATGCCGGGGCCTCAAACCTTGTGTGGAATCGGGGCCGGAAACTGCGGATTCCTCTCCAGTGTTGCCATGGATCTTGGGGTGCTTCTGAGTCTCCCCAGGGGAGTCAGGCCTCGTCTCGAGTGGGGGCATGCACGTGCGCTTTCCTCCCGAGCTGCAGCAGTAGTGTCACACTTCCTGTCACGTGGATCAAGGGATCTGTGGCTTTCCCTCGAGTCTTTCCCTCGAGGCTTTCCCACAGGGCTGTGCCACGTGCCACCTTGGTGTGAGTCGATCCTCGGCGTGAAAGGCGAGCCGGTGAAGGGAAAAGAGGTTCCTCTGGAATGGACTGAGACATCTGGGGGACTCTTGGAATGGTGGCACGACCCTGGAGTTCCTCTCGCCGTTCCTGTTGAGAGGGCCTCCTCTTCAGATGCGACGGGAACGCCGGGAACTCTTTCCCGACGAAGCAGGGAATGGATCCCACATCTCGAGCTACGAGGCGGAAACGGGGCTCCTCTGGATGTGGGCGGCACCCTCGTGTTTCCTCTCGAGTGGAGACGGGTATGTCGGGGAACTTCTTGATTTGCACCAAGGGTGTGAAGGACCCTTTCGAAGTTCCAGAGGTGAGGTGTGATCAGCCTCTAGACGCCTCAGCGGAAATGGGCCTCATCTCGCCTGGAGGGGAGAACCTCCTGGATGTGCTCGAGTTGGGGCAGGTCTTCTCGAGTTACGACGGGGACCTCAGGGACCCGCTCTGGTGTCCTCAGGAAAGGCCAGTCCCCATGCGAGTTGCTAGGGGCCATCTCGGGATTCCTCTCCCGTCCATGCCGGGGCCTAAGACCATGTGTGGGGTCGGGGCCGGGACCTGAAGATTCCTCTCAAGTGTTGCCTTGGATCTCTGGGTGCTTCTGAGTCTCCCCAGGGGAGGCAGGACTCGTCTCGAGTGGGGGCATGCACGTGCGCTTTCCTCCCGTGCTGCAGCAGTCGTGTCACGCTTCCTGTCACGTGGATCAAGGGATCTGTGGCTTTCCCTCAAGGCTTTCCCACGAGGCTTTCGCACAGGGCTGTGCCGCGTGCCACCTTGGTGTGATTCGATCCTCGGCGAGAAAGGCGAGCCGGTGAAAGGAAAAGAGGTTCCTCTGGAATGGATTGAGACATCTGGGGGACTCTTCGAATGGTGGCACGACCCTGGAGTTGCTCTCGCCGTTCCTGTTGAGTGGGCCTCCACTTTAAATGCGACGGGAAGGCCGGGAACTCTTTCACGACGAAGCAGGGAAAGGATCCCTCATCTCGAGCTACGAGGCGGAAACGGGGCTCCTCTGGTTGTGGGCGGTACCCTCGTGTTTCCTCTCGAGTGGAGACGAGAATGTCGGGGAACTTCTTGATTTGCACCAAGGGTGCGAAATACCGTTTCGAAGTTCCAGAGGTGAGGTGTGATCAGCCTCGAGACGCCTCAGCGGAAATGGGCCTCATCTCGCCTGGAGGGGAGAACCTCCTGGATTTTCTCGAGTTGCGGCAGGTCTTCTCGAGTTATGACAGGGACCTCAGGGACCCGCTCTGGTGGCCTCAGGAAAGGCCAATCCCCATGCGAGTTGTTAGAGGCCATCTCGGGTTTCCTCTCCGGTCCATGCCGGGGCTAAGACCTTGTTTGGATTCGGGGACGGAACCTGAAGATTCCTCTCCAGTGTTGGCATGGATCTTCGGGTGCTTCTGAGTCTCCCCCGGGGACTCAGGCCTCCTCTCGAGTGGGGGCATGCATGTGTGCTGTCCTCGCTAGCTGCAACAGTAGTGTCACGCTTCCTGTCACGTGGATCAAGGGATCTGTGGCTTTTCCTCGAGGCTTTCCCACAGGGCTGTTCCACGTACCACCTTGGTGTGAGTCGATCCTCGGCTTGAAAGACGAGCCGGTGAAGGGAAAAGAGGTTCCTCTGGAATGGACTGAGACATCTGGGGGACTCTTGAAATGGTGGCACGACCCTGGAGTTACTCTCGCCGTTCCTGTTCAGAGGGCCTCCTCTTGAGTTGCGATGGGAACGCCTGGAACTCTTGCCCGACGAAGCAGGGAAAGGATCCCTCATCTCGAGCTACGAGGCGGAAACGGGGCTCCTCTGGATGTGGGCGGGACCCTCGTGTTTCCTCTCAAGTGGAGACGGGTATGTCGGGGAACTTCTTGATTTGCACCAGAGGTGTGACGGACCCTTTCGAAGTTCCAGAGATGAGGTGTGATCAGCCTCGAGACGCCTCAGCGGAAATGGGCCTCATCTCGCCTGGAGGGGAGAACCTCCTGGATTTTGTCGAGTTGCGGCAGGTCTTCTCGAGTTACGACGGGGACCTCAGGGACCCGCTCTGGTGGCCTCAGGAAAGGCCAGTACCCATGCGAGTTGCTAGGGGCCCACTCGGGATTCCACTCCCGTACCTGCCGTCGCCTAAGATCTTGTGTGGAGTCGGGGCCGCAACCTGAGGATTCCTCTCCAGTGTTGCCATGGTTCTTGGGGTGCTTCTGAGTCTCCCCAGGGGACTCAGGTCTCGTCTCGAGTGGGAGCATGCACTTGCGCTTTCCTCCCGAGCTGCAGCTGTAGTGTCAGGCTTACTGTCACGTGGATCAAGGGATCTGTGGCTTTCCCTCGGGGCTTTCCCTCGAGGCTTTCCCACGAGGCTTTCCCACAGGGCTGGGCCACGTGCCACCTTGGTGTGAGTCGATTCTCGGCGTGAAAGACGAGTCGGTGAAGGGAAAAGAGGTTCCTCTGGAATGGACTGAGACATCTGGGGGACACTTAGAATGGTGGCACGACCCTGGAGTTCCTCTCGCCGTTCCTGTTGAGAGGGCCTCCTCTTGAGATGCGACGGGAAGGCTGGGAACTCTTTCCCGACGAAGCAGGGAAAGGATCCCTGATCTCGAGCTACAAGGCCGAAACGGGGTTCCTCTGGATGTGGGCGGGACCCTCGTGTTTCCTCTTGAGTGGAGACGGGTATGTTGGGGAACTTCTTGATTTGCACCAAGGGTGTGAAGGACCCTTTCGAAGTTCCAGATATGAGGTGTGATCAGCCTCGAGACCCCTCAGAGGAAATGGGCCTCATCTCGAATGGAGGGGAGAACCTCCTGCATTTACTCGAGTTGCGGCAGGTCTTCTCGAGTTACGACGGGGACCTCAGGGACCCGCTCTGGTGGCCTCAGGAAAAGCCAGTCCCCATGCGAGTAGCTAGCGGCCAACTCGGGATTCCTCTCCCGTCCATGCCGGGGCCTCAGACCTTGTGTGGAGTCGGGGCCGGAACCTGAGGATTCCTCTCCAGTGTTGCCATGGATCTTGGGTGCTTCTGAGTTTCCCCAGGGGAGTCAGGCCTCGTCTCCAGTGGGGGAATGCACGTGCATTTTCCTCCCGAGCTGCAGCAGTAGTGTCACACTTCCTGTCACGTGGATCAAGGGATCTGTGGCTTTCCCTCGAGGCTTTCCCTCGAGGCTTTCCCACAGGGCTCTGCCACGTGCCACCTTGGTGTGAGTCGATCCTCGGCGTGAAAGGCGAGCCGGTGAAGGGAAAAGAGGTTCCTCTGGAATGGACTGAGACATCTGGGGGACTCTTGGAATGGTGGCACGACCCTGGAGTTCCTCTCGCCGTTCCTGTTGAGAGGGCCTCCTCTTGAGATGCGACAGGAACGCCAGGAACTCTTTCCCGACGAAGCAGGGAATGGATCCCACATCTCGAGCTACGAGGCGGAAACGGGGCTCCTCTGGATGTGGGCGGCACCCTCGTGTTTCCTCTCGAGTGGAGACGGGTATGTCGGGGAACTTCTTGATTTGCACCAAGGGTGTGACGGACCCTTTCGAAGTTCCAGAGTTGAGGCGTGATCAGCCTCGAGACGCCTCAGCGGAAATGGGCCTCATCTCGCCTGGAGGGAAGAACCTCCTGGATTTTCTCAAGTTGCGGCATGTCTTCTCGAGTTACGACGGGGACCTGAGGAACCCGCTCTGGTGGCCTCAGGAAAGGCCAGTACCCATGCGAGTTGCTATTGGCCCTCTCGAGATTCCTCTCCGGTCCATGCCGGGGCTAAGACCTTGTGTGGAGTCGGGGCCGGAACCTGAGCATTCCTCTCCAGTGTTGCCATGGATCTTGGGGTGTTTCTGAGTCTCCCCAGGGGAGTCAGGCCTCGTCTCGAGTGGCGGCATGCACGTGTGCTTTCCTCCCAAGCTGCAGCAGTAGTGTCACACTTCCTGTCACGTGGATCAAGGGATCTGTGGCTTTCCCTCTATGCTTTCCCACGAGGCTTTTCCACAGGGCTGTGCCACGTGCCACCTTGGTGTGAGTCGATCCTCAGCGTGAAAGACGAGCTGGTGAAGGGAAAAGAGGTTCCTCTGGAATGGAATGAGACATCTGGGGACACTTGGAATGGTGGCACGACCCTGGAGTTCCTCTCTGGTTTCCTGTTGAAAGGGCCTCCTCTTGAGATGCGATGGGAACGCCTGGAACTCTTGCCCGACGAAGCAGGGAAAGGATCCCTCATCTCGAGCTACGAGGCGGAAACGGGGCTCCTCTGGATGTGGGCGGGACCCTCGTGTTTCCTCCTGAGTCGAGACGGGTATGTCGGGGAACTTCTTGATTTGCACCAGGGGTGTGACGGACCCTCTCGAAGTTCCAGAGATGAGGTGTGATCAGCCTCGAGACGCCTCAGCGGAAATGGGCCTCATCTCGCCTGGAGGGGAGAACCTCCTGGATTTTCTCGAGTTGCAGCAGGTCTTCTCGAGTTACGACGGGGACCTCAGAGACCCGCTCTGGTGGCCTCAGGAAAGGCCAGTCCCCATGCGAGTTGCCAGGGGCCCACTCGGGATTGCACTCCCGAACCTGCCGGGGCCTAAGACATTGTGTGGAGTCGGGGCGGCAACCTGAGGATTCCTCTCCAGTGTTGCGATGGTTCTTGGGGTGCTTCTGAGTCTCCCGAGGGGACTCAGGTCTCGTCTCGAGTGGGGGCATGCACTTGCTCTTTCCTCCCGAGCTGCAGCTGTAGTGTCACACTTCCTGTCATTTGGATCAAGGGATCTGTGGCTTTCCCTCGGGGCTTTCCCACAGGGCTGTGCCACGTGCCACCTTGGTGTGAGTCGATTCTCGGCGTGAAAGACGAGTCGGTGAAGGGAAAAGTGGTTCCTCTGGAATGGACTGAGACATCTGGAGGACACTTAGAATTGTGGCACGACCCTGGAGTTCCTCTCGCCGTTCCTGTTGAGAGGGCCTCCTCTTGCGATGCGACGGGAAGGCTGGGAACTCTTTCACGACGAAGCAGGGAAAGGATCCCTGATCTAGAGCTACGAGGCGGAAACGGGGTTCCTCTGGATGTGGGCGGGACCCTCGTGTTTCCTCTCGAGTGGAGACGGGTATGTCGGGGAACTTCTTGATTTGCACCAAGGGTGTGAAGGACCCTTTCGAAGTTCCAGAGGTGAGTTGTGATCAGCCTCGAGATGCCTCAGCGGAAATGGGCCTCATCTCGCCTGGAGGGGAGAACCTCCTGGATTTTCTCGAGTTGCGGCAGGTCTTCTCGAGTTACGACGGGGACCTCAGGAACCCGCTCTGGTGGCCTCAGGAAAGGCCAGTACCCATGCGAGTTGCTATTGGCCCTCTCGAGATTCCTCTCCCGTCCATGCCGGGGCTAAGACCTTGTGTGGAGTCGGGGCCGGAACCTGAGCATTCCTCTCCAGTGTTGTCATGGATCTAGGGGTTCTTCTGAGTCTTCCCAGGGGAGTCAGGCCTCGTCTCGTGTGGGGGAATGCACGTGCGCTTTCCTCCCGAGCTGCAGCAGTAGTGTCACACTTCCTGTCACGTGGATCAAGGGATCTGTGGCTTTCCCTCGAGGCTTTCCCTCGAGGCTTTCCCACAGGGCTGTGCCACGTGCCACCTTGGTGTGAGTCGATCCTCGGCGTGAAAGACGAGCTGGTGAAGGGAAAAGAGGTTCCTCTGGAATGGACTGAGACATCTGGGGGACACTTGGAATGGTGGCACGACCCTGGAGTTCCGCTCTGGTTTCCTGTTGAGAGGGCCTCCTCTTGAGATGCGATGGGAACGCCTGGAACTCTTGCCCGACGAAGCAGGGAAAGGATCCCTCATCTCGAGCTACGAGGCGGAAACGGGGCGCCTCTGGTTGTGGGCGGTACCCTCGTGTTTCCTCTCGAGTGGAGACGAGAATGTCGGGGAACTTCTTGATTTTCACCAAGGGTGCGAAGGACCCTTTCGAAGTTCCAGAGGTGAGGTGTGATCAGCCTCGAGACGCCTCAGCGGAAATGGGCCTCATCTCGCCTGGAGGGGATAACCTCCTGGAATTTCTCGAGTTGCGGCAGGTCTTCTCGAGTTACGACAGGGACCTCAGGGACCCGCTCTGGTGGCCTCAGGAAAGGCCAATCCCCATGCGAGTTGTTAGGGGCCATCTCGGGTTTCCTCTCCGGTCCATGCCGGGGCTAAGACCTTGTTTGGATTCGGGGACGGAACCTGCAGATTCCTCTCCAGTGTTGGCATGGATCTTGGGGTGCTTCTGTGTCTCCCCCGGGGACTCAGGCCTCCTCTCCAGTGGGGGCATGCATGTGTGCTGTCCTCGCTAGCTGCAGCAGTAGTGTCACGCTTCCTGTCACGTAGATCAAGGGATCTGTGGCTTTCCCTCGAGGTTTCCCACAGGGCTGTTCCACGTACCACCTTGGTGTGAGTCGATCCTCGGCGTGAAAGACGAGCCGGTGAAGGGAAAAGAGGTTCCTCTGGAATGGACTGAGACGTCTGGGGGACTCTTGAAATGGTGGCACGACCCTGGAGTTACTCTCGCCGTTCCTGTTGAGAGGGCCTCCTCTTGAGATGCGACGGGAACGCCGGGAACTCTTTCCCGACGAAGCAGGGAAAGGATCCCTCATCTCGAGCTACGAGGCGGAAACGGGGCTCCTCTGGATGTGGGCGGGACCCTCGTGTTTACTCTCGAGTGGAGACGGGTATGTCGGGGAACTTCTTGATTTGCACCAAGGGTGTGAAGGACCCTTTCGAAGTTCCAGAGGTGAGGTGTGATCAGCCTCAAGACGTCTCAGAGGAAATGGGCCTCATCTGGCCTGTAGGAGCGAACCTCCTGGATTTTCTCGAGTTGCAGCAGGTCTTCTCGAGTTATGACGGGGACCTCAGGGAGCCGCTCTGGTGGTCGCAGGATAGGCCAGTCCCCATGCGAGTTGCTAGTGGCCCCCTCGGGATTCCGCTCCCGTCCATGCCGGGGCCTAAGATCTTGTGTGGAGTCGGGGCCAGAACCTGAGGATTCCTCTCCAGTGATGCCATGGATCTTGGGGTGCTTCTTAGTCTCCCCTGGGGAGTCAGTCCTCGTCTCGAGTTGGGGCATGCACATGCAGTTTCCTCCCGAGCAGCAGCAGTAGTGTCACGCTTCCTGTCACGTGGATAAAGGGATCTGTGGCTTTCCCTCGGGGCTTTCCCTCGAGGCTTTCCCACGAGGCTTTCCCACAGTGCTGTGCAACGTGCCACCTTGGTGTGAGTCGATCCTCGGCTTGAAAGACGAGCCGGTGAAGGGAAAAGAGGTTCCTCTGGAATGGACTGAGACATCTGGGGGACTCTTGGAATGGTGGCACGACCCTGGAGTTCCTCTCGCCGTTCCTGTTGAGAGGGCCTCCCCTTGAGATGCGACGGGAAGACTGGGAACTCTTTCCCGACGAAGCAGGGAAAGGATCCCTGATCTCGAGCTACGAGGCGGAAACGGGGTTCCTCTGGATGTGGGCGGGACCCTCGTGTTTCCTCTCGAGTGGAGACGGGTATGTCGGGGAACTTCTTGATTTGCACCAAGGGTGTGAAGGACCCTTTCGAAGTTCCAGAGGTGAGTTGTGATCAGCCTCGAGATGCCTCAGCGGAAATGGGCCTCATCTCGCCTGGAGGGGAGAACCTCCTGGATTTTCTCGAGTTGCGGCAGGTCTTCTCGAGTTACGACGGGGACCTCAGGAACCCGCTCTGGTGGCCTCAGGAAAGGCCAGTACCCATGCGAGTTGCTATTGGCCCTCTCGAGATTCCTCTCCCGTCCATGCCGGGGCTAAGACCTTGTGTGGAATCGGGGCCGGAACCTGAGCATTCCTCTCCAGTGTTGTCATGGATCTAGGGGTTCTTCTGAGTCTTCCCAGGGGAGTCAGGCCTCGTCTCGTGTGGGGGAATGCACGTGCGCTTTCCTCCCGAGCTGCAGCAGTAGTGTCACACTTCCTGTCACGTGGATCAAGGGATCTGTGGCTTTCCCTCGAGGCTTTCCCTCGAGGCTTTCCCACAGGGCTGTGCCACGTGCCACCTTGGTGTGAGTCGATCCTCGGCGTGAAAGACGAGCTGGTGAAGGGAAAAGAGGTTCCTCTGGAATGGACTGAGACATCTGGGGGACACTTGGAATGGTGGCACGATCCTGGAGTTCCGCTCTGGTTTCCTGTTGAGAGGGCCTCCTCTTGAGATGCGATGGGAACGCCTGGAACTCCTGCCCGACGAAGCAGGGAAAGGATCCCTCGTCTCGAGCTACGAGGCGGAAACGGGGCGCCTCTGGTTGTGGGCGGTACCCTCGTGTTTCCTCTCGAGTGGAGACGAGAATGTCGGGGAACTTCTTGATTTTCACCAAGGGTGCGAAGGACCCTTTCGAAGTTCCAGAGGTGAGGTGTGATCAGCCTCGAGACGCCTCAGCGGAAATGGGCCTCATCTCGCCTGGAGGGGAGAACCTCCTGGAATTTCTCGAGTTGCGGCAGGTCTTCTCGAGTTACGACAGGGACCTCAGGGACCCGCTCTGGTGGCCTCAGGAAAGGCCAATCCCCATGCGAGTTGTTAGGGGCCATCTCGGGTTTCCTCTCCGGTCCATGCCGGGGCTAAGACCTTGTTTGGATTCGGGGACGGAACCTGCAGATTCCTCTCCAGTGTTGGCATGGATCTTGGGGTGCTTCTGTGTCTCCCCCGGGGACTCAGGCCTCCTCTCCAGTGGGGGCATGCATGTGTGCTGTCCTCGCTAGCTGCAGCAGTAGTGTCACGCTTCCTGTCACGTAGATCAAGGGATCTGTGGCTTTCCCTCGAGGTTTCCCACAGGGCTGTTCCACGTACCACCTTGGTGTGAGTCGATCCTCGGCGTGAAAGACGAGCCGGTGAAGGGAAAAGAGGTTCCTCTGGAATGGACTGAGACGTCTGGGGGACTCTTGAAATGGTGGCACGACCCTGGAGTTACTCTCGCCGTTCCTGTTCAGAGGGCCTCCTCTTGAGTTGCGATGGGAACGCCTGGAACTCTTGCCCGACGAAGCAGGGAAAGGATCCCTCATCTCGAGCTACGAGGCGGAAACGGGGCTCCTCTGGATGTGGGCGGGACCCTCGTGTTTCCTCTCAAGTGGAGACGGGTATGTCGGGGAACTTCTTGATTTGCACCAGGGGTGTGACGGACCCTTTCGAAGTTCCAGAGATGAGGTGTGATCAGCCTCGAGACGCCTCAGCGGAAATGGGCCTCATCTCGCCTGGACGGGAGAACCTCCTGGATTTTGTCGAGTTGCGGCAGGTCTTCTCGAGTTACGACGGGGACCTCAGGGACCCGCTCTGGTGGCCTCAGGAAAGGCCAGTACCCATGCGAGTTGCTAGGGGCCCACTCGGGATTCCACTCCCGTACCTGCCGTGGCCTAAGATCTTGTGTGGAGTCGGGGCCGCAACCTGAGGATTCCTCTCCAGTGTTGCCATGGTTCTTGGGGTGCTTCTGAGTCTCCCCAGGGGACTCAGGTCTCGTCTCGAGTGGGAGCATGCACTTGCGCTTTCCTCCCAAGCTGCAGCTGTAGTGTCAGGCTTACTGTCACGTGGATCAAGGGATCTGTGGCTTTCCCTCGGGGCTTTCCCTCGAGGCTTTCCCACGAGGCTTTCCCACAGGGCTGGGCCACGTGCCACCTTGGTGTGAGTCGATTCTCGGCGTGAAAGACGAGTCGGTGAAGGGAAAAGAGGTTCCTCTGGAATGGACTGAGACATCTGGGGGACACTTAGAATGGTGGCACGACCCTGGAGTTCCTCTCGCCGTTCCTGTTGAGAGGGCCTCCTCTTGAGATGCGACGGGAAGGCTGGGAACTCTTTCCCGACGAAGCAGGGAAAGGATCCCTGATCTCGAGCTACAAGGCCGAAACGGGATTCCTCTGGATGTGGGCGGGACCCTCGTGTTTCCTCTTGAGTGGAGACGGGTATGTTGGGGAACTTCTTGATTTGCACCAAGGGTGTGAAGGACCCTTTCGAAGTTCCAGATATGAGGTGTGATCAGCCTCGAGACCCCTCAGAGGAAATGGGCCTCATCTCGAATGGAGGGGAGAACCTCCTGCATTTACTCGAGTTGCGGCAGGTCTTCTCGAGTTACGACGGGGACCTCAGGGACCCGCTCTGGTGGCCTCAGGAAAAGCCAGTCCCCATGCGAGTAGCTAGCGGCCATCTCGGGATTCCTCTCCCGTCCATGCCGGGGTCTAAGACCATGTGTGGGGTCGGGGCTGGAACCTGAAGATTCCTTTCCAGTGTTGCCATGGTTTTGGGGTGCTTCTGAGTCTCCCCAGGGGACTCAGGTCTCGTCTAGAGTGGGGGCATGCACTTGCGCTTTCCTCCCGAGCTGCAGCAGTAGTGTCACGCTTCCTGTCACGTGGATCAAGGGATCTGTGGCTTTCCCTCGTGGCTTTCCCTCGAGACTTGCCCACGAGGCTTTCCCACAGGGCTGTGCCACTTGCCACCTAGGTGTGAGTCGATCCTCGGCATGAAAGACGAGCCGGTGAAGGGAAAAGTGGTTCCTCTGGAATGGACTGAGACATCTGGGGGACACTTAGAATGGTGGCACGACCCTGGAGTTCCTGTCGCCGTTCCTGTTGAGAGGGCCTCCTCTTGAGATGCGACGGGAACGCCGGGAACTCTTTCCGACGAAGCAGGGAAAGGATCCCTCATCTCATGCAACGAGACGGAAACGGGGCTCCTCTGGATGTGGGCGGCACCTTCGTGATTCCTCTCGAGTGGAGACGGGTATGTCGGGGAACTTCTTGATTTGCACCAAGGGTGTGAAGGACCCTTTCGAAGTTCCAGAGGTGAGGTGTGATCAGCCTCGAGACGCCTCTGTGGAAATGGGGCTCATCTCGCCTGGAGGGGAGAACCTCCTGGATTTTCTCGAGGTGCGGCAGGTCTTCTCGAGTTACGACGGGGACCTCAGGGACACGCTCTGATGGCCTCAGGAAAGGCCTGTCTCCATGCGAGTTGCTAGGGACCATCTCGGGATTCCTCTCCCATCGATGCCGGGGCCTAAGACCTTGTGTGGAGTCGGGGCCGGAACCTGAGGATTCCTCTCCAGTGTTGACATGGGTCCTGGCGTGCTTCTGTGTCTCCCAGGGGAGTCAGGACTCGTCTCGAGTGGGGGCATGCACGTGTGCTGTCCTCTCTAGCTGCAGCAGTAGTGTTACACTTCCTGTCACGTGGATCAAGGGATCTGTGGCTTTCGCTCGAGGCTTTCCTCGAGGCTTTCCCACAGGGCTGTGCCACGTGCCACCTTGGTGTGAGTCGATCCTCGGCGTGAAAGGCGAGCCGGTGAAGGGAAAAGAGGTTCCTCTGGAATGGACTGAGACATCTGGGGGACTCTTGGAATGGTGGCAAGACCCTGGAGTTCCTCTCGCCGTCCCTGTTGAGAGGGCCTCCTCTTGAGATGCGACGGGAACGCCGGGAACTCTTTCCCGACGAAGCAGGGAAAGAATCCCACATCTCGAGCTACGAGGCGGAAACGGGGCTCCTCTGGATGTGGGCGGCACCCTCGTGTTTCCTCTCGAGTGGAGACGGGTATGTCGGGGAACTTCTTGATTTGCAAGGGTGTGAAGGACCCTTTCGAAGTTCCAGAGGTGAGGTGTGATCAGCCTCGAGACGCCTCAGCGGAAATGGGCCTCATCTTGCCTGGAGGGGAGAACCTCCTGGATGTGCTCGAGTTGGGGCAGGTGTTCTCGACTTACGACGGGGACCTCAGGGATCCGCTCTGGTGGCCTCAGGAAAGGCCAGTCCCCATGCGAGTTGCAAGGGGCCATCTCGGGATTCCTCTCCCGTCCATGCCGGGGCCTAAGACCATGTGTGGGGTCGGGGCCGGAACCTGAAGATTCCTCTCAAGTGTTGCCATGGATCTCTGGGTGCTTCTGAGTCTCCCCAGGGAGTCAGGACTCGTCTCGAGTGGGGGCATGCACGTGCGCTTTCCTCCCGTGCTGCAGCAGTCGTGTCACGCTTCCTGTCACGTGGATCAAGGGATCTGTGGCTTTCCCTCAAGGCTTTCCCACGAGGCTTTCCCACAGGGCTGTGCCACGTGCCACCTTGGTGTGAGTCGATCCTCGGCGTGAAAGGCAAGCCGGTGAAGGGAAAAGAGGTTCCTCTGAAATGGACTGAGACATCTGGGGGACTCTTGGAATGGTGGCACGACCCTGGAGTTCCTCTCGCTGTTCCTGTTGAGAGGGCCTCCTGTTGAGATGGGACGGGAACGCCGGGAACTCTTTCCCGACGAAGCAGGGAAAGGATCCCTCATCTCGAGCTACGAGGCGGAAACGGGGCTCCTCTGGATGTGGGAGGGACCCTCGTGTTTCCTCTCGAGTGGAGACGGGTATGTCGGGGAACTTCTTGATTTGTACCAAGGGTGTGAAGGACCCTTTCGAAGTTCCAGAGGTGAGTTGTGATCAGCCTCGAGACGCCTCAGCGGAAATGGGCCTCATCTCGCCTGGAGGGGAGAACCTCCTGGATTTTCTCGAGTTGCGGCAGGTCTTCTCGATTTACGACGGGGAACTCAGGGACCCGCTCTGGTGGCCTCAGGATAGGCCAGTCCCCATCCGAGTTGCTAGGGGCCCTCTCGGGATTCCTCTCCCGTCCATGCCATGGCCAAAGATTTTGTGTGGAGTCGGGGCAGGAACCTGAGGATTCCTCTCCAGTGTTGCCATGGATCTTGGGGTGCTTCTGAGTCTAGGCAGGGGAGTCAGGATTCGTCTCGACTGGGTTCATGCACGTGCGGTTTTCTCCCGAGCAGCAGCAGTAGTGTCACTCTTCCTGTCACGTGGATAAGGGATCTGTGGCTTTCCCTCGAGGCTTTCCCTCGAGGCTTTCCCACAGGGCTGTGCCACGTGCCACCTTGGTGTGAGTCGATCCTCGGCGTGAAAGGCAAGCCGGTGAACGGAAAAGAGGTTCCTCTGGAATGGACTGAGCCATCTGGGGGACTCGTGGAATGTTGGCACGACCCTGGAGCTCCTCTCGCAGTTCCTATTGAGAGGGCCTCCTCTTGAGATGCGACGGGAACACCGGGAAATCTTTCCCGACGAAGCAGGGAAAGGATCCCTCATCTCGAGCTACGAGACGGAAACGGGGCGCCTCTGGATGCGGGCGGGACGCTCATGTTTCCTTTCGAGTGGAGATGGGTATGTCGGGGAACTTCTTGATTTGCACCAAGGGTGTGAACGACCCTTTCGAAGTTCCAGAGGTGTGGTTTGATCAGCCTCGAGACGCCTCAGCGGAAATGGGCCTCATCTCGCCTGGAGGGGAGAACCTCCTGGATTTTCTCGAGTTGCGGCAGGTCTTCTCGAGTTACGACGGGGACCTTAGGGACCCGCTCTGATGGCCTCAGGAAAGGCCTGTCCCCTGCGAGTTGATAGGGGCCATCTCGGGATTCTTCTCCCGTCCATGCCGGAGCCTAAGACCTTGTGTTGAGTCGGGGTCGGAACCTGAGGATTCCTCTCCAGTGTTGCCATGGATCTTGGGGTGCTTCTGAGTCTTCCCAGCGGAGACAGGCCTCGTCTCGATTGGGGGCATGCACGTGTGCTTTCCTCCCGAGCTGCAGCAGTAGTGTCACGCTTCCTGTCACGTGGATCAAGGGATCTGTGGCTTTCCCTCGAGGCTTTCCCTCAAGGCTTTCGACGAGCCTTTCCCACAGGGCTGTGCCAAGTGCCCCCTTGGTGTGAGTCGATCCTCGGCGTGAAAGACGAGCCAGTGAAGGGAAAAGAGGTTCCTCTGGAATGGACTGAGACATCTGGGGGACTCTTGGAATGGTGGAACGACCCTGGAGTTCCTCTCGCCGTTCCTCGTGGGAGGGCCTCCTCTTGAGATGGGACGGAATGCCGGGAACTCTTTTCCAACGAAGCAGGGAAAGGATCCCTCATCTCGAGCTACGAGGCGGATACGGGGCTCCTCTGGATGTGGGCGGGACCCTCGTGTTTCCTCTCGAGTGGAGACGGGTATGTCGGGGAACTTCGTGATTTACACCAAGGGTGTGAAGGACCCTTTCGAAGTTCCAGAGGTGAGGTGAGTTTAGCCTTGAGACGCCTCAGCGGAAATGGGCCTCATTTCGCCTGGAGGGGAGAACCTCCTGGATTTTCTCGTGTTGCAGCAGGTCCTCTCGAGTCATGACGGGGACCTCAGGGACCCGCTCTGGTGGCCTCAGGAAAGGCCAGTCCCCATGCGAGTTGCTAGGGGCCCTTTCGGGATTCCTCTACCTTCGATGCCGGGGCCTAAGACCTTGTGTGGAGTCGGGGCCGGAACCTGAGGATTCTTCTCCAGTGTTGCCATGGATATTGGGGTGCCTCTGAGTCTCCCCAGGGGACTCAGGGCTCATCTGGAACGGGGTCATGTACGGGCGCTTTCTTCCCGAGCTGCAGCAGTAGTGTCACGCTTCCTGTCACGTGGATCAAGTGATCTGTGGCTTTCCGTCGAGGCTGTCCCTCGAGGCTTTCCCACGAGGCTTTCCCACAGGGCTGTGCCACGTGCCACCTTGGTGTGAGTCGATCCTCGGCGTGAAAGACGAGCCAGTGAAGGGAAAATAGGTTCCTCTGGAATGGACTGAGACATCTGGGGGACTCTTCGAATGGTGGCACTACCCTAGAGTTCCTCTCGCCATTCCTGTTGAGAGGGCCTCCTCTTGAGATGCGACGGGACCGCCGGGAACTCTTGCCCAAAGAAGCAGGGAAAGGATCCCTCATCTTGAGCTACGAGGCGGAAACGGGGTTCCTCTGGATGTGGGCGGGACCCTCGTGTTTCCTCTCGAGTGGAGACGGGTATGTCGGGGAACTTCTTCATTTGCACCAAGGGTGTGAAAGACCCTGTTGAAGTTCCAGAGGTGAGGTGTGATCAGCCTCGAGACGCCTCAGCGGAAATGGGCCTCATCTCGCCTGGAGGGGAGAAGCTCCTGCATTTACTCGAGAAGCGGCAGGTCTTCTCGAGTTACGAGGGGGACCTCATGGACCCGCTCTGGTGGCCTCAGGAAAAGCCAGTCCCCATGTGAGTTGCTAGGGGCCATCTCGGAATTCCTCTCCGTCCATGCCGGGGCCTAAGATCTTGTGTGGAGTCGGGGCCGGAAACTGAGGATTCCTCTCCAGTATTGCCGTGGATCTTGGGATGCTTCTGAGTCTTCCCAGGGGAGTCAGGCCTCGTCTCGATTGGGGGCATGCACGTGTGCTGTCCTCGCTAGCTGCAGCAGTAGTGTCACGCTTCCTGTCACGTGGATCAAGGGATCTGTGGCTTTCCCTCGAGGCTTTCCCTCGAGGCTATCCCACAGGGCTGTGCCACGTGTCACCTTGGTGTGAGTCGATCCTCGGCCTGAAAGACGAGCCGGTGAAGGGAAAAGAGGTTCCTCTGGAATGGACTGAGACATCTGGGGGACTCTTGGAATGGTGGCACGACCCTGGAGTTCCTCTCCTGTACCTGTTGAGAGGGCCTCCTCTTGAGATGCGACGGGAACTCCAGGAACTCTTTCCTGACGAAGCAGGGAAAAGATCCCTCATCTCGAGCTACGAGGTGGAAACGGGGCTCCTCTGGATGAAGGCGGGACCCTCGTGTTTCCTCTCGAGTGGAGACGGGTATGTCGGGGAACTTCTTCATTTGCACCAAGGGTGTGAAAGACCCTTTCGAAGTTCCTCAGGTGAGGTGTGATCAGCCTTGTGTCGCCTTAGCGGAAATGGGACTCATCTCGCCTGGAGAGGAGAACCTCCTGGATTTTCTCGAGTTGCGGCAGGTCTTCTCGAGTTACGACGGGGACCTGAGGGACCCGCTCTGGTGGCCTCAAGAAAGGCCAATCCCCATGCGAGTTGCTAGGGGTACTCTCGGGATTCCTCTCCCGACGATGCCGGGGCCTAAGACCTTGAGTAGAGTCGGGGCCGGAACCTGAGGATTCCTCTCCAGTATTGCCGTGGATCTTGGGGTGTTTCTGAGTCTTCCCAGGGGAGTCAGGCCTCGTCTCAATTGGGGGCATGCATGTGCACTTTCCTCCCGAGATGCAGCAGTAGTGTCACGCTTCCTGTCACGTGGATCAAGGGATCTGTGGCTTTCCCTCGAGGCTTTCCCTCGAAGTTTTCCCACGAGGCTTTCCCACAGTGCTGTGCACGAACCACCTTGTTGTGACTCGATCCTAGGCGTGAAAGACGAGCCTGCGAAGGGAAAAGAGGTTCCTCTGTAATTGACTGAGACATCTGGGGGACTCTTGGAATGGTGGCACGACCGTGGAGTTCCTCTCGCCGTTCCTGTTGAGAGGGCCTCCTCTTGAGATGCGACGGGAACGCCGAGAACTCTTTCCAACGAAGCAGGGAAAGGATCCCTCATCTCGAGCTACGAGGCCAAAACGGGGCTCCTCTGGATGTGGGCGGGACCCTCGTGTTTCCTCTCGAGTGGAGACCGGTATGTCGGGGAACTTCATGATTTGCACCAAGGGTGTGAAGGACCCTTTCGAAGTTCCAGAGGTGAGGTGTGATCAGCCTCGAGACGCCTCAGCGGAAATGGGCCTCATCTCGCCTGGCGGGGAGAACCTCCTGGATGTTCTCGACTTGAGGCAGGTCTTCTCCAGTTACGAGGGTGACCTCAGTGACCCGCCCTGTTGGCCTCAGGAAAGAACAGTCCCCATGCGAGAAGCTAGGGGCCCTCTCGGGATTCCTCTCCCGTCCATGCCGGGGCCTAAGACCTTGTGTGGAGTCGGGGCCGGAACCTGAGGATTCCTCTCCAGTGTTGCCATGGATCTTGGGGTGCATCTGAGTCTCCCCAGGGGAGTCAGGTCTCGTTTCGAGTGGTGGCATGCACGTGTGCTTTCCTCCCGAGCTGCAGCTATAGTGTCACGCTTCCTGTCACGTGGATCAAGGGATCTGTGGCTTTCCCTCGAGGCTTTCCCACGAGGCTTTCCCACAGGCCCGTGCCACGTGCCACCTTGGTGTGAGTCGATCCTCGGCGTGAATGACGAGCCGGTGAAGGGAAAAGAGGTTCCTCTGGAATGGACTGAGTCATCTGGGGGACTCTTGGGATGGTGGGACGACCCTGGAATTCCTCTCGCCGTTCCTGTTGACAGGGCCTCCTCTTGAGGTGCGATGGGAACGCCGGGAACTCTTTCCCGACGAAGCAGGGAAAGGATCCCTCATCTCAAGCTACGAGGTGGAAACGGGGCGCCTCTGGATGGGGGCAGGACCCTCGTGTTTCCTCTTGAGTGGAGACGAGTATGTCGGGGAACTTCTTGATTTGCACCAAGGGTGTGAAGGACCCTTTCGAAGTTCCAGAGGTGAGGTGTGATCAGCCTCGAGACGCCTCAGCGGAAATGGTCCTCATCTCGCCTGGAGGGGAGAACCTCCTGGATTTTCTCGAGTTGTGGCAGGTCTTCTCGAGTTACGACGGGGACCTCAGGGACCCGCTCTGGTGGCCTCAGGAAATAACAGTCCCCATGCGAGAAACTGGGGCCCTCTTGGGATTCCTCTCCCGTCCATGCCGGGGCCTAAGACCTTGTGTGGAGTCGGGGCCGGAACCTGAGGATTCCTCTGCAGTGTTGCCATGGATCTTGGGGTGCTTCTGGGAATCCCCAGGGGAGTCAGGCCTCGTCTCGAGTGGGGGCATGCACGTGCGCTTTCCTCCCGAGCTGCAGCAGTAGTGTCACGCTTCCTGTCACGTGGATCAAGGGATCTGTGGCTTTCCCTCGAGGCTTTCCCTCGAGGCTTTCCCACGAGGCTTTCCCACAAGGCTGTGCCACGTGCCACCTTGTTGTGAGTCTATCCTCGGTGTGAATCACGAGCCGGCGAAGGGAAAAGAGGTTCCTCTGGAATGGACTGAGACATCTGGCGGACTCTTGGAATGGTGGCACGATCCTGGAGTTCCGCTCGCCGTTCCTGTTCAGAGGTCCTGCTCTTGAGATGCGACGGGAACGCCGGGAACTCTTTCCCGACGAAGCAGGGAAAGGATCCCTCATCTCGAGCTATGAGGCGGAAACGGGGCTCCTCTGGATGTGAGCGGGACCCTCGTGTTTCCTCTCGAGGTGAGACGGGTATGTCGGGGAACTTCTTGATTTGCACCAAGGGTGTGAAGGACCCTTTCGAAGTTCCATAGGTGAGGTGTGATGAGCCTCGAGACACCTCAGCGGAAATGGGCCTCATCTCGCCTGGAGGGGAGAACCTCCTGGATTTTCTCGAGTTGGGGCAGGTCTTCTTGAGTTACGACGGGGACCTCAGGGACCCGCTCTGGTGGCCTCAGGAAAGGCCAGTCCCCATGCGAGTTGCTAGGGGCCATCTCGGGATTCCTCTCCCGTCCATGCCGGGGCCTAAGACCTTGTGTGGATTCGGGGCCGGAACCTGAGGATTCCTATCCAGTGTTGCCATGGATCTTGGGGTGCTTCTGAGTCTCCCCAGGGGAGTCAGGTCTCGTCTCGTGTGGCGGCATGCACGTGAACTTTCCTCCAGAGCTGCAGAAGTAGTGTCACGCTTCCTGTCACGTGGATCAAGGGATCTGTGGCTTTCCCTTGAGGCTTTCCCTCGAGGCTTTCCCACGAGGCTTTCCCAAAAGGCTGTGCCACGTGCCACCTTGGTGTGAGTCGATCCTCGGCGTGAAAGACGAGCCGGAGAAGGGAAAAGAGTTTCCTCTGGAATGGATTGAGACATCTGGGGGACTCTTGGAATGGTGGCACGACCCTGGAGTTCTTCTCGCCATTCCTGTTGAGAGGGCCTCCTCTTGAGATGCGATGGGAACGCCGGGAACTCTTTCCCAACGAAGCAGGGAAAGGATCCCTCATCTCGAGCTACGAAGCGGAAACGGGGCGCCTCTGGATGAGGGCGGGACCCTCGTGTTTCCTATGGAGTGGAGATGGCTATGTCAGGGAACTTCTTGATTTGCACCAAGGGGGTGAAGGACCCTTTCGAAGTTCCAGAGGTGAGGTGTGATCAGCCTCGAGACGCCTCAGCGAAAACGGACCTCATCTCGCCTTTAGGGGAGAACCTCCTGGATTTTCTCGTGTTGCGGCAGGTCATCTCGAGTTACGACGGGGACCTCAGGGACCCGCTCTGGTGGCCTTAGGAAAGGCCAGTCCCCATGCGAGTTGCTAGGTGCCATCTCGGGATTCCTCTCCCGTCCATGCCGGGGCCTAAGACCTTTTGTGGAGTCGGGGCCGGAACCGGAGGATTCCTCTTCAGTGTTGCGATGTATCTTGGGGTGCTTCTGAGTCTCCCCAGGGGAGTCAGGCCTCGTCTCGAGTGGGGGCATGCACGTGTGCTTTCCTCTCGAGCTGTATCAGTAGTGTCACGCTTCCTGTAACGTGGATCAAGGGATCTGTGGCTTTCCCTCGAGGCTTTCCCTCGAGGCTTTCCCACGAGGCTTTCCCACAGGGCTGTGCCACGTGCCACCTTGGTGTGAGTCGATCCTAGGCGTGAAAGGCGAGCCGGTGAACGGAAAAGAGGTTCCTCTGGAATGGACTGAGACATCTGGGGGACTCTTGGAATGGTGGCACGACCCTGGAGTTCCTCTCGCCGTTCCTGTTGAGAGGGACTCCTCTTGAGATGCGACGGGAACGCCGGGAACTCTTTCCCGACGAAGCAGGGAAAGGATCCCTCAACTCGAGCTACGAGGCGGAAACGGGGCGCCTCTGGATGTGGGCGTGACCCTCATGTTTCCTGTCGAGTGGAGACGGGTATGTCGGGGAACTTCTTGATTTGCACCAAGGGTGTGAAGGACCCTTTCGAAGTTCCAGAGGTGAGGTGTGATCAGCCTCGAGACGCCTCAGCGGAAACGGGCCACATCTCGCCTGGAGGGGAGAAACTCCTGGATTTTCTCGAGTTGCGGCAGGTCATCTCGAGTTACGACGGGGACCTCAGGGACCCGCTCTGGTGGCCTTAGGAAAGGCCAGTCCACATGCGAGTTGCTAGGGGCCATCTCGGGATTCCTCTCCCGTCCATGCCGGGGCCTAAGACCTTGTGTGGAGTCGGGGCCGGAACCTGAGGATTCCTCTCCAGTGCTGCCATGTTTCTTGGGGTGCTTCTGAGTCTCCCCAGGGGAGTCACGCCTCGTCTCGAGTAGGGGCATGCACGTGCGCTTTCCTCTCGTGCTGCAGCAGTCGTGTCACGCTTCCCGACACATTGATCAAGTGATCTGTGGCTTTCCCTCGAGGCTTTCCCTCGAGGCTTTCCCACGAGGCTTTCCACAGGGCTGTGCCACGTGCCACCTTGGTGTGAGTCGATCGTCGGCGTGAAAGACGAGCCGGTGAAGGGAAAAGAGGTTCCTCTGGAATGGACTGAGACATCTGGGAGACTCTTGAATGGTGGCACGACCCTGGAGTTCCTCTCGCCATTCCGGTTGAGAGGGCCTCCTCTTGAGATGCGACGGGAATGCCGGGATCTCTTTCCCGACGAAGCAGGGAAAGGATCCCTCATCTCGAGCTACGAGGCGGAAACGGGGCTCCTCTGGGTGTGGGCGGGACCCTCGTGTTTCCTCTCGAGTGGAGACGGGTATGTGGGGGAACTTCTTGATTTGCACCAAGGGTGTGAAGGACCCTTTCGAAGTTCCAGAGGTGAGGTGTGATCAGCCTCGAGACGCCTCAGCGGAAATGGGCCTCATCTCGCCCGGAGGGGAGAACCTCCTGGATTTTCTCGAGTTGCGGCAGTTCTTCTCGTGTTACGATGGGGACCTCAGGGACCCGTTCTGGTGGCTTCAGGAAAGGCCAGTCCCCATGCGAGTTGCTAGGGGCCATCTCGGGATTCCTATCCCGTCCATGCCGGTGCCTAAGACCTTGTGTGGAGTCGGGGCCGGAACCTGAGGATTCCTCTCCAGTATTGCCGTGGATCTTGGGGTGCTTCTGAGTCTCCCCAGGGGAGTCAGGCCTCGTCTCGATTGGGGGCATGGACGTGCGCTTTCCTCCCGAGCTGTAGCAGTAGTGTCGCGCTTCCTGTCACGTGGATGAAGGGGTCTGGGGCTTACCCACGAGGCTTTCCCACAGGGCTGTGCCACGTGCCACCTTGGTGTGAGTCGATCCTCGGCGTGAAAAACGAGCCGGAGAAGGGAAAAGAGTTTCCTCTGGAATGGATTGAGACATCTGGGGGACTCTTGAAATGGTGGCACGACCCTGGAGTTCTTCTCGCCATTCCTGTTGAGAGGGCCTCCTCTTGACATGCGACGGGAACGCCGGGAACTCTTTCCCGACGAAGCAGGGAAAGGATCCCTCATCTCGAGCTACGAGGCGGAAAAGGGGCTCCTCTGGATGTGGGTGGGACCCTCGTGTTTCCTCTCGAGTGGAGACGGGTATTTCGGGGAACTTCTTGATTTGCACCAAGGGTGTGAAGGACCCTTTCGAAGTTCCAGAGGGGAGGTGTGATCAGCCTCGAGACGCCTCAGCGGAAATGGGCCTCATCTCGCCCGGAGGGGAGAACCTCCTGCATTTTCTCGAGTTGCGGCAGGTCTTCTCGAGTTACGATGGGGACCTCAGGGACCCGTTCTGGTGGCTTCAGGAAAGGCCAGTCCCCATGCGAGTTGCTAGGGGCCATCTCGGGATTCCTATCCCGTCCATGCCGGTGCCTAAGACCTTGTGTGGAGTCGGGGCCGGAACCTGAGGATTCCTCTCCAGTATTGCCGTGGATCTTGTGGTGCTTCTGAGTCTCCCCAGGGGAGTCACGCCTCGTCTCGATTGGGGGCATGCACGTGCGCTTTCCTCCCGAGCTGCAGCAGTAGTGTCACGCTTCCTGTCACGTGGATGAAGGGGTCTGGGGCTTACACACGAGGCTTTCCCACAGGGCTGTGCCACGTGCCACCTTGGTGTGAGTCGATCCTCGGCGTGAAAAACGAGCCGGAGAAGGGAAAAGAGTTTCCTCTGGAATGGATTGAGACATCTGGGGGACTCTTGGAATGGTGGCACGACCCTGGAGTTCTTCTCGCCATTCCTGTTGAGAGGGCCTCCTCTTGACATGCGACGGGAACGCCGGGAACTCTTTCCCGACGAAGCAGGGAAAGGATCCCTCATCTCGAGCTACGAGGCGGAAACGGGGAGCCTCTGGATGAGGGCGGGACCCTCGTGTTTCCTATGGAGTGGAGATGGCTATGTCGGGGAACTTCTTGATTTGCACCAAGGGGATGAAGGACCCTTTCGAAGTTCCAGAGGTGAGGTGTGATGAGCCTTGAGACACCTCAGCGGAAATGGGCCTCATCTCGCCTGGAGGGAAGAACCTCCTGGATATTCTCGAGTTGCGGCAGGTCTTCTCGAGTTACGACGGGGACCTCAGGGACCCGCTCTGGTGGCCTTAGGAAAGGCCAGTCACCATGCGAGTTGCTAGGGGCCATCTCGGGATTCCTCTCCCGTCCATGCCGGGGCCTAAGACCTTGTGTGGAGTCGGGGCCGGAACCTGAGGATTCCTCTCCAGTGCTGCCATGGTTCTTGGGGTGCTTCTGAGTCTCCCCAGGGGAGTCACGCCTCGTCTCGAGTAGGGGCATGCACGTGCGCTTTCCTCTCGTGCTGCAGCAGTCGTGTCACGCTTCCCGACACATTGATCAAGTGATCTGTGGCTTTCCCTCGAGGCTTTCCCTCGAGGCTTTCCCACGAGGCTTTCCACAGGGCTGTGCCACGTGCCACCTTGGTGTGAGTCGATCGTCGGCGTGAAAGACGAGCCGGTGAAGGGAAAAGAGTTTCCTCTGGAATGGACTGAGACATCTGGGAGATTCTTGAATGGTGGCACGACCCTGGAGTTCCTCTCGCCATTCCTGTTGAGAGGGCCTCCTCTTGAGATGCGACGGGAATGCCGGGAACTCTTTCCCGACGAAGCAGGGAAAGGATCCCTCATCTCGAGCTACGAGGCAGAAACGGGGCTCCTCTGGGTGTGGGCGGGACCCTCGTGTTTCCTCTCGAGTGGAGACGTGTATGTCGGGGAACTTCTTGATTTGCACCAAGGGTGTGAAGGACCCTTTCGAAGTTCCAGAGGTGAGGTGTGATCAGCCTCGTGACGCCTCAGCGGAAATGGGCCTCATCTCGCCCGGAGGGGAGAACCTCCTGGATTTTCTCGAGTTGCGGCAGGTCTTCTCGATTTACGATGGGGACCTCAGGGACCCGTTCTGGTGGCTTCAGGAAAGGCCAGTCCCCATGCGAGTTGCTAGGGGCCATCTCGGGATTCCTATCCCGTTCATGCCGGTGCCTAAGACCTTGTGTGGAGTCGGGGCCGGAACCTGAGGTTTCCTCTCCAGTATTGCCGTGGATCTTGGGGTGCTTCTGAGTCTCCCCAGGGGAGTCAGGCCTCGTCTCGATTGGGGGCATGCACGTGCGCTTTCCTCCCGAGCTGCAGCAGTAGTGTCACGCTTCCTGTCACATGGATGAAGGGGTCTGGGGCTTACCCACGATGCTTTCCCACAGGGCTGTGCCACGTGCCACCTTGGTGTGAGTCGATCCTCGGCGTGAAAAACGAGCCAGAGAAGGGAAAAGAGTTTCCTCTGGAATGGATTGAGACATCTGGGGGACTCTTGGAATGGTGGCACGACCCTGGAGTTCTTCTCGCCATTCCTGTTGAGAGGCCCTCCTCTTGAGATGCGACGGGAACGCCGGGAACTCTTTCCCGACGAAGCAGGGAAAGGATCCCTCATCTCGAGCTACGAGGCGGAAACGGGGCGCCTCTGGATGAGGGCGGGACCCTCGTGTTTCCTATGGAGTGGAGATGGCTATGTCGGGGAACTTCTTGATTTGCACCAAGGGTGTGAAGGACCCTTTCGAAGTTCCAGAGGTCAGGTGTGATCAGCCTCGAGACGCCTCAGCGGAAATGGACCTCATCTCGCCTTTAGGGGAGAACCTCCTGGATTTTCTCGAGTTGCAGCAGCTCTTCTCGAGGTACGACGGGGACCTCAGGGACCCGCTCTTGTGGCCACAGGAAAGGCCAGTCCCCATGCGAGTTGCTAGGGGCCATCTCGGGATTCCTATCCCGTCCATGCCAGGCTTAAGACCTTGTGTGGAGTCGGGGCCGGAAACTGAGGATTCCTCTCCAGTGTTGCCATGGATCTTGGGGTGCTTCTGAGTCTCCCCAGGGGAGTCAGGCCTCGTCTCGAGTGGGGGCATGCACATGCGCTTTCCTCCCGAGCTGCAGCAGTAGTGTCACGCTTCCTGTCACGTGGATCAAGGGATCTGTGGCTTTCCCTCGAGGCTTTCCCTCGAGGCTTTCCCACGAGGCTTTCCCACAGGGCTGTGCCACGTGTCACCTTGGTGTGAGTAGATCCTCGGCGTGAAAGACGAGCCGGTGAAGGGAAAAGAGGTTCCTCTGTAATGGACTGAGACATCTGGGGGACTCTTGGAATGGTGGCACGACCCTGGAGTTATTGTCGCCGTTCCTGTTGAGAGGTCCTCCTCTTGAGATGCGACGGGAACGCCGGGAACTCTTTCCCGACGAAGCAGGGACAGGATCCCTCATCTCGAGCTACAAGGCGGAAACGGGGATCCTCTGGAAGTGGGCGGGCCCTCGTCTTTACTCTCAAGTGGAGACGGGTATGTCGGGGAACTTCTTGATTTGCACCAAGGGTGTGAAGGACACTTTCGAAGTTCCAGAGGTGAGGTGTGATCAGCCTCGAGACGGCTCAGTGGAAATGGGCCTCATCTCGCCTGGATGGGAGAACCTCCTGGATTTTCTCGTGTTGCGGCAGGTCTTCTCGAGTTACGATGGGGACCTCAGGGACCCGCTCTGGTGGCCTCAGGAAAGGCCAGTCCCCATGCGAGTTGCTAGGGGCCATCTCAGGATTCCTCTCCCGTCCATGCCGGGGCCTAAGACCTTGTGTGGAGTCGGGACCGAAACCTGAGCATTCCTCTCCAGTGTTGCCATGGATCTTGGGGTGCTTCTGAGTCTCCCCAGGGGAGTCAGGCCTCGTCTCGAGTGGGGGCATGCACGTGCGCTTTCCTCCCGACCTGCAGCAGTAGTGTCACGCTTCCTGTCACGTCGATCAAGGGATCTGTGGTTTCCCTCGAGGCTTTCCTCGAGGCTTGCCCACGAGGCTTTCCCACAGGGCTGTGCCACGTGCCACCTTGGTGGGAGTCGATCCTCGCCGTGAAAGACGAGCCGGTGAAGGGAAAAGAGGTTCCTCTGGAATGGACTGAGACATCTGGGGGACTCTTCAAATGGTGGCACGACCCTGGAGTTCCTCTCGCCGTTCCTGTTGAGAGGGCCTCCTCTTGAGATGCGACGGGAACGCCGGGAACTCTTTCCCGACGAAGCAGGGAAAGGATCCCTCATCTCGAGCTACGAGGCGGAAACGGGGCTCCCCTGGATGTGGGCGGGATCCTCGTGAATCCTCTCGAGTGGAGACGGTTATGTCGGAGAACTTCTTGATTTGCACCAAGGGTGTGAAGGAGTCTTTCGAAGTTCCAGAGGTGAGGTGTGATCAGCCTCGAGACGCCTCAGCTGAAATGGGCCTCATCTCGCCTGGAGGGGAGAACCTCCTGGATTTTCTCGAGTTGCGGCAGGTCTTCTCGAGTTACGATGGGGACCTCAGGGACCCGCTCTGGTGGCCTCAGGAAAGGCCAGTCCCCATGCGAGTTGCTAGGGGACCTCTCGGGATTCCTCTCCCGTCCATTCCGGGGCCTCAGTCCTCGAGTGGAGTCGGGGCCGGAACCTGAGGATTCCTCTCCATTGTTGCCATGGATCTTGGGTGCTTCTGAGTCTCCCCAGTTGAGTCAGGCCTCGTCTCGAGTGGGGGCATGCACGTGCGCTTTCCTCCCGAGCTGCAGCAGTAGTGTCACGATTCCTGTCACGTGGATCAAGGGATCTGTGGCTTTCCCTCGAGGCTGTCCCTCGAGGTTTTCCCACGAGGCTTTCCCACAGGGCTGTGCCACGTCTCACCTTGGTGTGAGTCGATCCTCGGCGTGAAAGACGAGCCGGTGAAGGGAAAAGTGGTTCCTCTGGAATGGACTGAGACATCTGGGGGACTCTTGGAATGGTGGCACGACCCTGGAGTTCCTCTCGCCGTTCCTTTTGAGAGGGCCTCCTCTTGAGATGCGACGGGAACGCCGGGAACTCTTTCCCGACGAAGCAGGGAAAGGATTCCTCATCTCGAGCTACGAGGAGGAAAAGGGGCTCCTCTGGATGTGGGCGGGACCCTCGTGTTTCCTCTCGAGTGGAGACGGGTATGTCGGGGAACTTCTTGATTTGCACCAAGGGTGTGAAGGACCCTTTCGAAGTTCCAGAGGGGAGGTGTGATCAGCCTCGAGACGCCTCAGCGGAAATGGGCCTCATCTCGCCCGGAGGGGAGAACCTCCTGGATTTTCTCGAGTTGCGGCAGGTCTTCTCGAGTTACGATGGGGACCTCAGGGACCCGTTCTGGTGGCTTCAGGAAAGGCCAGTCCCCATGGAAGTTGCTAGGGGCCATCTCGGGATTCCTATCCCGTCCATGCCGGTGCCTAAGACCGTGTGTGGAGTCGGGGCCGGAACCTGAGGATTCCTCTCCAGTATTGCCGTGGATCTTGGGGTGCTTCTGAGTCTCCCCAGGGGAGTCAGGCCTCGTCTCGATTGGGGGCATGCACGTGCGCTTTCCTCCCGAGCTGCAGCAGTAGTGTCACGCTTCCTGTCACGTGGATGAAGGGGTCTGGGGATTACCCACGAGGCTTTCCCACAGGGCTGTGCCACGTGCCACCTTGGTGTGAGTCGATCCTCGGCGTGAAAAACGAGCCGGAGAAGGGAAAAGAGTTTCCTCTGGAATGGATTGAGACATCTGGGGGACTCTTGGAATGGTGGCACGACCCTGGAGTTCTTCTCGCCATTCCTGTTGAGAGGGCCTCCTCTTGACATGCGACGGGAACGCCGGGAACTCTTTCCCGACGAAGCAGGGAAAGGATCCCTCATCTCGAGCTATGAGGCGGAAACGGGGCGCCTCTGGATGAGGGCGGGACCCTCGTGTTTCCTATGGAGTGGAGATGGCTATGTCGGGGAACTTCTTGATTTGCACCAAGGGGGTGAAGGACCCTTTCGAAGTTCCATAGGTGAGGTGTGATGAGCCTTGAGACACCTCAGCGGAAATGGGCCTCATCTCGCCTGGAGGGAAGAACCTCCTGGATATTCTCGAGTTGCGGCAGGTCTTCTCGAGGTACGACGGGGACCTCAGGGACCCGCTCTGGTGGCCTTAGGAAAGGACAGTCACCATGCGAGTTGCTAGGGGCCATCTCGGGATTCCTCTCCCGTCCATGCCGGGGCCTAAGACCTTGTGTGGAGTCGGGGCCGGAACCTGAGGATTCCTCTCCAGTGCTGCCATGGTTCTTGGGGTGTTTCTGAGTCTCCCCAGGGGAGTCACGCCTCGTCTCGAGTGGGGGCATGCACGTGCGCTTTCCTCTCGTGCTGCAGCAGTCGTGTCACGCTTCCCGACACATTGATCAAGTGATCTGTGGCTTTCCCTCGAGGCTTTCCCTCGAGGCTTTCCCACGAGGCTTTCCACAGGGCTGTGCCACGTGCCACCTTGGTGTGAGTCGATCGTCGGCGTGAAAGACGAGCCGGTGAAGGGAAAAGAGGTTCCTCTTGAATGGACTGAGACATCTGGGGGACTCTTGAATGGTGGCACGACCCTGGAGTTCCTCTTGCCATTCCTGTTGAGAGGGCCTCCTCTTGAGATGCGACGGGAATGCCGGGAACTCTTTCCCGACGAAGCAGGGAAAGGATCCCTCATCTCGAGCTACGAGGTGGAAACGGGGCTCCGCTGGGTGTGGGCGGGACCCTCGTGTTTCCTCTCGAGTGGAGACGGGTATGTCGGGGAACTTCTTGATTTGCACCAAGGGTGTGAAGGACCCTTTCGAAGTTCCAGAGGGGAGGTGTGATCAGCCTCGAGACGCCTCAGCGGAAATGGGCCTCATCTCGCCCGGAGGGGAGAACCTCCTGGATTTTCTCGAGTTGCGGCAGGTCTTCTCGAGTTACGATGGGGACCTCAGGGACCCGTTCTGGTGGCTTCAGGAAAGGCCAGTCCCCATGGAAGTTGCTAGGGGCCATCTCGGGATTCCTATCCCGTCCATGCCGGTGCCTAAGACCTTGTGTGGAGTCGGGGCCGGAACCTGAGGATTCCTCTCCAGTATTGCCGTGGATCTTGGGGTGCTTCTGAGTCTCCCCAGGGGAGTCAGGCCTCGTCTCGATTGGGGGCATGCACGTGCGCTTTCCTCCCGAGCTGCAGCAGTAGTGTCACGCTTCCTGTCACGTGGATGAAGGGGTCTGGGGATTACCCACGAGGCTTTCCCACAGGGCTGTGCCACGTGCCACCTTGGTGTGAGTCGATCCTCGGCGTGAAAAACGAGCCGGAGAAGGGAAAAGAGTTTCCTCTGGAATGGATTGAGACATCTGGGGGACTCTTGGAATGGTGGCACGACCCTGGAGTTCTTCTCGCCATTCCTGTTGAGAGGGCCTCCTCTTGACATGCGACGGGAACGCCGGGAACTCTTTCCCGACGAAGCAGGGAAAGGATCCCTCATCTCGAGCTACGAGGCGGAAACGGGGCGCCTCTGGATGAGGGCGGGACCCTCGTGTTTCCTATGGAGTGGAGATGGCTATGTCGGGGAACTTCTTGATTTGCACCAAGGGGGTGAAGGACCCTTTCGAAGTTCCATAGGTGAGGTGTGATGAGCCTTGAGACACCTCAGCGGAAATGGGCCTCATCTCGCCTGGAGGGAAGAACCTCCTGGATATTCTCGAGTTGCGGCAGGTCTTCTCGAGGTACGACGGGGACCTCAGGGACCCGCTCTGGTGGCCTTAGGAAAGGACAGTCACCATGCGAGTTGCTAGGGGCCATCTCGGGATTCCTCTCCCGTCCATGCCGGGGCCTAAGACCTTGTGTGGAGTCGGGGCCGGAACCTGAGGATTCCTCTCCAGTGCTGCCATGGTTCTTGGGGTGTTTCTGAGTCTCCCCAGGGGAGTCACGCCTCGTCTCGAGTGGGGGCATGCACGTGCGCTTTCCTCTCGTGCTGCAGCAGTCGTGTCACGCTTCCCGACACATTGATCAAGTGATCTGTGGCTTTCCCTCGAGGCTTTCCCTCGAGGCTTTCCCACGAGGCTTTCCACAGGGCTGTGCCACGTGCCACCTTGGTGTGAGTCGATCGTCGGCGTGAAAGACGAGCCGGTGAAGGGAAAAGAGGTTCCTCTTGAATGGACTGAGACATCTGGGGGACTCTTGAATGGTGGCACGACCCTGGAGTTCCTCTTGCCATTCCTGTTGAGAGGGCCTCCTCTTGAGATGCGACGGGAATGCCGGGAACTCTTTCCCGACGAAGCAGGGAAAGGATCCCTCATCTCGAGCTACGAGGCGGAAACGGGGCTCCGCTGGGTGTGGGCGGGACCCTCGTGTTTCCTCTCGAGTGGAGACGGGTATGTCGGGGAACTTCTTGATTTGCACCAAGGGTGTGAAGGACCCTTTCGAAGTTCCAGAGGGGAGGTGTGATCAGCCTCGAGACGCCTCAGCGGAAATGGGCCTCATCTCGCCCGGAGGGGAGAACCTCCTGGATTTTCTCGAGTTGCGGCAGGTCTTCTCGAGTTACGATGGGGACCTCAGGGACCCGTTCTGGTGGCTTCAGGAAAGGCCAGTCCCCATGGAAGTTGCTAGGGGCCATCTCGGGATTCCTATCCCGTCCATGCCGGTGCCTAAGACCTTGTGTGGAGTCGGGGCCGGAACCTGAGGATTCCTCTCCAGTATTGCCGTGGATCTTGGGGTGCTTCTGAGTCTCCCCAGGGGAGTCAGGCCTCGTCTCGATTGGGGGCATGCACGTGCGCTTTCCTCCCGAGCTGCAGCAGTAGTGTCACGCTTCCTGTCACGTGGATGAAGGGGTCTGGGGATTACCCACGAGGCTTTCCCACAGGGCTGTGCCACGTGCCACCTTGGTGTGAGTCGATCCTCGGCGTGAAAAACGAGCCGGAGAAGGGAAAAGAGTTTCCTCTGGAATGGATTGAGACATCTGGGGGACTCTTGGAATGGTGGCACGACCCTGGAGTTCTTCTCGCCATTCCTGTTGAGAGGGCCTCCTCTTGACATGCGACGGGAACGCCGGGAACTCTTTCCCGACGAAGCAGGGAAAGGATCCCTCATCTCGAGCTACGAGGCGGAAACGGGGCGCCTCTGGATGAGGGCGGGACCCTCGTGTTTCCTATGGAGTGGAGATGGCTATGTCGGGGAACTTCTTGATTTGCACCAAGGGGGTGAAGGACCCTTTCGAAGTTCCATAGGTGAGGTGTGATGAGCCTTGAGACACCTCAGCGGAAATGGGCCTCATCTCGCCTGGAGGGAAGAACCTCCTGGATATTCTCGAGTTGCGGCAGGTCTTCTCGAGGTACGACGGGGACCTCAGGGACCCGCTCTGGTGGCCTTAGGAAAGGACAGTCACCATGCGAGTTGCTAGGGGCCATCTCGGGATTCCTCTCCCGTCCATGCCGGGGCCTAAGACCTTGTGTGGAGTCGGGGCCGGAACCTGAGGATTCCTCTCCAGTGCTGCCATGGTTCTTGGGGTGTTTCTGAGTCTCCCCAGGGGAGTCACGCCTCGTCTCGAGTGGGGGCATGCACGTGCGCTTTCCTCTCGTGCTGCAGCAGTCGTGTCACGCTTCCCGACACATTGATCAAGTGATCTGTGGCTTTCCCTCGAGGCTTTCCCTCGAGGCTTTCCCACGAGGCTTTCCACAGGGCTGTGCCACGTGCCACCTTGGTGTGAGTCGATCGTCGGCGTGAAAGACGAGCCGGTGAAGGGAAAAGAGGTTCCTCTTGAATGGACTGAGACATCTGGGGGACTCTTGAATGGTGGCACGACCCTGGAGTTCCTCTTGCCATTCCTGTTGAGAGGGCCTCCTCTTGAGATGCGACGGGAATGCCGGGAACTCTTTCCCGACGAAGCAGGGAAAGGATCCCTCATCTCGAGCTACGAGGCGGAAACGGGGCTCCGCTGGGTGTGGGCGGGACCCTCGTGTTTCCTCTCGAGTGGAGACGGGTATGTCGGGGAACTTCTTGATTTGCACCAAGGGTGTGAAAGACCCTTTCGAAGTTCCAGAGGGGAGGTGTGATCAGCCTCGAGACGCCTCAGCGGAAATGGGCCTCATCTCGCCCGGAGGGGAGAACCTCCTGGATTTTCTCGAGTTGCGGCAGGTCTTCTCGAGTTACGATGGGGACCTCAGGGACCCGTTCTGGTGGCTTCAGGAAAGGCCAGTCCCCATGGAAGTTGCTAGGGGCCATCTCGGGATTCCTATCCCGTCCATGCCGGTGCCTAAGACCTTGTGTGGAGTCGGGGCCGGAACCTGAGGATTCCTCTCCAGTATTGCCGTGGATCTTGGGGTGCTTCTGAGTCTCCCCAGGGGAGTCAGGCCTCGTCTCGATTGGGGGCATGCACGTGCGCTTTCCTCCCGAGCTGCAGCAGTAGTGTCACGCTTCCTGTCACGTGGATGAAGGGGTCTGGGGATTACCCACGAGGCTTTCCCACAGGGCTGTGCCACGTGCCACCTTGGTGTGAGTCGATCCTCGGCGTGAAAAACGAGCCGGAGAAGGGAAAAGAGTTTCCTCTGGAATGGATTGAGACATCTGGGGGACTCTTGGAATGGTGGCACGACCCTGGAGTTCTTCTCGCCATTCCTGTTGAGAGGGCCTCCTCTTGACATGCGACGGGAACGCCGGGAACTCTTTCCCGACGAAGCAGGGAAAGGATCCCTCATCTCGAGCTACGAGGCGGAAACGGGGCGCCTCTGGATGAGGGCGGGACCCTCGTGTTTCCTATGGAGTGGAGATGGCTATGTCGGGGAACTTCTTGATTTGCACCAAGGGGGTGAAGGACCCTTTCGAAGTTCCATAGGTGAGGTGTGATGAGCCTTGAGACACCTCAGCGGAAATGGGCCTCATCTCGCCTGGAGGGAAGAACCTCCTGGATATTCTCGAGTTGCGGCAGGTCTTCTCGAGGTACGACGGGGACCTCAGGGACCCGCTCTGGTGGCCTTAGGAAAGGACAGTCACCATGCGAGTTGCTAGGGGCCATCTCGGGATTCCTCTCCCGTCCATGCCGGGGCCTAAGACCTTGTGTGGAGTCGGGGCCGGAACCTGAGGATTCCTCTCCAGTGCTGCCATGGTTCTTGGGGTGTTTCTGAGTCTCCCCAGGGGAGTCACGCCTCGTCTCGAGTGGGGGCATGCACGTGCGCTTTCCTCTCGTGCTGCAGCAGTCGTGTCACGCTTCCTGACACATTGATCAAGTGATCTGTGGCTTTCCCTCGAGGCTTTCCCTCGAGGCTTTCCCACGAGGCTTTCCACAGGGCTGTGCCACGTGCCACCTTGGTGTGAGTCGATCGTCGGCGTGAAAGACGAGCCGGTGAAGGGAAAAGAGGTTCCTCTTGAATGGACTGAGACATCTGGGGGACTCTTGAATGGTGGCACGACCCTGGAGTTCCTCTTGCCATTCCTGTTGAGAGGGCCTCCTCTTGAGATGCGACGGGAATGCCGGGAACTCTTTCCCGACGAAGCAGGGAAAGGATCCCTCATCTCGAGCTACGAGGCGGAAACGGGGCTCCGCTGGGTGTGGGCGGGACCCTCGTGTTTCCTCTCGAGTGGAGACGGGTATGTCGGGGAACTTCTTGATTTGCACCAAGGGTGTGAAGGACCCTTTCGAAGTTCCAGAGGGGAGGTGTGATCAGCCTCGAGACGCCTCAGCGGAAATGGGCCTCATCTCGCCCGGAGGGGAGAACCTCCTGGATTTTCTCGAGTTGCGGCAGGTCTTCTCGAGTTACGATGGGGACCTCAGGGACCCGTTCTGGTGGCTTCAGGAAAGGCCAGTCCCCATGGAAGTTGCTAGGGGCCATCTCGGGATTCCTATCCCGTCCATGCCGGTGCCTAAGACCTTGTGTGGAGTCGGGGCCGGAACCTGAGGATTCCTCTCCAGTATTGCCGTGGATCTTGGGGTGCTTCTGAGTCTCCCCAGGGGAGTCAGGCCTCGTCTCGATTGGGGGCATGCACGTGCGCTTTCCTCCCGAGCTGCAGCAGTAGTGTCACGCTTCCTGTCACGTGGATGAAGGGGTCTGGGGATTACCCACGAGGCTTTCCCACAGGGCTGTGCCACGTGCCACCTTGGTGTGAGTCGATCCTCGGCGTGAAAAACGAGCCGGAGAAGGGAAAAGAGTTTCCTCTGGAATGGATTGAGACATCTGGGGGACTCTTGGAATGGTGGCACGACCCTGGAGTTCTTCTCGCCATTCCTGTTGAGAGGGCCTCCTCTTGACATGCGACGGGAACGCCGGGAACTCTTTCCCGACGAAGCAGGGAAAGGATCCCTCATCTCGAGCTACGAGGCGGAAACGGGGCGCCTCTGGATGAGGGCGGGACCCTCGTGTTTCCTATGGAGTGGAGATGGCTATGTCGGGGAACTTCTTGATTTGCACCAAGGGGGTGAAGGACCCTTTCGAAGTTCCATAGGTGAGGTGTGATGAGCCTTGAGACACCTCAGCGGAAATGGGCCTCATCTCGCCTGGAGGGAAGAACCTCCTGGATATTCTCGAGTTGCGGCAGGTCTTCTCGAGGTACGACGGGGACCTCAGGGACCCGCTCTGGTGGCCTTAGGAAAGGACAGTCACCATGCGAGTTGCTAGGGGCCATCTCGGGATTCCTCTCCCGTCCATGCCGGGGCCTAAGACCTTGTGTGGAGTCGGGGCCGGAACCTGAGGATTCCTCTCCAGTGCTGCCATGGTTCTTGGGGTGTTTCTGAGTCTCCCCAGGGGAGTCACGCCTCGTCTCGAGTGGGGGAATGCACGTGCGCTTTCCTCTCGTGCTGCAGCAGTCGTGTCACGCTTCCCGACACATTGATCAAGTGATCTGTGGCTTTCCCTCGAGGCTTTCCCTCGAGGCTTTCCCACGAGGCTTTCCACAGGGCTGTGCCACGTGCCACCTTGGTGTGAGTCGATCGTCGGCGTGAAAGACGAGCCGGTGAAGGGAAAAGAGGTTCCTCTTGAATGGACTGAGACATCTGGGGGACTCTTGAATGGTGGCACGACCCTGGAGTTCCTCTTGCCATTCCTGTTGAGAGGGCCTCCTCTTGAGATGCGACGGGAATGCCGGGAACTCTTTCCCGACGAAGCAGGGAAAGGATCCCTCATCTCGAGCTACGAGGCGGAAACGGGGCTCCTCTGGGTGTGGGCGGGACCCTCGTGTTTCCTCTCGAGTGGAGACGGGTATGTCGGGGAACTTCTTGATTTGCACCAAGGGTGTGAAGGACCCTTTCGAAGTTCCAGAGGTGAGGTGTGATCAGCCTCGAGACGCCTCAGCGGAAATGGGCCTCATCTCGCCCGGAGGGGAGAACCTCCTGGATTTTCTCGAGTTGCGGCAGGTCTTCTCGAGTTACGATGGGGACCTCAGGGACCCGTTCTGGTGGCTTCAGGAAAGGCCAGTCCCCATGCGAGTTGCTAGGGGCCATCTCGGGATTCCTTTCCCGTCCATGCCGGTGCCTAAGACCTTGTGTGGAGTCGGGGCCGGAACCTGAGGATTCTTCTCCAGTGTTGCCATGGATATTGGGGTGCCTCTGAGTCTCCCCAGGGGACTCAGGGCTCATCTGGAACGGGGTCATGTACGGGCGCTTTCTTCCCGAGCTGCAGCAGTAGTGTCACGCTTCCTGTCACGTGGATCAAGTGATCTGTGGCTTTCCGTCGAGGCTGTCCCTCGAGGCTTTCCCACGAGGCTTTCCCACAGGGCTGTGCCACGTGCCACCTTGGTGTGAGTCGATCCTCGGCGTGAAAGACGAGCCAGTGAAGGGAAAATAGGTTCCTCTGGAATGGACTGAGACATCTGGGGGACTCTTCGAATGGTGGCACTACCCTAGAGTTCCTCTCGCCATTCCTGTTGAGAGGGCCTCCTCTTGAGATGCGACGGGACCGCCGGGAACTCTTGCCCAAAGAAGCAGGGAAAGGATCCCTCATCTTGAGCTACGAGGCGGAAACGGGGCTCCTCTGGATGTGGGCGGGACCCTCGTGTTTCCTCTCGAGTGGAGACGGGTATGTCGGGGAACTTCTTCATTTGCACCAAGGGTGTGAAAGACCCTGTTGAAGTTCCAGAGGTGAGGTGTGATCAGCCTCGAGACGCCTCAGCGGAAATGGGCCTCATCTCGCCTGGAGGGGAGAAGCTCCTGCATTTACTCGAGAAGCGGCAGGTCTTCTCGAGTTACGAGGGGGACCTCATGGACCCGCTCTGGTGGCCTCAGGAAAAGCCAGTCCCCATGTGAGTTGCTAGGGGCCATCTCGGAATTCCTCTCCGTCCATGCCGGGGCCTAAGATCTTGTGTGGAGTCGGGGCCGGAAACTGAGGATTCCTCTCCAGTATTGCCGTGGATCTTGGGATGCTTCTGAGTCTTCCCAGGGGAGTCAGGCCTCGTCTCGATTGGGGGCATGCACGTGTGCTGTCCTCGCTAGCTGCAGCAGTAGTGTCACGCTTCCTGTCACGTGGATCAAGGGATCTGTGGCTTTCCCTCGAGGCTTTCCCTCGAGGCTATCCCACAGGGCTGTGCCACGTGTCACCTTGGTGTGAGTCGATCCTCGGCCTGAAAGACGAGCCGGTGAAGGGAAAAGAGGTTCCTCTGGAATGGACTGAGACATCTGGGGGACTCTTGGAATGGTGGCACGACCCTGGAGTTCCTCTCCTGTACCTGTTGAGAGGGCCTCCTCTTGAGATGCGACGGGAACTCCAGGAACTCTTTCCTGACGAAGCAGGGAAAAGATCCCTCATCTCGAGCTACGAGGTGGAAACGGGGCTCCTCTGGATGAAGGCGGGACCCTCGTGTTTCCTCTCGAGTGGAGACGGGTATGTCGGGGAACTTCTTCATTTGCACCAAGGGTGTGAAAGACCCTTTCGAAGTTCCTCAGGTGAGGTGTGATCAGCCTTGTGTCGCCTTAGCGGAAATGGGACTCATCTCGCCTGGAGAGGAGAACCTCCTGGATTTTCTCGAGTTGCGGCAGGTCTTCTCGAGTTACGACGGGGACCTGAGGGACCCGCTCTGGTGGCCTCAAGAAAGGCCAATCCCCATGCGAGTTGCTAGGGGTACTCTCGGGATTCCTCTCCCGACGATGCCGGGGCCTAAGACCTTGAGTAGAGTCGGGGCCGGAACCTGAGGATTCCTCTCCAGTATTGCCGTGGATCTTGGGGTGTTTCTGAGTCTTCCCAGGGGAGTCAGGCCTCGTCTCAATTGGGGGCATGCATGTGCACTTTCCTCCCGAGATGCAGCAGTAGTGTCACGCTTCCTGTCACGTGGATCAAGGGATCTGTGGCTTTCCCTCGAGGCTTTCCCTCGAAGTTTTCCCACGAGGCTTTCCCACAGTGCTGTGCCACGAACCACCTTGTTGTGACTCGATCCTAGGCGTGAAAGACGAGCCTGCGAAGGGAAAAGAGGTTCCTCTGTAATTGACTGAGACATCTGGGGGACTCTTGGAATGGTGGCACGACCGTGGAGTTCCTCTCGCCGTTCCTGTTGAGAGGGCCTCCTCTTGAGATGCGACGGGAACGCCGAGAACTCTTTCCCAACGAAGCAGGGAAAGGATCCCTCATCTCGAGCTACGAGGCCAAAACGGGGCTCCTCTGGATGTGGGCGGGACCCTCGTGTTTCCTCTCGAGTGGAGACCGGTATGTCGGGGAACTTCATGATTTGCACCAAGGGTGTGAAGGACCCTTTCGAAGTTCCAGAGGTGAGGTGTGATCAGCCTCGAGACGCCTCAGCGGAAATGGGCCTCATCTCGCCTGGCGGGGAGAACCTCCTGGATGTTCTCGACTTGAGGCAGGTCTTCTCCAGTTACGAGGGTGACCTCAGTGACCCGCCCTGTTGGCCTCAGGAAAGAACAGTCCCCATGCGAGAAGCTAGGGGCCCTCTCGGGATTCCTCTCCCGTCCATGCCGGGGCCTAAGACCTTGTGTGGAGTCGGGGCCGGAACCTGAGGATTCCTCTCCAGTGTTGCCATGGATCTTGGGGTGCATCTGAGTCTCCCCAGGGGAGTCAGGTCTCGTTTCGAGTGGTGGCATGCACGTGTGCTTTCCTCCCGAGCTGCAGCTATAGTGTCACGCTTCCTGTCACGTGGATCAAGGGATCTGTGGCTTTCCCTCGAGGCTTTCCCACGAGGCTTTCCCACAGGCCCGTGCCACGTGCCACCTTGGTGTGAGTCGATCCTCGGCGTGAATGACGAGCCGGTGAAGGGAAAAGAGGTTCCTCTGGAATGGACTGAGTCATCTGGGGGACTCTTGGGATGGTGGGACGACCCTGGAATTCCTCTCGCCGTTCCTGTTGACAGGGCCTCCTCTTGAGGTGCGATGGGAACGCCGGGAACTCTTTCCCGACGAAGCAGGGAAAGGATCCCTCATCTCAAGCTACGAGGTGGAAACGGGGCGCCTCTGGATGGGGGCAGGACCCTCGTGTTTCCTCTTGAGTGGAGACGAGTATGTCGGGGAACTTCTTGATTTGCACCAAGGGTGTGAAGGACCCTTTCGAAGTTCCAGAGGTGAGGTGTGATCAGCCTCGAGACGCCTCAGCGGAAATGGTCCTCATCTCGCCTGGAGGGGAGAACCTCCTGGATTTTCTCGAGTTGTGGCAGGTCTTCTCGAGTTACGACGGGGACCTCAGGGACCCGCTCTGGTGGCCTCAGGAAATAACAGTCCCCATGCGAGAAACTGGGGCCCTCTTGGGATTCCTCTCCCGTCCATGCCGGGGCCTAAGACCTTGTGTGGAGTCGGGGCCGGAACCTGAGGATTCCTCTGCAGTGTTGCCATGGATCTTGGGGTGCTTCTGGGAATCCCCAGGGGAGTCAGGCCTCGTCTCGAGTGGGGGCATGCACGTGCGCTTTCCTCCCGAGCTGCAGCAGTAGTGTCACGCTTCCTGTCACGTGGATCAAGGGATCTGTGGCTTTCCCTCGAGGCTTTCCCTCGAGGCTTTCCCACGAGGCTTTCCCACAAGGCTGTGCCACGTGCCACCTTGTTGTGAGTCTATCCTCGGTGTGAATCACGAGCCGGCGAAGGGAAAAGAGGTTCCTCTGGAATGGACTGAGACATCTGGCGGACTCTTGGAATGGTGGCACGATCCTGGAGTTCCGCTCGCCGTTCCTGTTCAGAGGTCCTGCTCTTGAGATGCGACGGGAACGCCGGGAACTCTTTCCCGACGAAGCAGGGAAAGGATCCCTCATCTCGAGCTATGAGGCGGAAACGGGGCTCCTCTGGATGTGAGCGGGACCCTCGTGTTTCCTCTCGAGGTGAGACGGGTATGTCGGGGAACTTCTTGATTTGCACCAAGGGTGTGAAGGACCCTTTCGAAGTTCCATAGGTGAGGTGTGATGAGCCTCGAGACACCTCAGCGGAAATGGGCCTCATCTCGCCTGGAGGGGAGAACCTCCTGGATTTTCTCGAGTTGGGGCAGGTCTTCTTGAGTTACGACGGGGACCTCAGGGACCCGCTCTGGTGGCCTCAGGAAAGGCCAGTCCCCATGCGAGTTGCTAGGGGCCATCTCGGGATTCCTCTCCCGTCCATGCCGGGGCCTAAGACCTTGTGTGGATTCGGGGCCGGAACCTGAGGATTCCTATCCAGTGTTGCCATGGATCTTGGGGTGCTTCTGAGTCTCCCCAGGGGAGTCAGGTCTCGTCTCGTGTGGCGGCATGCACGTGAACTTTCCTCCAGAGCTGCAGAAGTAGTGTCACGCTTCCTGTCACGTGGATCAAGGGATCTGTGGCTTTCCCTTGAGGCTTTCCCTCGAGGCTTTCCCACGAGGCTTTCCCAAAAGGCTGTGCCACGTGCCACCTTGGTGTGAGTCGATCCTCGGCGTGAAAGACGAGCCGGAGAAGGGAAAAGAGTTTCCTCTGGAATGGATTGAGACATCTGGGGGACTCTTGGAATGGTGGCACGACCCTGGAGTTCTTCTCGCCATTCCTGTTGAGAGGGCCTCCTCTTGAGATGCGATGGGAACGCCGGGAACTCTTTCCCAACGAAGCAGGGAAAGGATCCCTCATCTCGAGCTACGAAGCGGAAACGGGGCGCCTCTGGATGAGGGCGGGACCCTCGTGTTTCCTATGGAGTGGAGATGGCTATGTCAGGGAACTTCTTGATTTGCACCA
Organism: Budorcas taxicolor; assembly: GCF_023091745.1. NCBI lineage: Eukaryota > Metazoa > Chordata > Mammalia > Artiodactyla > Bovidae > Budorcas > Budorcas taxicolor. Next base: position 2,897,207 of record NC_068920.1, read on the forward strand.
AGGGGGTGAAGGACCCTTTCGAAGTTCCAGAGGTGAGGTGTGATCAGCCTCGAGACGCCTCAGCGAAAACGGACCTCATCTCGCCTTTAGGGGAGAACCTCCTGGATTTTCTCGTGTTGCGGCAGGTCATCTCGAGTTACGACGGGGACCTCAGGGACCCGCTCTGGTGGCCTTAGGAAAGGCCAGTCCCCATGCGAGTTGCTAGGTGCCATCTCGGGATTCCTCTCCCGTCCATGCCGGGGCCTAAGACCTTTTGTGGAGTCGGGGCCGGAACCGGAGGATTCCTCTTCAGTGTTGCGATGTATCTTGGGGTGCTTCTGAGTCTCCCCAGGGGAGTCAGGCCTCGTCTCGAGTGGGGGCATGCACGTGTGCTTTCCTCTCGAGCTGTATCAGTAGTGTCACGCTTCCTGTAACGTGGATCAAGGGATCTGTGGCTTTCCCTCGAGGCTTTCCCTCGAGGCTTTCCCACGAGGCTTTCCCACAGGGCTGTGCCACGTGCCACCTTGGTGTGAGTCGATCCTAGGCGTGAAAGGCGAGCCGGTGAACGGAAAAGAGGTTCCTCTGGAATGGACTGAGACATCTGGGGGACTCTTGGAATGGTGGCACGACCCTGGAGTTCCTCTCGCCGTTCCTGTTGAGAGGGACTCCTCTTGAGATGCGACGGGAACGCCGGGAACTCTTTCCCGACGAAGCAGGGAAAGGATCCCTCAACTCGAGCTACGAGGCGGAAACGGGGCGCCTCTGGATGTGGGCGTGACCCTCATGTTTCCTGTCGAGTGGAGACGGGTATGTCGGGGAACTTCTTGATTTGCACCAAGGGTGTGAAGGACCCTTTCGAAGTTCCAGAGGTGAGGTGTGATCAGCCTCGAGACGCCTCAGCGGAAACGGGCCACATCTCGCCTGGAGGGGAGAAACTCCTGGATTTTCTCGAGTTGCGGCAGGTCATCTCGAGTTACGACGGGGACCTCAGGGACCCGCTCTGGTGGCCTTAGGAAAGGCCAGTCCACATGCGAGTTGCTAGGGGCCATCTCGGGATTCCTCTCCCGTCCATGCCGGGGCCTAAGACCTTGTGTGGAGTCGGGGCCGGAACCTGAGGATTCCTCTCCAGTGCTGCCATGTTTCTTGGGGTGCTTCTGAGTCTCCCCAGGGGAGTCACGCCTCGTCTCGAGTAGGGGCATGCACGTGCGCTTTCCTCTCGTGCTGCAGCAGTCGTGTCACGCTTCCCGACACATTGATCAAGTGATCTGTGGCTTTCCCTCGAGGCTTTCCCTCGAGGCTTTCCCACGAGGCTTTCCACAGGGCTGTGCCACGTGCCACCTTGGTGTGAGTCGATCGTCGGCGTGAAAGACGAGCCGGTGAAGGGAAAAGAGGTTCCTCTGGAATGGACTGAGACATCTGGGAGACTCTTGAATGGTGGCACGACCCTGGAGTTCCTCTCGCCATTCCGGTTGAGAGGGCCTCCTCTTGAGATGCGACGGGAATGCCGGGATCTCTTTCCCGACGAAGCAGGGAAAGGATCCCTCATCTCGAGCTACGAGGCGGAAACGGGGCTCCTCTGGGTGTGGGCGGGACCCTCGTGTTTCCTCTCGAGTGGAGACGGGTATGTGGGGGAACTTCTTGATTTGCACCAAGGGTGTGAAGGACCCTTTCGAAGTTCCAGAGGTGAGGTGTGATCAGCCTCGAGACGCCTCAGCGGAAATGGGCCTCATCTCGCCCGGAGGGGAGAACCTCCTGGATTTTCTCGAGTTGCGGCAGTTCTTCTCGTGTTACGATGGGGACCTCAGGGACCCGTTCTGGTGGCTTCAGGAAAGGCCAGTCCCCATGCGAGTTGCTAGGGGCCATCTCGGGATTCCTATCCCGTCCATGCCGGTGCCTAAGACCTTGTGTGGAGTCGGGGCCGGAACCTGAGGATTCCTCTCCAGTATTGCCGTGGATCTTGGGGTGCTTCTGAGTCTCCCAGGGGAGTCAGGCCTCGTCTCGATTGGGGGCATGGACGTGCGCTTTCCTCCCGAGCTGTAGCAGTAGTGTCGCGCTTCCTGTCACGTGGATGAAGGGGTCTGGGGCTTACCCACGAGGCTTTCCCACAGGGCTGTGCCACGTGCCACCTTGGTGTGAGTCGATCCTCGGCGTGAAAAACGAGCCGGAGAAGGGAAAAGAGTTTCCTCTGGAATGGATTGAGACATCTGGGGACTCTTGAAATGGTGGCACGACCCTGGAGTTCTTCTCGCCATTCCTGTTGAGAGGGCCTCCTCTTGACATGCGACGGGAACGCCGGGAACTCTTTCCCGACGAAGCAGGGAAAGGATCCCTCATCTCGAGCTACGAGGCGGAAAAGGGGCTCCTCTGGATGTGGGTGGGACCCTCGTGTTTCCTCTCGAGTGGAGACGGGTATTTCGGGGAACTTCTTGATTTGCACCAAGGGTGTGAAGGACCCTTTCGAAGTTCCAGAGGGGAGGTGTGATCAGCCTCGAGACGCCTCAGCGGAAATGGGCCTCATCTCGCCCGGAGGGGAGAACCTCCTGCATTTTCTCGAGTTGCGGCAGGTCTTCTCGAGTTACGATGGGGACCTCAGGGACCCGTTCTGGTGGCTTCAGGAAAGGCCAGTCCCCATGCGAGTTGCTAGGGGCCATCTCGGGATTCCTATCCCGTCCATGCCGGTGCCTAAGACCTTGTGTGGAGTCGGGGCCGGAACCTGAGGATTCCTCTCCAGTATTGCCGTGGATCTTGTGGTGCTTCTGAGTCTCCCCAGGGGAGTCACGCCTCGTCTCGATTGGGGGCATGCACGTGCGCTTTCCTCCCGAGCTGCAGCAGTAGTGTCACGCTTCCTGTCACGTGGATGAAGGGGTTCTGGGGCTTACACACGAGGCTTTCCCACAGGGCTGTGCCACGTGCCACCTTGGTGTGAGTCGATCCTCGGCGTGAAAAACGAGCCGGAGAAGGGAAAAGAGATTTCCTCTGGAATGGATTGAGACATCTGGGGGACTCTTGGAATGGTGGCACGACCCTGGAGTTCTTCTCGCCATTCCTGTTGAGAGGGCCTCCTCTTGACATGCGACGGGAACGCCGGGAACTCTTTCCCGACGAAGCAGGGAAAGGATCCCTCATCTCGAGCTACGAGGCGGAAACGGGGAGCCTCTGGATGAGGGCGGGACCCTCGTGTTTCCTATGGAGTGGAGATGGCTATGTCGGGGAACTTCTTGATTTGCACCAAGGGGATGAAGGACCCTTTCGAAGTTCCAGAGGTGAGGTGTGATGAGCCTTGAGACACCTCAGCGGAAATGGGCCTCATCTCGCCTGGAGGGAAGAACCTCCTGGATATTCTCGAGTTGCGGCAGGTCTTCTCGAGTTACGACGGGGACCTCAGGGACCCGCTCTGGTGGCCTTAGGAAAGGCCAGTCACCATGCGAGTTGCTAGGGGCCATCTCGGGATTCCTCTCCCGTCCATGCCGGGGCCTAAGACCTTGTGTGGAGTCGGGGCCGGAACCTGAGGATTCCTCTCCAGTGCTGCCATGGTTCTTGGGGTGCTTCTGAGTCTCCCCAGGGGAGTCACGCCTCGTCTCGAGTAGGGGCATGCACGTGCGCTTTCCTCTCGTGCTGCAGCAGTCGTGTCACGCTTCCCGACACATTGATCAAGTGATCTGTGGCTTTCCCTCGAGGCTTTCCCTCGAGGCTTTCCCACGAGGCTTTCCACAGGGCTGTGCCACGTGCCACCTTGGTGTGAGTCGATCGTCGGCGTGAAAGACGAGCCGGTGAAGGGAAAAGAGTTTCCTCTGGAATGGACTGAGACATCTGGGAGATTCTTGAATGGTGGCACGACCCTGGAGTTCCTCTCGCCATTCCTGTTGAGAGGGCCTCCTCTTGAGATGCGACGGGAATGCCGGGAACTCTTTCCCGACGAAGCAGGGAAAGGATCCCTCATCTCGAGCTACGAGGCAGAAACGGGGCTCCTCTGGGTGTGGGCGGGACCCTCGTGTTTCCTCTCGAGTGGAGACGTGTATGTCGGGGAACTTCTTGATTTGCACCAAGGGTGTGAAGGACCCTTTCGAAGTTCCAGAGGTGAGGTGTGATCAGCCTCGTGACGCCTCAGCGGAAATGGGCCTCATCTCGCCCGGAGGGGAGAACCTCCTGGATTTTCTCGAGTTGCGGCAGGTCTTCTCGATTTACGATGGGGACCTCAGGGACCCGTTCTGGTGGCTTCAGGAAAGGCCAGTCCCCATGCGAGTTGCTAGGGGCCATCTCGGGATTCCTATCCCGTTCATGCCGGTGCCTAAGACCTTGTGTGGAGTCGGGGCCGGAACCTGAGGTTTCCTCTCCAGTATTGCCGTGGATCTTGGGGTGCTTCTGAGTCTCCCCAGGGGAGTCAGGCCTCGTCTCGATTGGGGGCATGCACGTGCGCTTTCCTCCCGAGCTGCAGCAGTAGTGTCACGCTTCCTGTCACATGGATGAAGGGGTCTGGGGCTTACCCACGATGCTTTCCCACAGGGCTGTGCCACGTGCCACCTTGGTGTGAGTCGATCCTCGGCGTGAAAAACGAGCCAGAGAAGGGAAAAGAGTTTCCTCTGGAATGGATTGAGACATCTGGGGGACTCTTGGAATGGTGGCACGACCCTGGAGTTCTTCTCGCCATTCCTGTTGAGAGGCCCTCCTCTTGAGATGCGACGGGAACGCCGGGAACTCTTTCCCGACGAAGCAGGGAAAGGATCCCTCATCTCGAGCTACGAGGCGGAAACGGGGCGCCTCTGGATGAGGGCGGGACCCTCGTGTTTCCTATGGAGTGGAGATGGCTATGTCGGGGAACTTCTTGATTTGCACCAAGGGTGTGAAGGACCCTTTCGAAGTTCCAGAGGTCAGGTGTGATCAGCCTCGAGACGCCTCAGCGGAAATGGACCTCATCTCGCCTTTAGGGGAGAACCTCCTGGATTTTCTCGAGTTGCAGCAGCTCTTCTCGAGGTACGACGGGGACCTCAGGGACCCGCTCTTGTGGCCACAGGAAAGGCCAGTCCCCATGCGAGTTGCTAGGGGCCATCTCGGGATTCCTATCCCGTCCATGCCAGGCTTAAGACCTTGTGTGGAGTCGGGGCCGGAAACTGAGGATTCCTCTCCAGTGTTGCCATGGATCTTGGGGTGCTTCTGAGTCTCCCCAGGGGAGTCAGGCCTCGTCTCGAGTGGGGGCATGCACATGCGCTTTCCTCCCGAGCTGCAGCAGTAGTGTCACGCTTCCTGTCACGTGGATCAAGGGATCTGTGGCTTTCCCTCGAGGCTTTCCCTCGAGGCTTTCCCACGAGGCTTTCCCACAGGGCTGTGCCACGTGTCACCTTGGTGTGAGTAGATCCTCGGCGTGAAAGACGAGCCGGTGAAGGGAAAAGAGGTTCCTCTGTAATGGACTGAGACATCTGGGGGACTCTTGGAATGGTGGCACGACCCTGGAGTTATTGTCGCCGTTCCTGTTGAGAGGTCCTCCTCTTGAGATGCGACGGGAACGCCGGGAACTCTTTCCCGACGAAGCAGGGACAGGATCCCTCATCTCGAGCTACAAGGCGGAAACGGGGATCCTCTGGAAGTGGGCGGGCCCTCGTCTTTACTCTCAAGTGGAGACGGGTATGTCGGGGAACTTCTTGATTTGCACCAAGGGTGTGAAGGACACTTTCGAAGTTCCAGAGGTGAGGTGTGATCAGCCTCGAGACGGCTCAGTGGAAATGGGCCTCATCTCGCCTGGATGGGAGAACCTCCTGGATTTTCTCGTGTTGCGGCAGGTCTTCTCGAGTTACGATGGGGACCTCAGGGACCCGCTCTGGTGGCCTCAGGAAAGGCCAGTCCCCATGCGAGTTGCTAGGGGCCATCTCAGGATTCCTCTCCCGTCCATGCCGGGGCCTAAGACCTTGTGTGGAGTCGGGACCGAAACCTGAGCATTCCTCTCCAGTGTTGCCATGGATCTTGGGGTGCTTCTGAGTCTCCCCAGGGGAGTCAGGCCTCGTCTCGAGTGGGGGCATGCACGTGCGCTTTCCTCCCGACCTGCAGCAGTAGTGTCACGCTTCCTGTCACGTCGATCAAGGGATCTGTGGTTTCCCTCGAGGCTTTCCTCGAGGCTTGCCCACGAGGCTTTCCCACAGGGCTGTGCCACGTGCCACCTTGGTGGGAGTCGATCCTCGCCGTGAAAGACGAGCCGGTGAAGGGAAAAGAGGTTCCTCTGGAATGGACTGAGACATCTGGGGGACTCTTCAAATGGTGGCACGACCCTGGAGTTCCTCTCGCCGTTCCTGTTGAGAGGGCCTCCTCTTGAGATGCGACGGGAACGCCGGGAACTCTTTCCCGACGAAGCAGGGAAAGGATCCCTCATCTCGAGCTACGAGGCGGAAACGGGGCTCCCCTGGATGTGGGCGGGATCCTCGTGAATCCTCTCGAGTGGAGACGGTTATGTCGGAGAACTTCTTGATTTGCACCAAGGGTGTGAAGGAGTCTTTCGAAGTTCCAGAGGTGAGGTGTGATCAGCCTCGAGACGCCTCAGCTGAAATGGGCCTCATCTCGCCTGGAGGGGAGAACCTCCTGGATTTTCTCGAGTTGCGGCAGGTCTTCTCGAGTTACGATGGGGACCTCAGGGACCCGCTCTGGTGGCCTCAGGAAAGGCCAGTCCCCATGCGAGTTGCTAGGGGACCTCTCGGGATTCCTCTCCCGTCCATTCCGGGGCCTCAGTCCTCGAGTGGAGTCGGGGCCGGAACCTGAGGATTCCTCTCCATTGTTGCCATGGATCTTGGGTGCTTCTGAGTCTCCCCAGTTGAGTCAGGCCTCGTCTCGAGTGGGGGCATGCACGTGCGCTTTCCTCCCGAGCTGCAGCAGTAGTGTCACGATTCCTGTCACGTGGATCAAGGGATCTGTGGCTTTCCCTCGAGGCTGTCCCTCGAGGTTTTCCCACGAGGCTTTCCCACAGGGCTGTGCCACGTCTCACCTTGGTGTGAGTCGATCCTCGGCGTGAAAGACGAGCCGGTGAAGGGAAAAGTGGTTCCTCTGGAATGGACTGAGACATCTGGGGGACTCTTGGAATGGTGGCACGACCCTGGAGTTCCTCTCGCCGTTCCTTTTGAGAGGGCCTCCTCTTGAGATGCGACGGGAACGCCGGGAACTCTTTCCCGACGAAGCAGGGAAAGGATTCCTCATCTCGAGCTACGAGGAGGAAAAGGGGCTCCTCTGGATGTGGGCGGGACCCTCGTGTTTCCTCTCGAGTGGAGACGGGTATGTCGGGGAACTTCTTGATTTGCACCAAGGGTGTGAAGGACCCTTTCGAAGTTCCAGAGGGGAGGTGTGATCAGCCTCGAGACGCCTCAGCGGAAATGGGCCTCATCTCGCCCGGAGGGGAGAACCTCCTGGATTTTCTCGAGTTGCGGCAGGTCTTCTCGAGTTACGATGGGGACCTCAGGGACCCGTTCTGGTGGCTTCAGGAAAGGCCAGTCCCCATGGAAGTTGCTAGGGGCCATCTCGGGATTCCTATCCCGTCCATGCCGGTGCCTAAGACCGTGTGTGGAGTCGGGGCCGGAACCTGAGGATTCCTCTCCAGTATTGCCGTGGATCTTGGGGTGCTTCTGAGTCTCCCCAGGGGAGTCAGGCCTCGTCTCGATTGGGGGCATGCACGTGCGCTTTCCTCCCGAGCTGCAGCAGTAGTGTCACGCTTCCTGTCACGTGGATGAAGGGGTCTGGGGATTACCCACGAGGCTTTCCCACAGGGCTGTGCCACGTGCCACCTTGGTGTGAGTCGATCCTCGGCGTGAAAAACGAGCCGGAGAAGGGAAAAGAGTTTCCTCTGGAATGGATTGAGACATCTGGGGGACTCTTGGAATGGTGGCACGACCCTGGAGTTCTTCTCGCCATTCCTGTTGAGAGGGCCTCCTCTTGACATGCGACGGGAACGCCGGGAACTCTTTCCCGACGAAGCAGGGAAAGGATCCCTCATCTCGAGCTATGAGGCGGAAACGGGGCGCCTCTGGATGAGGGCGGGACCCTCGTGTTTCCTATGGAGTGGAGATGGCTATGTCGGGGAACTTCTTGATTTGCACCAAGGGGGTGAAGGACCCTTTCGAAGTTCCATAGGTGAGGTGTGATGAGCCTTGAGACACCTCAGCGGAAATGGGCCTCATCTCGCCTGGAGGGAAGAACCTCCTGGATATTCTCGAGTTGCGGCAGGTCTTCTCGAGGTACGACGGGGACCTCAGGGACCCGCTCTGGTGGCCTTAGGAAAGGACAGTCACCATGCGAGTTGCTAGGGGCCATCTCGGGATTCCTCTCCCGTCCATGCCGGGGCCTAAGACCTTGTGTGGAGTCGGGGCCGGAACCTGAGGATTCCTCTCCAGTGCTGCCATGGTTCTTGGGGTGTTTCTGAGTCTCCCCAGGGGAGTCACGCCTCGTCTCGAGTGGGGGCATGCACGTGCGCTTTCCTCTCGTGCTGCAGCAGTCGTGTCACGCTTCCCGACACATTGATCAAGTGATCTGTGGCTTTCCCTCGAGGCTTTCCCTCGAGGCTTTCCCACGAGGCTTTCCACAGGGCTGTGCCACGTGCCACCTTGGTGTGAGTCGATCGTCGGCGTGAAAGACGAGCCGGTGAAGGGAAAAGAGGTTCCTCTTGAATGGACTGAGACATCTGGGGGACTCTTGAATGGTGGCACGACCCTGGAGTTCCTCTTGCCATTCCTGTTGAGAGGGCCTCCTCTTGAGATGCGACGGGAATGCCGGGAACTCTTTCCCGACGAAGCAGGGAAAGGATCCCTCATCTCGAGCTACGAGGCGGAAACGGGGCTCCGCTGGGTGTGGGCGGGACCCTCGTGTTTCCTCTCGAGTGGAGACGGGTATGTCGGGGAACTTCTTGATTTGCACCAAGGGTGTGAAAGACCCTTTCGAAGTTCCAGAGGGGAGGTGTGATCAGCCTCGAGACGCCTCAGCGGAAATGGGCCTCATCTCGCCCGGAGGGGAGAACCTCCTGGATTTTCTCGAGTTGCGGCAGGTCTTCTCGAGTTACGATGGGGACCTCAGGGACCCGTTCTGGTGGCTTCAGGAAAGGCCAGTCCCCATGGAAGTTGCTAGGGGCCATCTCGGGATTCCTATCCCGTCCATGCCGGTGCCTAAGACCTTGTGTGGAGTCGGGGCCGGAACCTGAGGATTCCTCTCCAGTATTGCCGTGGATCTTGGGGTGCTTCTGAGTCTCCCCAGGGGAGTCAGGCCTCGTCTCGATTGGGGGCATGCACGTGCGCTTTCCTCCCGAGCTGCAGCAGTAGTGTCACGCTTCCTGTCACGTGGATGAAGGGGTCTGGGGATTACCCACGAGGCTTTCCCACAGGGCTGTGCCACGTGCCACCTTGGTGTGAGTCGATCCTCGGCGTGAAAAACGAGCCGGAGAAGGGAAAAGAGTTTCCTCTGGAATGGATTGAGACATCTGGGGGACTCTTGGAATGGTGGCACGACCCTGGAGTTCTTCTCGCCATTCCTGTTGAGAGGGCCTCCTCTTGACATGCGACGGGAACGCCGGGAACTCTTTCCCGACGAAGCAGGGAAAGGATCCCTCATCTCGAGCTACGAGGCGGAAACGGGGCGCCTCTGGATGAGGGCGGGACCCTCGTGTTTCCTATGGAGTGGAGATGGCTATGTCGGGGAACTTCTTGATTTGCACCAAGGGGGTGAAGGACCCTTTCGAAGTTCCATAGGTGAGGTGTGATGAGCCTTGAGACACCTCAGCGGAAATGGGCCTCATCTCGCCTGGAGGGAAGAACCTCCTGGATATTCTCGAGTTGCGGCAGGTCTTCTCGAGGTACGACGGGGACCTCAGGGACCCGCTCTGGTGGCCTTAGGAAAGGACAGTCACCATGCGAGTTGCTAGGGGCCATCTCGGGATTCCTCTCCCGTCCATGCCGGGGCCTAAGACCTTGTGTGGAGTCGGGGCCGGAACCTGAGGATTCCTCTCCAGTGCTGCCATGGTTCTTGGGGTGTTTCTGAGTCTCCCCAGGGGAGTCACGCCTCGTCTCGAGTGGGGGCATGCACGTGCGCTTTCCTCTCGTGCTGCAGCAGTCGTGTCACGCTTCCCGACACATTGATCAAGTGATCTGTGGCTTTCCCTCGAGGCTTTCCCTCGAGGCTTTCCCACGAGGCTTTCCACAGGGCTGTGCCACGTGCCACCTTGGTGTGAGTCGATCGTCGGCGTGAAAGACGAGCCGGTGAAGGGAAAAGAGGTTCCTCTTGAATGGACTGAGACATCTGGGGGACTCTTGAATGGTGGCACGACCCTGGAGTTCCTCTTGCCATTCCTGTTGAGAGGGCCTCCTCTTGAGATGCGACGGGAATGCCGGGAACTCTTTCCCGACGAAGCAGGGAAAGGATCCCTCATCTCGAGCTACGAGGCGGAAACGGGGCTCCGCTGGGTGTGGGCGGGACCCTCGTGTTTCCTCTCGAGTGGAGACGGGTATGTCGGGGAACTTCTTGATTTGCACCAAGGGTGTGAAGGACCCTTTCGAAGTTCCAGAGGGGAGGTGTGATCAGCCTCGAGACGCCTCAGCGGAAATGGGCCTCATCTCGCCCGGAGGGGAGAACCTCCTGCATTTTCTCGAGTTGCGGCAGGTCTTCTCGAGTTACGATGGGGACCTCAGGGACCCGTTCTGGTGGCTTCAGGAAAGGCCAGTCCCCATGGAAGTTGCTAGGGGCCATCTCGGGATTCCTATCCCGTCCATGCCGGTGCCTAAGACCTTGTGTGGAGTCGGGGCCGGAACCTGAGGATTCCTCTCCAGTATTGCCGTGGATCTTGGGGTGCTTCTGAGTCTCCCCAGGGGAGTCAGGCCTCGTCTCGATTGGGGGCATGCACGTGCGCTTTCCTCCCGAGCTGCAGCAGTAGTGTCACGCTTCCTGTCACGTGGATGAAGGGGTCTGGGGATTACCCACGAGGCTTTCCCACAGGGCTGTGCCACGTGCCACCTTGGTGTGAGTCGATCCTCGGCGTGAAAAACGAGCCGGAGAAGGGAAAAGAGTTTCCTCTGGAATGGATTGAGACATCTGGGGGACTCTTGGAATGGTGGCACGACCCTGGAGTTCTTCTCGCCATTCCTGTTGAGAGGGCCTCCTCTTGACATGCGACGGGAACGCCGGGAACTCTTTCCCGACGAAGCAGGGAAAGGATCCCTCATCTCGAGCTACGAGGCGGAAACGGGGCGCCTCTGGATGAGGGCGGGACCCTCGTGTTTCCTATGGAGTGGAGATGGCTATGTCGGGGAACTTCTTGATTTGCACCAAGGGGGTGAAGGACCCTTTCGAAGTTCCATAGGTGAGGTGTGATGAGCCTTGAGACACCTCAGCGGAAATGGGCCTCATCTCGCCTGGAGGGAAGAACCTCCTGGATATTCTCGAGTTGCGGCAGGTCTTCTCGAGGTACGACGGGGACCTCAGGGACCCGCTCTGGTGGCCTTAGGAAAGGACAGTCACCATGCGAGTTGCTAGGGGCCATCTCGGGATTCCTCTCCCGTCCATGCCGGGGCCTAAGACCTTGTGTGGAGTCGGGGCCGGAACCTGAGGATTCCTCTCCAGTGCTGCCATGGTTCTTGGGGTGTTTCTGAGTCTCCCCAGGGGAGTCACGCCTCGTCTCGAGTGGGGGAATGCACGTGCGCTTTCCTCTCGTGCTGCAGCAGTCGTGTCACGCTTCCCGACACATTGATCAAGTGATCTGTGGCTTTCCCTCGAGGCTTTCCCTCGAGGCTTTCCCACGAGGCTTTCCACAGGGCTGTGCCACGTGCCACCTTGGTGTGAGTCGATCGTCGGCGTGAAAGACGAGCCGGTGAAGGGAAAAGAGGTTCCTCTTGAATGGACTGAGACATCTGGGGGACTCTTGAATGGTGGCACGACCCTGGAGTTCCTCTTGCCATTCCTGTTGAGAGGGCCTCCTCTTGAGATGCGACGGGAATGCCGGGAACTCTTTCCCGACGAAGCAGGGAAAGGATCCCTCATCTCGAGCTACGAGGCGGAAACGGGGCTCCTCTGGGTGTGGGCGGGACCCTCGTGTTTCCTCTCGAGTGGAGACGGGTATGTCGGGGAACTTCTTGATTTGCACCAAGGGTGTGAAGGACCCTTTCGAAGTTCCAGAGGTGAGGTGTGATCAGCCTCGAGACGCCTCAGCGGAAATGGGCCTCATCTCGCCCGGAGGGGAGAACCTCCTGGATTTTCTCGAGTTGCGGCAGGTCTTCTCGAGTTACGATGGGGACCTCAGGGACCCGTTCTGGTGGCTTCAGGAAAGGCCAGTCCACATGCGAGTTGCTAGGGGCCATCTCGGGATTCCTTTCCCGTCCATGCCGGTGCCTAAGACCTTGTGTGGAGTCGGGGCCGGAACCTGAGGATTCCTCTCCAGTATTGCCGTGGATCTTGGGGTGCTTCTGAGTCACCCCAGGGGAGTCAGGCCTCGTCTCGATTGGGGGCATGCACGTGCGCTTTCCTCCCGAGCTGCAGCAGTAGTGTCACGCTTCCTGTCACGTGGATGAAGGGGTCTGGGGCTTACCCACGAGGCTTTCCCACAGGGCTGTGCCACGGGCCACCTTGGTGTGAGTCGATCCTCGGCGTGAAAAACGAGCCGGAGAAGGGAAAAGAGTTTCCTCTGGAATGGATTGAGTCATCTGGGGGACTCTTGGAATGGTGGCACGACCCTGGAGTTCTTCTCGCCATTCCTGTTGAGAGGGCCTCCTCTTGACATGCGACGGGAACGCCGGGAACTCTTTCCCGACGAAGCAGGGAAAGGATCCCTCATCTCGAGCTACGAGGCGGAAACGGGGCGCCTCTGGATGAGGGCGGGACCCTCGTGTTTCCTATGGAGTGGAGATGGTTATGTCGGGGAACTTCTTGATTTGCACCAAGGGGGTGAAGGACCCTTTCGAAGTTCTTGAGGTGAGGTTTGATGAGCCTTGAGACACCTCAGCGGAAATGGGCCTCATCTCGCCTGGAGGGAAGAACCTCCTGGATATTCTCGAGTTGCGGCAGGTCTTCTCGAGGTACGACGGGGACCTCAGGGACCCGCTCTGGTGGCCTTAGGAAAGGACAGTCACCATGCGAGTTGCTAGGGGACATCTCGGGATTCCTCTCCCGTCCATGCCGGGGCCTAAGACCTTGTGTGGAGTCGGGGCCGGAACATGAGGATTCCTCTCCAGTGCTGCCATGGTTCTTGGGGTGCTTCTGAGTCTCCCCAGGGGAGTCACGCCTCGTCTCGAGTGGGGGCATGCACGTGCGCTTTCCTCTCGTGCTGCAGCAGTCGTGTCACGCTTCCCGACACATTGATCAAGTGATCTGTGGCTTTCCCTCGAGGCTTTCCCTCGAGATTTTCACACGAGGCTTTCCCACAGGGCTGTGTCACGTGCCACCTTGGTGTGAGTCGATCCTCGGCCTGAAAGACGAGCCGGTGAAGGGAACAGAGGTTCCTCTGGAATGGACTGAGACATCTGGGGGACTCCTGGAATGGTGGCACGACCCTGGAGTTCCTCTCGCTGTTCCTGTTGAGAGGGCCTCCTCTTGAGATGCGACGGGAACGCCAGGAACTCTTGCCCGACGAAACAGGGAAAGGATCCCTCATCTCGAGCTACGAGGCGGAAACGGGGCGCCTCTGGATGTGGGCGGGACCCTCGTGTTTCCTCTCGAGTGGAGACGGGTATGTCAGGGAACTTCTTGGTTTGCACCAAGGGTGTGAAGGACCCTTTCAACGTTCCAGAGGTGAGGTGTGATAGGCCTAGAGACGTCTCAGAGGAAATGGGCCTCATGTCGCCTGGATGGGAGAACCTCCTGGTTTTTCCCGAGTTGCGGATGGTCTTCTCGAGTTACGACTGGGAACTCAGGACCCGCTCTGGTGGCCTCAGGATAGGACAGTCCCCATGCGAGTTGCTACGGGCCCTCTTGGGATTCCTCTCCCGTCCATGCCGGGGCCTAAGACCTTGTGTGGATTCGGGGCCGGAACCTGAGGATTCCTCTCCAGTGTTACCATGGATCTTTGGGTGCTTCTGAGTCTCCCCAGGGGAGTCAGGCCTCGTCTCGAGTGGGGGCATGCACGTGCGCTTTCCTCCCCAGCTAGAACAGTAGTGTCACGCTTCCTGTCACGTGGATCAAGGGATCTGTGGCTTTCCCTCGAGGCTTTCCCTCGAGGCTTTCCCACGAGGATTTACCACAGGGCTGTGCCACGTGCCAGCTTGGTGTGAGTCGATCCTCGGCGTGAAAGACGAGCCGGTGAAGGGTAAAGATGTTCCTCTGGAATGGACTGAGACATCTGGGGGACTCCTGGAATGGTGGCACGACCCTGGAGTTCCTCTCGCTGTTCCTGTTGAGAGGGCCTCCTCTTGAGATGCGACGGGAACGCCGGGAACTCTTTCCCGACGAAGCAGGGAAAGGATGCCTCATCTCGAGCTACAAGGCGGAAACGGGGCTCCTCTGGATGTGGGCGGGCCCTCGTGTTTACTCTCGAGTGGAGACGGGTATGTCGGGGAACTTCTTGATTTGCACCAAGGGTGTGAAGGACACTTTCGAAGTTCCAGAGGTGAGGTGTGATCAGCCTCGAGACGGCTCAGTGGAAATGGGCCTCATCTCGCCTGGATGGGAGAACCTCCTGGATTTTCTCGTGTTGCGGCAGGTCTTCTCGAGTTACGACGGGGACCTCAGGGACCCGCTCTGGTGGCCTCAGGAAAGGCCAGTCCCCATGCGAGTTGCTAGGGAATCTCTCGGGATTCCTCTCCCGTCCATGCCGGGGACTAAGTCCTTGTGTGGAGTCGGGACCGGAACCTGAGGATTCCTCGCCAGTGTTGCCATGGATCTTGGGGTGCTTCTGAGTCTCCCCAGGGGAGTCAGGCCTCGTCTCGTGTGGGGGTATGCACGTGCGAATTCCTCCTGAGCTGCAGCAGTAGTGTCACGCTTCCTATCACGTGGATTAAGGGATCTGGGGCTTTCCCTAAAGGCTTTCCCTCGAGGCTTTCCCACGAGGCTTTCCCACAAGGCTGTGCCACGTGCCACCTTGGTGTGAGTCGATCCTCGGTGTGAAACACGAGCTGGCGAAGGGAAAAGAGGTTCCTCTGGAATGGACTGAGACATCTGGGGAACTCTTGGAATGGTGGCACGACCCTGGAGTTCCTCTCGCCGTTCCTGTTCAGAGGGCCTCCTCTTGAGATGCGACGGGAACGCCGGGAACTCTTTCCCGACGTAGCAGGGAAAGGATCCCTCATCTCGAGGTACGAGGCGGAAACGGGGCTCCTCTGGATGTGAGCGGGACCCTCGTGTTTCCTCTCGAGTGGAGGCGTGTATGTCGGGGAACTTCTTGATTTGTACCAAGGGTGTGAAGGACCCTTTCGAAGTTCCATAGGTGAGGTGTGATGAGCCTCGAGACACCTCAGCGGAAATGGGCCTCATCTCGCCTGGAGGGGAGAACTTCCTGGATGTGCTCGAGTTGGTGCAGGTTTTCTCGAGTTAAGACGGGGACCTCAGGGACCGGCTCTGGTGGCCTCAGGAAAGGCCAGTCCCCATGCGAGTTGCTAGAGGCCATCTCGGGATTCCTCTCCCGTCGATGCCGGGGCCTAAGACCTTGGGTGGATTCGGGGCCGGAACCTGAGGATTCCTCTCCAGTGTTGCCATGGATCTTGGGGTGCTTCTGAGTCTCCCCAGGGGAGTCAGGCCTCGTCTCGAGTGGGGGCATGCACGTGTGCTTTCCTCCCGAACTGCAGCAGTAGTGTCACGCTTCCTGTCATGTGGATCAAGGGATCTGGGTCTTTCCCACGAGGCTTTCCCACAGGGCCGTGCCACGTGCTACCTTGGTGTCAGTGGATCCTCGGCGTGAAAGACGAGCCGGAGAAGGGAAAAGAGTTTCCTCTGGAATGGATTGAGACATCTGGGGGACTCTTGGAATGGTGGCACGACCCTGGAGTTATTGTCGCCGTTCCTGTTGAGAGGTCCTCCTCTTGAGATGCGACGGGAACGCGGGAACTCTTTCCCGACGAAGCAGGGACAGGATCCCTCATCTCGAGCTACAAGGCGGAAACGGGGATCCTCTGGATGTGGGCGGGCCCTCGTGTTTACTCTCGAGTGGAGACGGGTATGTCGGGGAACTTCTTGATTTGCACCAAGGGTGTGAAGGACCCTTTCGAAGTTCCAGAGGTGAGGTGTGATCAGCCTCGAGACGGCTCAGTGGAAATGGGCCTCATCTCGCCTGGATGGGAGAACCTCCTGGATTTTCTCATGTTGCGGCAGGTCTTCTCGAGTTACGACGGGGACCTCAGGGACCCGCTCTAGTGGCCTCAGTAAAGGCCAGTCCCCATGCGAGTTGATAGGGGCCAACTCAGGATTCCTCTCCCGTCCATGCCGTGGCCTCAGTCGTTGTGTGGAGTCGGGGCTGGAACCTGAGGATTCCTCTCCAGTGTTGCCATGGATCTTGGGGTGCTTCTGAGTCTCCCCAGGGGAGTCAGGGCTCGTCTCGAGTAGGGGCATGCACGTGCGCTTTCCTCCCGAGCTGCAGCAGTAGTGACACGCTTCCTGTCACGTGGATCAAGGGAACTGTGGTATCCCTCGTGGCTGTCCCTCGAGGCTTTCCCATGAGGCTTTCCCACAGGGCTGTGCCACGTGCCACCTTGGTGTGAGTCGATCCTCGGCGTGAAATACGAGCCGGTGAAGGGAAAAGAGGTTCCTCTGGAATGGACTGAGACATCTGGGGGACTCTTCGAATGCTGGCACGACCCTGGACTTCCTCTCGCCGTTCCTGTTGATAGGGCCTCCTCTTGAGATGCGACGGGAACGCCGGGAACTCTTTCCCGACGATGCAGGGAAAGGATCCCTCATCTCGACCTACGAGGCGGAAACGGGGCTCCTCTGGATGTGAGCGGGACCCTCGTGTTTCCTCTCGAGGGGAGACGGGTATGTCGGGGAACTTCTTGATTTGCACCAAGGGTGTGAAGGACCCTTTCGAAGTTCCATAGGTGAGGTGTGATGAGCCTCGAGACACCTCAGCGGAAATGGGCCTCATCTCGCCTGGAAGGGAGAACCTCCTGGATTTTCTCGAGTTGGGGCAGGTCTTCTTGAGTTACGACGGGGACCTAAGGGACCCGCTCTGGTGGCCTCAGGAAAGGCCAGTCCCCATGCGAGTTGCTAGGGGCCATCTCGGGATTCCTCTCCCGTCCATGCCGGGGCCTAAGACCTTGTGTGGATTCGGGGCCGGAACCTGAGGATTCCTCTCCAGTGTTGCCATGGATCTTGGGGTGCTTCTGAGTCTCCCCAGGGGAGTCAGGCCTCGTCTCGTGTGGGGGTATGCACGTGCGAATTCCTCCCGAGCTGCAGCAGTAGTGTCACGCTTCCTATCACGTGGATTAAGGGATCTGGGGCTTTCCCTCCAGGCTTTCCCTCGAGGCTTTCCCACGAGGCTTTCCCACAAGGCTGTGCCACGTGCCACCTTGGTGTGAGTCGATCCTCGGTGTGAAACACGAGCTGGCCAAGGGAAAAGAGGTTCCTCTGGAATGGACTGAGACATCTGGGGAACTCTTGGAATGGTGGCACGACCCTGGAGTTCCTCTCGCCGTTCCTGTTCAGAGGGCCTCCTCTTGAGATGCGACGGGAACGCCGGGAACTCTTTCCCGACGTAGCAGGGAAAGGATCCCTCATCTCGAGGTACGAGGCGGAAACGGGGCTCCTCTGGATGTGAGCGGGACCCTCGTGTTTCCTCTCGAGTGGAGGCGTGTATGTCGGGGAACTTCTTGATTTGTACCAAGGGTGTGAAGGACCCTTTCGAAGTTCCATAGGTGAGGTGTGATGAGCCTCGAGACACCTCAGCGGAAATGGGCCTCATCTCGCCTGGAGGGGAGAACTTCCTGGATGTGCTCGAGTTGGTGCAGGTTTTCTCGAGTTAAGACGGGGACCTCAGGGACCGGCTCTGGTGGCCTCAGGAAAGGCCAGTCCCCATGCGAGTTGCTAGAGGCCATCTCGGGATTCCTCTCCCGTCGATGCCGGGGCCTAAGACCTTGGGTGGATTCGGGGCCGGAACCTGAGGATTCCTCTCCAGTGTTGCCATGGATCTTGGGGTGCTTCTGAGTCTCCCCAGGGGAGTCAGGCCTCGTCTCGAGTGGGGGCATGCACGTGTGCTTTCCTCCCGAACTGCAGCAGTAGTGTCACGCTTCCTGTCATGTGGATCAAGGGATCTGGGTCTTTCCCACGAGGCTTTCCCACAGGGCCGTGCCACGTGCTACCTTGGTGTCAGTGGATCCTCGGCGTGAAAGACGAGCCGGAGAAGGGAAAAGAGTTTCCTCTGGAATGGATTGAGACATCTGGGGGACTCTTGGAATGGTGGCACGACCCTGGAGTTATTGTCGCCGTTCCTGTTGAGAGGTCCTCCTCTTGAGATGCGACGGGAACGCCGGGAACTCTTTCCCGACGAAGCAGGGACAGGATCCCTCATCTCGAGCTACAAGGCGGAAACGGGGATCCTCTGGATGTGGGCGGGCCCTCGTGTTTACTCTCGAGTGGAGACGGGTATGTCGGGGAACTTCTTGATTTGCACCAAGGGTGTGAAGGACCCTTTCGAAGTTCCAGAGGTGAGGTGTGATCAGCCTCGAGACGGCTCAGTGGAAATGGGCCTCATCTCGCCTGGATGGGAGAACCTCCTGGATTTTCTCATGTTGCGGCAGGTCTTCTCGAGTTACGACGGGGACCTCAGGGACCCGCTCTAGTGGCCTCAGTAAAGGCCAGTCCCCATGCGAGTTGATAGGGGCCAACTCAGGATTCCTCTCCCGTCCATGCCGTGGCCTCAGTCGTTGTGTGGAGTCGGGGCTGGAACCTGAGGATTCCTCTCCAGTGTTGCCATGGATCTTGGGGTGCTTCTGAGTCTCCCCAGGGGAGTCAGGGCTCGTCTCGAGTAGGGGCATGCACGTGCGCTTTCCTCCCGAGCTGCAGCAGTAGTGACACGCTTCCTGTCACGTGGATCAAGGGAACTGTGGTTTCCCTCGTGGCTGTCCCTCGAGGCTTTCCCATGAGGCTTTCCCACAGGGCTGTGCCACGTGCCACCTTGGTGTGAGTCGATCCTCGGCGTGAAATACGAGCCGGTGAAGGGAAAAGAGGTTCCTCTGGAATGGACTGAGACATCTGGGGGACTCTCCGAATGGTGGCACGACCCTGGACTTCCTCTCGCCGTTCCTGTTGATAGGGCCTCCTCTTGAGATGCGACGGGAACGCCGGGAACTCTTTCCCGACGAAGCAGGGAAAGGATCCCTAATCTCGAGCTACGAGGCGGAAACGAGGCCCTCTGGATGTGGGCGGGACCATCGTGTTTCCTCTCGAGTGGAGACGGGTATGTCGAGGAACTTCTTGATTTGCACCAAGGGTGTGAAGGACCCTTTCGAAGTTCCAGAGGGGAGGTGTGATCAGCCTCGAGACGCCTCTGCGGAAATGGGCCTCATCTCGCCTGGATGGGAGAACCTCCTGGATTTTCTCGAGTTGCGGCAGGTCTTCTCGAGTTACGCCGGCGACCTCAGGGACCCGCTCTGGTGGCCTCAGGAAAGGCCAGTCCCCATGCGAGTTGCTAGGGGACCTCTCGGGATTCCTCTCCCGTCCATGCCGGGGCCTCAGTCCTTGTGTGGAGTCGGGGCCGGAACCTGAGGATTCCTCTCCAGTGTTGCCATGGATCTTGGGGTGCTTCTGAGTCTCCCCAGGGGAGTCAAGCCTCGTCTCGTGTGGGGGCATGCACGTGCGCTTTCCTCCCGAGCTGCAGCAGTAGTGTCACGCTTCCTGTCACGTGGATCAAGGGATATGTGGCATTCCCTCGAGACTGTCCCTCGAGGCTTTCCCACGAGGCTTTCCCACAGGGCTGTGCCACGTGCCACCTTGGTGTGAGTCGATCCTCGGCGTGAAAGACGAGCCGGTGAAGGGAGAAGACGTTCCTCTGGAAAGGACTCAGACATCTGGGGGACTCTTGGAATGGTGGCACGACCCTGGAGTTCCTCTCGCAGTTCCTGTAGAGAGGGCCTCCGCTTGAGATGCGACGGGAAGGCCGGGAACTCTTTCCCGACGAAGCAGGGAAAGGATCCCTCATCTCGAGCTACGAGGCGGAAACGGGGATCCTCTGGATGTGGGCGGGACCCTCGGGTTTCCTCTCGAATGGAGACGGGTATGTCGGGGAACTTCTTGATTTGCACCAAGGGTGTGAAGGACCCTTTCGAAGTTCCAGATGTGAGGTGTGATCAGCCTCGATACGCCTCAGCGGAAATGGGCCTCATCTCGCCTGAAGGGGAGAACCTCCTGGATTTTCTCTAGTTGCGGCAGGTCTTCTCGAGTTACGACGGGGACCTCAGGGACCCGCTCTTGTGGCCTCAGGAAAGGCCAGTCGCCATGCGAGTTGCTAGGGGCCATCTCGGAATTCCTCTCCCGTCCATGCCGGGGCCTCAGTCCTTGTGTGGGTTCGGGGCCGGAACCTGAGGATTCCTCTCCAGTGTTGCCATGGATCTTGGGGTGCTTCTGAGTCTCCCCAGGGGAGTCAGGCCTCGTTTCGAGTGGGGACATGCACGTGCACTTTCCTCCCGAGCTGCAGCAGTAGTGTCACGCTTCCTGTCAAGTGGATCAAGCTATCTGTGGCTTTCCCTCGAGGCTGTCCCTCGAAGCTTTCCCACGAGGCTTTCCCACAGGGCTGTGCCACGTGCCACCTTGGTGTGAGTCGATGCTCGGCGTGAAAGACGAGCGGGTGAAGGGAAAAGAGTTTCCTCTGGAAAGGACTGAGACATCTGGGTGACTCTTGGAATGGTGGCACGAACCTGGAGTTCCTCTCGCCGTTCCTGTTGAGAGGGCCTCCTCTTGAGATGCGACGGGAACGCCGGGAACTCTTTCCCGATGAAGCATGGAAAGGATCCCTCATCTCGATTTACGAGGCGGAAACGGGGCTCGTCTGGATGTGGGCGGGACCCTAGTGTTTCCTCTCGATTGGAGACGGGTATGTCGGGGAACTTCTTGATTTGCACCAAGCGTGTGAAGGACCGTTTCGAAGTTCCAGAGGTGAGGTGTGATCAGCCTCGAGACGCCGCAGCGGAAATGGGCCTCATCTCGCCTGGAGGGGAGAACCTCCTGGATTTTCTCGAGTTGCGGCAGGTCTTCTCTAGTTACGACCGGGACCTCAGGGACCCGCTCTGGTGGCCTCAGGAAATGCCAGTCGCCATGCGAGTTGCCAAGGGCCATCTCGGGATTCCTCTCCCGTCCATGCCGTGGCCTCAGTCGTTGTGTGGAGTCGGGGCTGGAACCTGAGGATTCCTCTCCAGTGTTGCCAAGGTTCTTGGGGTGCTTCTGAGTCTCCCCAGGGAAGTCAGGGCTCGTCTCGAGTAGGGGCATGCACGTGCGCTTTCCTCCCGAGCTGCAGCAGTAGTGACACGCTTCCTGTCACGTGGATCAAGGGATCTGTGGTTTCCCTCGAGGCTGTCCCTCGAGGCTTTCCCATGAGGCTTTCCCACAGGGCTGTGCCACGTGCCACCTTGGTGTGAGTCGATCCTCGGCGTGAAATATGAGCCGTTGAAGGGAAAAGAGGTTCCTCTGGAATGGACTGAGACATCTGGGGGACTCTTTGAATGGTGGCACGACCCTGGAGTTCCTCTCGCCGTTCCTGTTGAGAGGGCCTCCTCTTGAGTTGCGACGGGAAGGCCGGGAACTCTTTCCCAAAGAGGCAGGAAAAGGATCCCTCATATCGAGCTACCAGGAGGAAACGGGGCTCCTCTGGATGTGGTCGGGACCCTCGCGTTTCCTCTCGAGTGGAGACGGGTATGTCGGGGAACTTCTTGATTTGCACCAAGGGTGTGAAGGACACTTTCGAAGTTCCAGAGGTGAGGTGTGATAAGCCTCGAGACGGCTCAGTGGAAATGGGCCTCATCTCGCCTGGATGGGAGAACCTCCTGGATTTTCTCGTGTTGCGGCAGGTCTTCTCGAGTTACGACGGGGACCTCAGGGACCCGCTCTGGTGGCCTCAGGAAAGGCCAGTCCCCATGCGAGTTGCTAGGGGATCTCTCGGGATTCCTCTCCCGTCCATGCCGGGGACTAAGTCCTTGTGTGGAGTCGGGACCGGAACCTGAGGATTCCTCGCCAGTTTTGCCATGGATCTTGGGGTGCTTCTGTGTCTTCCCAGGGGTGTCAGGCCTCGTCTCCACTGGGGGCATGCACGTGCGATTTCCTCCCGAGCTGCAGCAGTAGTGTCACGCTTCCTGTCACGTGGATCAAGGAATCTGTGGCTTTCCCTCGAGGCTTTCCCTCGAGGCTTTCCCACGAGGCTTTCCCACAAGGCTGTGCCACGTGCCACCTTGTTGTGAGTCTATCCTCGGTGTGAATCACGAGCCGGCGAAGGGAAAAGAGGTTCCTCTGGAATGGACTGAGACATCTGGGGGACTCTTGGAATGGTGGCACGACCCTGGAGTTCCGCTCGCCGTTCCTGTTCAGAGGTCCTGCTCTTGAGATGCGACGGGAACGCCGGGAACTCTTTCCCGACGAAGCAGGGAAAGGATCCCTCATCTCGAGCTACGAGGCGGAAACGGGGCTCCTCTGGATGTGAGCGGGACCCTCGTGTTTCCTCTCGAGGGGAGACGGGTATGTCGGGGAACTTCTTGATTTGCACCAAGGGTGTGAAGGACCCTTTCGAAGTTCCATAGGTGAGGTGTGATGAGCCTCGAGACACCTCAGCGGAAATGGGCCTCATCTCGCCTGGAGGGGAGAACCTCCTGGATTTTCTCGAGTTGGGGCAGGTCTTCTTGAGTTACGACGGGGACCTCAGGGACCCGCTCTGGTGGCCTCAGGAAAGGCCAGTCCCCATGCGAGTTGCTAGGGGCCATCTCGGGATTCCTCTCCCGTCCATGCCGGGGCCTAAGACCTTGTGTGGATTCGGGGCCGGAAGCTGAGGATTCCTCTCCAGTGTTGCCATGGATCTTGGGGTGCTTCTGAGTCTCCCCAGGGGAGTCAGGTCTCGTCTCGTGTGGCGGCATGCACGTGAACTTTCCTCCAGAGCTGCAGCAGTCGTGTCACGCTTCCCGACACATTGATCAAGTGATCTGTGGCTTTCCCTCGAGGCTTTCCCTCGAGGCTTTCCCACGAGGCTTTCCACAGGGCTGTGCCACGTGCCACCTTGGTGTGAGTCGATCGTCGGCGTGAAAGACGAGCCGGTGAAGGGAAAAGAGGTTCCTCTGGAATGGACTGAGACATCTGGGGGACTCTTGAATGGTGACACGACCCTGGAGTTTCTCTCGCCATTCCTGTTGAGAGGGCCTCCTCTTGAGATGCGACGGGAATGCCGGGAACTCTTTCCCGACGAAGCAGGGAAAGGATCCCTCATCTCGAGCTACGAGGCGGAAACGGGGCTCCTCTGGGTGGGGGCGGGACCCTCGTGTTTCCTCTCGAGTGGAGACGGGTATGTGGGGGAACTTCTTGATTTGCACCAAGGGTGTGAAGGACCCTTTCGAAGTTCCAGAGGTGAGGTGTGATCAGCCTCGAGACGCCTCAGCGGAAATGGGCCTCATCTCGCCTGCAGGGGAGAACCTCCTGGATTTTCTCGAGTTGCGGCAGGTCTTCTCGAGTTACGACGGGGACCTCAGGGAACCGCTCTAGTGGCCTCAGGAAAGGCCAGTCCCCATGCGAGTTGCTAGGGGCCAACTCAGGATTCCTCTCCCGTCCATAACGGGGCCTAAGACCTTGTGTGGAGTCGGGACCGAAACCTGAGCATTGCTCTCCAGTGTTGCCATGGATCTTGGGGTGCTTCTGAGTCTCCCCAGTGGAGTCAGGCCTCGTCTTGAGTGGGGGAATGCACGTGCGCTTTCCTCCTGACCTGCAACAGTAGTGTCACGCTTCCTGTCACGTCGATCAAGGGATCTGTGTTTTCCCTCGAGGGTTTCCTCGAGGCTTGCCCACGAGGCTTTCCCACAGGGCTGTGCCACGTACCACCTTGGTGGGAGTCGATCCTCGGCGTGAAAGACGAGCCAGTGAAGGGAAAAGAGGTTCCTCTGGAATGGACTGAAACATCTGGGGGACTCTTGGAATGGTGGCATGACCCTGGAGTTCCTCTCGCCGTTCCTGTTGAGAGGGCCTTCTCTTGAGATGCGACGGGATCGCCGGGAACTCTTTCCCGACGAAGCAGGGAAAGGATCCCTCATCTCTAGCTACGAGGCGGAAACGGGGCTCCCCTGGATGTGGGCGGGATCCTCGTGACTCCTCTCGAGTGGAGACGGTTATGTCGGAGAACTTCTTGATTTGCACCAAGGGTTTGAAGGACCCTTTCGAAGTTCCAGAGGTGAGGTGTGATCAGCCTCGAGACGCCTCAGCTGAAATGGGCCTCATCTCGCCTGGAGGGGAGAACCTCCTGGATTTTCTCGGGTTGCGGCAGGTCTTCTCGAGTTACGACGGGGACCTCAGGGACCCGCTCTGGTGGCCTCAGGAAAGGCCAGTCCCCATGCGAGTTGCTAGGGGCCCTCTCGGGATTCCTCTCCCGTCCATGCCGGGGCCTAAGATCTTGTGTGGAGTCGGGGCCGGAACCTGAGGATTCCTCTCCAGTGTTGCCATGGATCTTGTGGTGCTTCTCTGTCTCCCCAGGGGAGTCAGGCCTCGTCTCGAGTGGGTGCATGCACGTGCGCTTTCCTCCAGAGCTGCAGCAGTAGTGTCACGCTTCCTGTCACGTGGATCAAGGGATCTGTGGCTTTCCCTCGAGGCTTTCCCTCGAGGCTTTCCCACGAGGCTTTCCCACAGGGCTGTGCCACGTGCCACCGTGGTGTGAGTCGAACCTTGGCGTGAAAGGCGAGCCGGTGAACGGAAAAGAGGTTCCTCTGGAAAGGACTGAGACTTCTGGGGGACTCTTGGAATGGTGTCACGACCCTGGAGTTCCTCTCGCTGTTCCTGTTGAGAGGGCCTCCTCTTGAGATGCGACGGGAATGCCGGGAACTCTTTCCCGACGAAGCAGGGAAAGGATCCCTCATGTCGAGCTACGAGGCGGAAACGGGACTCCTCTGGATGTGGGCGGGACCCTCGTGTTTCCTCTCGAGTGGAGACGGGTATGTCGGGGAACTTCTTGATTTGCACCAAGGGTGTGAAGGACCCTTTCGAAGTTCCAGAGGTGAGGTGTGATCAGCCTCGAGACGCCTCAGCGGAAATGGGTCTCATCTCGCCTGGAGGGGAGAACCCCATGGATTTTCTCGAGTTGCAGCAGGTCTTCTCGAGTTACGACGGGGACGTCAGGGACCCGCTCTGATGGCCTCAGGAAAGGCCTGTCCCCATGGGAGTTGTTAGGGGCCATCTCGGGATTCCTCTCCCGTCCATGCCGGAGCCTAAGACCTTGTCGGAGTCGTGGTCGGAACCTGAAGATTCCTCTCCAGTGTTGCCATGGATCTTGGGGTGCTTCTGAGTCTCCCCAGTGGAGTCAGGCCTTGTCTTGTGTGGGGGCATGCACGTACGCTTTCCTCCCGAGCTCCAGCAGTAGTGTTACGCTTCCTGTCACGTGGATCAAGGGATCTGTGTCTTTCCCTCGAGGCTTTCCCACGAGGCTTTCCCATGAGGCTTTCCCACAGGGCTGTGCCACGTGCCACCTTGGTGTGAGTCGATCCTCGGCGTGAAAGACGAATCGGTGAAGGGAAAAGAGGTTCCTCTGGAATGGACTGAGACATCTTGGGGACTCTTTGAATGGTGGCACGACCCTGGAGTTCCTCTCGCCGTTCCTGTTGAGAGGGCCTCTTCTTGAGTTGCGACGGAAACGCCGGGAACTCTTTCCCGAAGAATCAGGGAAAGGATCCCTCATCTCGAGCTACGATGCGGAAACGGGGCTCCTCTGTATGTGGGCGGGACCCTCGTGTTTCCTCTCGAGTGGAGACGGGTATGTCGGGGAACTTCTTGATTTGCACCAAGGGTGTGAAGGACCCTTTCGAAGTTCCAGAGGTGAGGTGTGATCAGCCTCGAGTCGCCTCAGTAGAAATGGGCCTCATCTCGCCTGGAGGGGAGAACCTCCTGGATTTTCTCGAGTTGCGGCAGGTTTTCTCGAGTTACGACGGGGACCTCAGGGACCCGCTCTGGTGGCCTCAGGAAAGGCCAGTCCCCATGCGAGTCGCTAGGGGCCGTCTCGAGATTCCTCTCCCGTCCATGCCAGAGCCTAAGACCTTGTGTGGAGTCGGGGCCGAAACCTGAGGATTCCTCTCCAGTGTTGTCATGGATTTGGGGTGCTTCTGAGTTTACTCAGGGGAGTCAGGCCTCGTCTCTAGTGGCGGCATGCACGTGTGCTGTCCTCGCTTGCTGCAGCAGTAGTGTCACGCTTCCTGTCACGTGGATCAAGGGATCTGTGGCTTTCCCTCGAGGCTTTCCCACAGGGCTCTTCCAAGTGCTACCTTGGTGTGAGTCGATCCTCGGGGTGAAAGACGGACGGTGAAGGGAATAGAGGTTCCTATGGAATGGACTGAGCCATCTGGGGGACTCTTGGGATGGTGGCACGACCCTGGAGTTCCTCTTGCCATTCCTGTTGAGAGGGCCTCCTCGTTAGATGCGACGGGAACGCCGGGAACTCTTTCCCGACGAAGCAGGGAAAGGATCCCTCATCTCGAGCTACGAGGCGGAAACGGGGCTCCTCTGGATGTGGGCGGCACCCTCGTGTTTCCTCTCGAGTGGAGACGGGTATGTCAGGAAACTTCTTGATTTGCACCAAGGGTGTGAAGGACCCTTTCGAAGTTCCAGAGGTGAGGTGTGATCATCCTCGAGTCGCCTCACTGGAAATGGGCCTCATCTCGCCTGGAGGGGAGAACCTCCTGGATTTTCTCGAGTTGCAGAAGGTCTTCTCGTGTTGCGACGGGGACCTCAAGGACCCGCTCTGGTGGCCGCAGGAAAGGCCAGTACGCATGCGAGTTTCTAGGGTCCATCTCGGGATTCCTCTGCCGTCCATGCCGGGGACTAAGACCTTGTGTGGACTCTGGGCCAGAACCTGAGGATTCCTCTCCAGTGTTGCCATGCATCTTGGGGTGCTTCTGAGTCTCCACAGGGGAGTCAGGCCTCGTCTCGAGTGGGGGCATGCACGTGCGCTTTCCTCCCGAGCTGCAGCACTAGTGTCACGCTTCCTGTCACGTGGATCAAGGGATCTGTGGCTTTCCCTCGAGGCTTTCCCTCGAGGCTCTCCCACGAGGCTTTCCCACAGGGCTGTGCCACGTGCCACCTTGGTGTGAGTCAATCCTCGGCCAGAAAGGCGAGCCGGTGAACGGAAAAGAGGTTTCTCTTGAATGGACTGAGACATCTGGGGGACTCTTGGAATGGTGGCACGACCCTGGAGTTCCTCTCGCCGTTCCTGTTGAGAGGGCCTACTCTTGAGATGCGACGGGAACGCCGGTAACTCTTTCCCAGCGAAGCAGTGAAAGGATCCCTCATCTCGAGCAACGAGGCGGAAACGGGGCTCCTCTGTATGTGGGCGGGACCCTCGAGTTTCCTCTCGAGTGGAGACGGGTATGTCGGGGAACTTCTTGATTTGCACCAAGGGTGTGAAGGACCCTTTCGAAGTTCCAGAGGTGAGGTGTGATCAGCCTCGAGTCGCCCAGTGGAAATGGTCCTCATCTCGCCTGGAGGGGATAACCTCCTGGATTTTCTCGAGTTGCGGCAGGTCTTCTCTAGTTACGACGGGGACCTCAGGGACCCGCTCTGGTGGCCTGAGGAAAGGCCAGTCCCCATGCGAGTTGCTAGGGGCCATCTCGAGATTCCTCTCCCGTCCATGCCGGAGCCTAAGACCTTGTGTGGAGTCGGGGCCGGAACCTGAGGATTCCTCTCCAGTGTTGCCATGGATTTGGGGTGCTTCTGAGTTTCCTCAGGGGAGTCAGGCCTCCTCTCGTGTGGTGGCATGCACGTGTGCTGTCCTCGCTTGCTGCAGCAGTAGTGTCACGCTTCCTGTCACGTGGATCAAGGGATCTGTGGCTTTCCCTCGAGGCTTTGCCACAGGGCTCTTCCACGTGCGTCCTTGGTGTGAGTCGATCCTCGGAGTGAAAGACGGACGGTGAAGGGAAAAGAGGTTCCTCTGGAATGGACTGAGACATATGGGGGACTCTTGGAATGGTGGCACGAGCCTGGAGTTCCTCTCGCCATTCCTGTTGAGAGGGCCTCCTCTTGAGATGCGCCGGGAACGCCGGGAACTCTTTCCCGACGAAGCAGGGAAAGGATCCCTCATCTCGAGCTACGGGGCGGAAACGGGGCTCCTCTGGATGTGGGCGGCACCCTCGTGTTTCCTCTCGAGTGGAGACGGGTATGTCAGGAAACTTCTTGATTTGCACCAAGGGTGTGAAGGACCCTTTCGAAGTTCCAGAGGTGAGGTGTGATCATCCTCGAGTCGCCTCACTGGAAATGGGCCTCATCTCGCCTGGAGGGGAGAACCTCCTGGATTTTCTCGAGTTGCAGAAGGTCTTCTCGTGTTGCGACGGGGACCTCAAGGACCCGCTCTGGTGGCCTCAGGAAAAGCCAGTCCCCATGCGAGTTGCCAGGGGCCATCTCGAGATTCCTCTCCCGTCCATGCCGGAGCCTAAGACCTTGTGTGGAGTCGGGGCCGGAACCTGAGGATTCCTCTCCAGTGTTGCCATGGATTTGGGGTACTTCTGAGTTTCCTCAGGGGAGTCAGGCCTCGTCTCCTGTGGTGGCATGCACGTGTGCTGTCCTCGCTTGCTGCAGCAGTAGTGTCACGCTTCCTGTCACGTGGATCAAGGGATCTGTGGCTTTCCCTCGAGGCTTTCCCTCGAGGCTTTCCCACGAGTCTTTCCCACAGGGCTGTGCCACGTGCCACCTTGGTGTGAGTCAATCCTCGGTCAGAAAGGCGAGCCGGTGAAGGGCAAAGAGGTTCCTCTGGAATGGACTGAGACATCTGGGGGACTCTTGGAATGGTGGCACGACCCTGGAGTTCCTCTCGCCGTTCCTGTTGAGAGGGCCTACGCTTGAGATGCGACGGGAACGCCGGGAACTCTTTCCCAACGAAGCAGGGAAAGGATCCCTCATCTCGAGCAACGAGGCGGAAACGGGGCTCCTCTGTATGTGGGCGGGACCCTCGTG
The DNA here is from genome assembly GCF_023091745.1 of Budorcas taxicolor. Taxonomy (NCBI): domain Eukaryota; kingdom Metazoa; phylum Chordata; class Mammalia; order Artiodactyla; family Bovidae; genus Budorcas; species Budorcas taxicolor. The sequence goes on from NC_068920.1 coordinate 2,926,211, forward strand.
TTTCCTCTCGAGTGGAGACGGGTATGTCGGGGAACTTCTTGATTTGCACCAAGGGTGTGAAGGACCCTTTCGAAGTTCCAGAGGTGAGGTGTGATCAGCCTCGAGTCGCCCAGTGGAAATGGTCCTCATCTCGCCTGGAGGGGAGAACCTCCTGGATTTTCTCGAGTTGCGGCAGGTCTTCTCGAGTTACGACGGGGACCTCAGGGACCCGCTCTGGTGGCCTCAGGAAAGGCCAGTCCCCATGCGAGTTGCCAGGGGCCATCTCGAGATTCCTCTCCCGTCCATGCCGGAGCCTAAGACCTTGTGTGGAGTCGGGGCCGGAACCTGAGGATTCCTCTCCAGTGTTGCCATGGATTTGGGGTGCTTCTGAGTTTCCTCAGGGGAGTCAGGCCTCGTCTCGTGTGGTGGCATGCACGTGTGCTGTCCGCGCTTGCTGCAGCAGTAGTGTCACGCTTCCTGTCACGTGGATCAAGGGATCTGTGGCTTTCCCTCGAGGCTTTCCTACAGGGCTCTTCCACGTGGGTCCTTGGTGTGAGTCGATCCTCGGCGTGAAAGACGGATGGTGAAGGGAAAAGAGGTTCCTCTGGAATGGACTGAGACATCTGGGGGACTCTTGGAATGGTGGCAAGACCCTGGTGTTCCTCTCGCCGTTTCTGTTGAGAGGGCCTCCTCTTGAGAATTGACGGGAACGCCGGGAACTCTTTCCCGGCGAAGCAGGGAAAGGATCCCTCATCTCGAGCTACAAGGCGGAAACGGGGTTGCTCTGGTTGTGGGCGGGACCCTCGTGTTTCCTCTCGAGTGGAGACGGGTATGTCGGGGAACTGCTTGAGTTGCACCAAGGGTGTGAAGGACACTTTCGAAGTTCCAGAGGTGAAGTGTGATCAGCCTCGAGACGCCTCAGCGGAAATGGGCCTCATCTCGCCTGGAGGGGAGAACCTCCTGGATTTTCTCGACTTCCAGCAGGTCTTCTCGAGTTACGACGGGGACCTAAGGGACCCGCTCTGGTGGCCTCAGGAAAGGCCATTC